>NC_056737.1:591972879-592302879 GCF_019279795.1 Protopterus annectens | reverse complement strand
AATCATCCACATTAACTAATGGCATCTCATAAATCCTTAGACTCACAAAAAATGGGTAAGGCAAAGCTGTACCTTAACAAAGACTTTCAATAAACATATCTGAAACTTTCAAGGGCTTTTGTTTCCCCTTTCATGTATATATTTTTTTTCTTGGAATTTCAAGTAGGGTGACTGTAAATTGTTAATTCAGCAAAAGTGTTGGCATTTGCAAGATTTTTAAGATGTTAGCTGCCATTTTCAGACCTTCTGTCATCTATTATACTTTCCCGTATTGACAAGACTTCAAATGTCTAGTAAAGATGCTGACATAAACAAGAGTTTAAATGAAAAGCCTACATACACAAATGTGACAACAGGCTTTGAAAAGAATTTGCCCAAAACAGAAACCAGTTAGGAATAAAGTCTACACTTGAAGATATTACAGTTAGAAAGCCTTCACAGAAACTTGGTAAAGTGTGTGTACCTATGTGAAAAAAACAATTTAACACTGGTCATAGCTCTCAACTAATCGGGGGCAAATCTCAATAGAATCAGGGTCAATCAAGGACACTTTTAAAATATTAATACTATTAACCTCAGACGTTGACAGAATAACAGAATCTGAATTGATATACATTTTCTGAAGTAACTGTAATTAATGTCATTTTATGTTCAATGTAATTTACCAACATTTTTCCAAAAGTCACCAGTTTTACCAGGGATTAAGAGGGACAGAGCTAAAATCTGAGTCAAAATCAGGGATGTCCCTGGAAAAAAGGACAGTTGAGAGGCATGCTGGATATTTTAGAAAAGGTCAGCCACTGCTTCTGATGCCAAGATAAACTATATGCACTTTTGTGTCTGCTGCCATCATGTGGCCATACCTTGCAAATGCCGTAACCTCCTTACCAAATGCTTTGTGAAAATCGGACTTAGAGAGGGTCAGTATACCTACATTTCACATAGGTATTCATTCTCAAAGCTAAGTTGTAACAACATAACTATACAAGAAATATGAAATTCTTTCAGTACACTAGTAGCAAAATAAATTACTGTCTCTCTCACTCTATATACATAAATAAATACTTGGCTCCTCCTTCCACAGGTGTAAATGTACCTGCTGTCCATTCCAGGATTCCATTACGGGCTTAATAATTCTGCCACTGCGGCTTCTTGTCACAAATCCATTACGACATTCTTTTGCAGATTCTTTACCTACAAGTGAAAATGGAACACAGTGAGTAGGAAAAAAAGTAGTACAAGCCACTTCTACCTTCATCTCCATCCTAACTATAGACTACATGATGTTACTAAGATAACCATTAATAAATGACCTGAAGCCTATTGCTAATGGGCTAAGCTGCCCTCCTACAGAAGTGCACTTCTGCCTGGAGTACCTGCAGTTAAGCCATCTTATAATGATGCAACCATTTTATTGTAGCACTAAACTTATTGAAGAGTTATTGGCATAAAGTACAATTTTGTGAGGTACTAACCACTACATTAGTACTTCAAGGGAGAGTCTCGAAGCAGCAAATATATCAAAGCAGGTTTCTACTCATCAACACTAATGACACTCCAAGTCTGATTTTCAAGCTGCTGGAAGAACACAGTAGTGAAAAGGATAATGGTACTGCCTCACAGCTGAGATCTCTGGTTTGGTTTTAAGCTCTTTTGGCTGGAGTGTCTTCTGTGTGTAGTCTACAATGCTTTCACTGTGTCTATGTGGGCTTTCACTAGGCACCCTAGTTTTATCCTACATCTCAAAGACAAGCATGCATGCATGGTGATTTTCTAAACTGTTCAAATGTGGGTCTCTGCATATATGTGTATGTGTGCTCGCGCACGTGCATATGCATATCTTACAATGGACTGGTGCCCCATAAGTTTTCTCCACCTTGTTTGAGCCTCCTAAGTGCTGAGATAAGCTCAGACTCCCTCTAGACCTTGAGCAGGAAAAGCAAATGTTGGAAAATGAATAAATGAAAATTTAAAAAACAGCCTGTGAAAATATTTGATGTTTACAAATGTTACTACTTGTTTACAGGTTAAATAATAACTCAAAACAGCATGCTTGCTACAGTTACAATTCTCATAAACAAAAAGCAGACTTGTGCTTTGGGTTACATGACTTTCTTTTAATTTTCACGGAGTTGTACACAAAATTCATCGCTATGGCACATTATACGAGTCTGCTTTCATGCATGCACTATGTTGAAAACCTTCTTAAACTTACCTGTGCTATGTTTCTTTGAACTGTTTCTGTCAGCTTTATTATAGTGATGAATATGAGTTTGAAATTACTGTATCACTGTTTGGAAACTTTACATATGTTACAATGGCCTGATGGGTATGAATCATCCCACCTGCTTGTTTAACAAATTAGATAAATAAATGAATCTCCCATTTCCTGGGCAACCTGCAAGATCTTGTACCAATCCTTCTGTACAACAACCTGGTGCATGCCCACTATAAAAGTGTATTATAACGTCATCTTCAATTATCTCAGCAAAGAGCTTTTAACATAGTTATCAATCTCTGTTTATAAAATATACTTTAAAGGAAAGGAATTGGGGTGGATGGTCACATGCAATTTTATCATAAGCTCGTCTGATTAAAAATAATAAACAGTGTATTCAGTGAAATGTTTAAGGTAACTTTTTCAAGAGGAGTGATGTCTCTGCTCATTATAGGAGGCTATATCTCTTTTTACTTACAAAATTAATAGCATTATTCTGTGGTGGTACAGCGATAGCATTATTACCTCACAGCAAGATGTTCTCCCGTTCGATTCTCAGCTTGGCTTGGGAGTGCCTTTTGTGTGGAGTCTGCATGTCCTCCCCATGGTTGTGTAGCATTCGAAAGACATGCGTGCGTAAATGGGCGTGCCTTCGTTGAAGGTTGGGCATCGAGCTGGCACCTAGGCGTTTCGTAAAAATCTACTGCCAATCATTAGCAGACCGGAGTTCCGCTGTGGCAACCCCTTACCGGGAAAAATCCGAAAGACAACTTACAAAATTAATTCCAGGATGTCTTTACTTCAGGCCTAAGGAAAAAATAAAATAAAAATTCCCTCACAGTAACTCTGTTCAGAGAAGCTTTTTTGTGGGGGCTGAAAAGCATAAAAAAATGCACTTCTGCCAAGCTTTGTTTAGCCATATATCAAAACATAGACTGCAGTAAGCAATGCATTCAAATGCACAAGCTTTCTTTTGGGGGGACTCATAACAGTAACTAGAAGAATCCCAAACACTTCAGCACTAACCCATAGTGAGAGGGAATTGCAGAATAAACTCATGCAGTATTGCCCTTTCAAGACCTGGCCTGTTTCTAGAAGGGGTAAACACTAAGCTTTCAGTGACTGGCAAATGACATTTGACTAGGTCACAGGTTTGCGGTCGTTCTGGCAGAAATGTTTTCAAAATATACACTAAAAGTGACAGAAGCTCTAATACAATAAGCCCTGACGACGCCTATCGTTTTTAATCTGATGTAAGAAAGGGTAGTATGGCAGGAAATCTATTTTGATCTGGTTTAGTCAAAGACATTGCTTTCATTTCAAATGCCTAGTGAGATGTTTGGACAGCCTCACAAGTTTCACATAATGTCACTGTGTCCATGCAACCAAGGTACAAAATTGACCCTCATTCTTTACTACTGTGGAAAATACGCAATACCATTTCCATGCCATACCTGAACTGCACGAGCGTGTGTGTGTGTGTGTGTGTGTGTGTGTGTGTGTGTGTGTGTATATATACATATATATATATATATATATATATATATATATATATATATATATATAAAGTGCAATGTATAGCTATCCAGGGTCAGTAAACTAGTCCTTTGATGAAAGTACAGTCATGTGAACAAAGTGCTTAAAAGTATTAAAACAAGTATTCATTTATAACAAATTATTGTGTCCCTAAGATACATAAAAATATGACACATTCCCCAGGTCAACCTATAGTGTCAGCCACTGGCTATTTTACACATAATTTGGGTTGTTTCCTGCATGAATGTTTATTAAAAACTGTTGTAAAATTGCCCTCTTACATTAAAGATTCATTTGACTTATTAAAAAAATTGGAAAATATATGCTGGGCACCGGACATGTATTTTCTGGTATTAGATGTCACAAGTTTATATACTAGTAATCAACATAATCTAGGTATGGAGGCATTAAGTTATTTCATGGGGGATAATCCAAAAACACAATATATAAAAGAATTGGTGTATTTCTGTTTGGTTAACAATATTTTTGAATTTGATGGTATATTATACCAACAGCTACAGGGTACAGTTATGGGGGCGGCGTTCACCCCAATGTATGCAAACTTGTTTATGGGGCTGGTAGAATATAGTCATATACATAGAAGTGAATTTTATAGAGATTGTGTTATAGAATACTTTAGATTCATAGATGACCTTATATTTATTTGCAAGGGGGAAGAAATGAAAATACATTTTTGGAATACATGAACAATAACAGATTTCAAATCAAAATATGATGGATTACAGGAAGGCACAAGGGTACATTATTTAGACTTGACCTTGGGTGGGTTTAGTGATGGAAAAATAAAAACTCAAATTTATAGAAAGTTTCAACAGCCTAGTCATATGTTTCATGCGTCAAGCTGTCACCCAATACATACTAAGTCTTGCCACATGGTGAAATTCTGAGGATTAAGAGACTATGCAGTGATGTTCAAGATGCTAAAAGAGAAGTTTCTAAAGTAGTGAATATATTCATAGATAGAGGCTATACTGAAAAAGAAGTGAGGGATAGTTACAACAGAATATTTGGACATAAAGAAACAGATCTCAGAAATACACATCTTGATAACAGATATATAGAGGTACATAAGGGGTGGGATCTGGAACAAACAATAGTTTTTGTGTCCAAATACACTACATTTTCACAAAAGCTGCAAAAACTGTTAGAAGATTTTTGGAATGTTATAAGAAGAGAAGTTTCTTCACTTTCAGAGATTCAACTCAAAATTTCCTACCAAAGGGGTAGGAGTTTAAAGGGTTTTTTAGTGCATAGTACATATAAAAGACCAAAAGAAATAAATGTAGAAATGGAATTTGGAACTATAGCATGTGGCAAATGCACAATTTGCCAATATATAACAAATACATTTGAACAAATTAATGGTAAAAGGTTTTATATTAAAGGACACTAAACTTGTAAAAGTGTAGGAGTAATTTATGCCATCAAGTGTGAGTGTAGTAAATATTATATTGGTGAAATTAAAAGAAGTCTGGGAGAAAAAATTAAGGAACATGTGAGAGATGTCAGAAATAAAATAATAAGTCCACTTGCAGAACATTGTAATAAAAAACATGGGGGAAAATTCATGAATTTTAAAGCACCTGTTTTGGAACAAATTAATTCAAGTTATACAAGTGAAAATAGAATGAAATACCTTCTTAGGAAAAAGGAATCAATTTTGATATTAAAATATAATACATTACAGCCTATAGTACTTATTAGAGAATGTCACTGGAAAAGTTTCATTTAGTAATGTCACTTTAAGAATGTAATTTTTTTATTTCGGAATTTCTTGTTTTAATTTTTACATCTAATTGATTGTATCTGCTTTTGGTGATTGTTTAACAGATTGATTAATTTGCTGTGATATAAAAAGTTAAGCTTTTTAACATACAAAGTACTCTGTAAAGGCTGCTTTAGAAAAGACGCAAGGAGATATCTGTGTTGCTGTTCAAAGTATTTTATGGTCAAGATTGGTTTGCTTTTTTTTTTTCAATGATATTGTTGGAATGAGTTTTTCTGCTGCTATATAGCATTTGCTGAGTTGCACTAATTGTTTTTTTGGCTGCTATTAGTTCAATAACCAATGAATTACGAATAAACCGAATTACAACCAGCATTTAGGAGTGTGGAGTTCTCTGGTTCCAGTGCTACGTTTTCTGGTCTCTCTAAAGTGGTACATATAAAGTATTCATTTATACTCTGATTATGTTTTGTTTTCAATATTTTGCTCTCTTGTTTTACTGACATATGGGTACTGAGTGAGACTACAGTTAATTATTCATAATTAATGGGTATAATCAAGAAAGTTAGCCCTGTGACCTAAAATCAGATTAGGTAGATGCACTGCAGTCACAGGACAGCCTAGGAGATCACAATGCTTTAGAAAGGAAGCAAGTCAATTCATGGAGTCACCTCTGAAACTACTACTATAAGATTAATTAAAAGAAAATTCAAAACGTGGACTCCACCCTCTGAACCAAATCAACCATGTGCCACCAACTTCATCTAACACTGGCACACACAAAAAGACACTTTACACTTCTCTGTTAAGAAACCATACTAAACCAGTATTGGCTTCATAGCACGATTCATTAATGCACCATACTTCAAACATCTACTGAAAGCAAAGTGATATGACAATAAAACAGTAATTTCATTATTTACATACTGAAATCTTTAACACTGAAACAGGTTTATCAGAGATGAAATATTAACTCATCAAAAATTCCACCGTCAAACTGCATTCACATCACAGCAATGGGCATGGACCTAACAGTACAAAAAAGATGATGAAGACAGAGCTAAAACTGTGAGATCAGAAAAATTATTCAATCATCTTATTTTTTGTTACAATTCATCCTCATCGCTTGCTGATCCGGTCCCTCACTTGGCCAGTCACCCAAATTGATCCCCATCCTATTACTAAAACAAACACTGGCAGCAGTCCTGTCTTTAATGAGGTGGCCTTTGAGTGTAGCATTTCTAATGGGCACAGTTACCTGTTTGATAAATTGCAGTTATGTACTCAACATAACTATGCATCTGTGTTGTCAATTTTAACACCTCCACAACTGAATGGTCTTGGATCTGGTTCGGCTGCATTTACTAGACTCTCAAACTCTTCCCTTTACCCATGATGTTCCAGTTACTTTGCAATACCTCAGACTGAATTTGCTGCCTTAAAACCAACAGAAATAAGGCTAGCAGAAAGGACTGGGGCTCAAACATGGAACAGAGGCTCCACAACAACCATGATGTTACTCCAGGAAAAAAAGGAAAGGATGGTGGGAAGCTGAGGAAGAATGAAAATGAACAACACATAGGTGTAGTTATGGTGAGTACATAACTTTATATCTGTGTCATTTTCATTTGTTCCTCAACTGATGGGACCGAGTCTTCAGCTACGTGAATCTCAGGGGTGGCCTTCATGGAAGGATATTCCAGAGTACTGCAGCCCTGCTTCTCGAAGTCAAATCCAATTTGTAATAAGCAATGAATGTATTTAGCATTGGACCAAGTAGATGCTGCACAATGTCATCAACTGAAGTCGCACACCAGAAAGCAGACAAAGTTGCCATGGACCTGGTGAAGTGTGCTTTAGGAGGCCTGGTTAAGGACAAACTGTGTTGACTGTAAAGAAAGGATGTGTGCACTCTAAACCATCTGGCTATGGTAACTTTAGACACTAGTTTACCAAATTTGTTAAGGGAGAATGAGACAAACAACTGATCTGTCTTTCTGAAATATTTTGTAATGTGGAGATAAAAATGGAGCTATGTACATCCAAGATATGAAGCGTGTATTCACCTTTAATAGTGAAGATGGGAAAGAAAACAGGCAAATGAATGACATGGTTAATATTTGCCTCTGAGGCTACTTTGGGAAAGAAGGATGAATTAGCCCATGAGGTAACTCTATCTTTGTGGAAGATCAAATATGGGGGATTTGGAAAAGAGCCTGAAGCTTGGACACCTGCCTCGCAGATGTAATGGCCACAAGAAAAGCAGCTTTCCAAGACAAAAATTTTAGATCAGATCTAGCCGATGGCTCAAAAGGACTCTGAGCAAAACCTTGCAGTACAGCCATTAAATCCCAGGGTGGGGTAAGGTTCTTCACTGGGGGCCTAAGCAAAAAGGTAACATTAAGGAAAGCCTTGCAAAATTTCGATGAAGCTAAAGAGGAAGCATTTTCATCTGAATGAAAATTAGATATTGCTGTTTACTGCACTTTTACAAAAGAGAAACTAGCCCCTTCTTATAAAACAGATGTTAAGAACTCCAGGACAGCAGGAATAGGGTTGATGAAGGGGTCTAATTCCCTCTGATGAGCCCAAATGAAAAATATTTTCAATTTACTCTTGTAGACCATCCTGGTAGAGGCCTTCTGGGATGAGAGTAAAATCTGTTGGACCAGGGAGGAAAGCCTGGGCTGTCTAACCATTAGTGGAAGTGTAGAAACCATGCGGTCAACTTCAGGCTTGAAATGTCCAGCTGATCCATCCCCGTGTGATGACAGAGAAGGTCTGGACTGGTGTCTAGTATCCAGGGAGGATAGCAAAGGTGAACCCAAAGAAAAGAGAAAGTACAGTTGTGTACACTTACCATAAATGTAGATGTTCGAGTGTATTCACTGTTGCAGTCATCACATTTGGGTTATCTGCTTGCAGTAGTCCTCAGTCAGCCTGATTAACAAAGTCTTAGGCTCTGCGTCGGTTGCTGTCCCTTCTTCCGTGACGTCAAGTCGTCAGGGGTATAAAACATGCAGCCGATGCCATTACATAAGTTTTTCTTGCCCCAGATGTCAGGTGCCCCCCCTAATGGGAAGTAATTAAATCTATAAATAAACAAGGATATACCTCCAACAAAAAAGCAAATACAACAAAAAGCTTTTGAGCATAGTAAAGGAGAGTACAGGTATAGCCAAAAAAAGTAAGGGGGCTGGAGGGAGGGTAACAAGGACTGCAACAGTGAATACACTCAAACATCTACATTTATTGTAAGTGTACACAATTGTACTATGTTCTTCGTGTTCCATGGTTGCAGTCATCACATCTGGGTAGATTCCAAAGGTAAGGATAGAGGAGGAATTTAGATATCATTAGGACCAGCTATAAGGCCCTGTAAGACTGCAGTGGCAAAGCCAGCTCTGGATTTAGAGAAAATTGGCAGATGGTAATGCTTGGTGAAAGTATGCACAGAACTCCGGGTAGCAGCTTCTAGGATGTCCCTGGTAGGGACGACTCTAAGAAAGGCTGTAGAGGTAGATGCAGCCCTGGTTGAGTGGGGTATGATCCCCTGTGGGATAGGTTTTCCATGGTGCTTGTAGCAGAAATGAATGCAATGGCCTATCCATTTGGAAATGGTTTGCTTTGAAATAGCCTCCCCCCTCTGCCCCTGCAGCAAACGCCACCAGCAGTTCAGATTTCCTATGAGGTTTAGTCCTGTCCAAGTAGACTCTAAGTTGTCTGTGCACAGCTAAGGAGTGCAGTATCCATTCCCCTTTGTTCTGTGGATTAGGAAAGAAGGTTGGCAAATGAATGGACTGATTAAGGGCCACACTGGGCATGAAGGAGGGATTGGTTCTGAGGGACACCCTGTCCGCATGAAAGATGATGAAAGGCTCCACTGCCATAAGCTCCTGTAATTCAGATATCCTTCTTGCTGAAGTGATTGCTAAAAAGAAAGCTGTTTTCCAAGAAAGGAATTTTAACTCTGCATTAGCGGCTGGCTCGAAAGGAGGAAGAGTGAGTTTCTCCAATACAAAGTTAAGATCCCAGGCTGGAGCTGGAGCTCTCCTGGGTGGTCGTAATTTTTGGCCCCTCTGAGGAACTGCTTGAGCAGTGGATGAGAGAAGAGGAGATGTTCTGTGTTATAATGAGCTGAAATATCTGAGGCGTGAATTTAGATGGAGGAGAAAGACAGGCCCTTGTGAAGCATCTCAGTTAAGTATTGTAAAATCTGAGGTAAATTGGGCACTGCCATGCTCATCCCTTGAGACTGGTTCCAGGCACAGAATCTTTTCCATTTTTCAGCATAAGAATTTCTAGTACTAGGCTTCCTTGCCTCTAAAATGATATCCATCACTGGTTTACTGAGGGATGGTAAAGGAGAGATTAGGTAAATAGCCAGGCTGCTAGGTTCAGTGTGTGAAGCTGAGGGTGCACAATCTGGTTCTCCTGCTGAGAGAATAGGGTAGGAGTATGAGCAGGTGCCATGGGGCCAACAGTGACACACTGCGCAAGAGGGGGCACCACTGTTGGCGTGGCCAGTCTGGTGCAATCAAAATTGTCCTTGGTTTGTCTTGTTTGATCTTTAGTAGTACTTTGGAGAGCATAGGCAGAGGAGGAAAGCTATAAACTGATAGGTTTTTCCAGCTGAAGGACAGAGCATCCACTTTCCAAGCTTGTTTGTGGGGAGTCCTTGTGCAAAATTTGTCCAATTGATAGCTCTGGGGGGAGGCAAACAGGTCTATATCTGGGCTCTCCCATTTGCTTATCAACATGTTGAAAATCCTTGGTTCCAGTTTCCACTCGTGTGGGTCCATGACGTTTCTGCTTAGTTTGTCTGCCAGTGTGTTTAGATTTCCTGGCAGGAATTGAGATTGTAGATGCATTTGGTAGCTTAGGGCTGTGTTCCACAATGCCGTGGCTAGTCTGCAGAGGGGGTAAGAATGTGTACCCCCACTGCTTGTTTATGTACCACATAACAGTGGTGTTGTCAGTCTTTACCATTAATTGTCCTGGAAGAACGTGGTCCTTGAAGGCTGTCAGAGCATTCTGTACAGCTAACATTTCTTTTTGATTGATATGCAGATGCATTTGACTTGAGTTCCATTTGCCCTGAATGCACTTTCCTGCCAGGTGAGGCCCCATGTATAGTCTGATGCATCTGTTAGGGTTTGGGCGGCAGGGGGTAGTTTGAATGGTAGTCCCTTGTTTTGGTGGCAGGCCTCTGCCCACCAAAGGAACTCTAGGCGTAGGCAAGGTATGATAGGAATCACTGCTTCTAGATCCTGAGAATGTTGACACCATAGGCTTTTTAGATACAATTGTAGTTTCCTCATATGCAGTCTTGCATATGGAATTAGAAGAATGCAAGAGGCCCTGAACCCCCAAGGCTTGTAGTATTTGCCTTGCAGACAGCAGGGTTTTTGTGGCCACTTGTTTGAAGTAGGTTGTCAAATGAATTTGCTTCTCTGGCGTGAGGAAAGCCATCTGGGAATTTGCATTCAAGCTTGCTCCCAGGAATAGAATTTGTTGACAGGGTACCAGGTGTGATTTTGTTTCGTTTATGGTGTACCCCATACAAGTTAGCACCCTTTGTACAAAGGCCAGATGATTCAAAAGTATGTCCTGGTTTTCAGCCTGAATTAGACAATCACCCAGGTATGGGTATATTTGAATATTTCTTTGCCTGCAAAATGCAATGACTGGAGCTAGGCACTTTGTGAATACCCTGTGCGCAGTAGATAAGCCAAAGGGCAGCGCACAGAACTGATAGTGCGTGTAGCCTGCTTTGAAGCATAGGTATCTTCTGCAAGATTCCCTGATTGGGATATGCAGGTATGCTTCCGTTAAATCTAGTGTTGCCAACCAGGCATCTTTGCCTAGCACAGGGAGCAACTGGTGAAGAGTCAGCATCTTGAATTTTGGAATCACCAAAAAGGTGTTTAGAGTAGACAGGTCCAGGATAGGACATCATGAATTGTCCTTTCTGGGTACCAGGGAAAGTCTCAAGTAGAAACCTTGTCCCTTTTTCTCTTCTGGTACCAATTGAATAGCCCCCATGCTTAAGAGAGAAAGTACTTGCTTCTGGGTCTCTGCCCACTGATTTGGGGGTAGATCTGGCCATCCGCTTGGTGTTGGTAACATGTGGAAGTGAAATCTGTATCCCTGGGACACTATATTTAAAACCCATTTGTCATGGGTAATGAGTTCCCAGTTCTTTGCATGAAGAGTAATCTTTCCATCCAAAGGGGCAGTCAGTTGAGAAGTGCTTGGAAGTTTTAAAAATAAGTCATTAAGACAGTTTATCATAGGGGGGAAGTTTTATTACTCCCAGTTTGGAAGTGGAGGCCCCCCACTGCTTACCCCTGTGTGTACCCTGGGACTGAAGCCTGGGAGATCTGGGTTTGGACTGAGAAGGTCTGGAAGTGGCAGGAAAGGACCAATTCTTGGAAGGCCAATGCCTACTAAACCTTGGAGGTTGTACTTGTAAAAAATCTTTAACAGTTTGCATAGATTTAGCTTTCCCCCCCATCTTTATAAGAACGTCTTCTGACTTGTTGCCAAACAGGCGGTCCTGGTTTAAGGGAGCATCCAGTAATTTCGCTTTAACATGCTCTGGCAAGGATTGCTCCTTAAGCCAAGCATACCTTCTAAGTACAGACCCAGTTACAGCAGCCCTGCAAGATGCCTCTAGTGAATCAAAACCACATTGCAAAGTATGTTTTCCAACTTGTTCAGCTGAATGCAGTAAATCCAGTAAATCCTTATTTTCAGCACAATCGGGAATCAACATCATTTTCTGTTTAAGCAATCCAGTAATATGCTGCTGATACTTTAACTCATTCCCTCCAGTACAGCTCTTCTGAGTGTGTACCTTTAACTCTCAGTGGGTGTGGCTTGAGCCTTTGAAAAATGAAGTTATCTACAGTTCTAACAAATACTCATTGACAGAGGCCAAATATCAATACAATTATGTTTACCAACATGTATGCTTCAAGATAAAATATTTGATATCTTGTACATAGCATGGTTTTGGAATTATTAATGCAAATATGAACAAGTAATATCTGACGTCTAGAGGAGCAGTAGGAGGTAACTGCAGAAACACCTGGAGGCGTCACTCGGCTGTAATGAGTTAACATATGAAACTGGAAGTTTAAGGCCCTAATGGCCAAAGTTGCAGAAGTATATACCTTCTTACCCCATCTATGCAGCACCCTGGAGTCTCTATCAGAGGGGGTAGGATTTTTTGGCAGTAGTAGCTTTAATGCCCTTGGGTCCCTGTGAAATGGTCTCAGGATCCACAGTAGGATTTTTAAAAAGGAACTTGAGAGAGTCAGGGACCCTGTAATATCTATCAGGTTTTCTGGGAGCAGGAGGTAGAGAGTCAGGGGCCAAGCTAGATTCCGAAAAGGCATCATCAACAATGTCTAGTACAGGAGGTATGGCTAAAGGCCTGTGCTGGGGCAGGAGTAAGAAATCCCTAAGCCTCTTTTTTTTAGAATCAGAGAAATCCTGACTTTCCCAACGAAAATGCTCCTGAGAGTATGCAAGGATTCACCAAATGAGAAATCCTCTAGGGGGGAACAGAGGGAATACAGTCCTCAGCATCAGAATCCTCATAGGTAGATAAGGGCAAATCCTGGTCGTCAGAGGAAACAGAAAATTCAGAATCCTGGTCAGAAGTATCATAAGCAAACTCAGTCCTAGGTCTCTTAGAGGAGGAAGGCTGGCTTCCCCTGATTAAAGTAATAAGGTATTCAGCCATTCTTATCATTTGTTTTTTAGGCATTGAGGCCTGACCAGACAGTCTGGGCGTCAGTTTTCGGCCTTGAAGAAGAAGATGGCGTCGGTTTAATATGCAAGTCAGTAGGCCTGAATACACCCTCAGAAGCCGGTGCCTGCACAGCGACTCCAGACCCATCCAAGGTAGAAACATCTGCAGGTTCCACAGTTGAAGCATCTCGCGGCATACAGGCCTCCGAATGGGTCTCAGGAGAGGCCTGCGAATCTGAAGTAGTGGGTATCAGGGGCTGTGAAAGCACCTCACTGAGTACCGGCGAACTGGTGACTGGCTTAGGAGAAGCGTAGTCAGCAGTTTTCGATGTAGGCGGCCTGTCTCTGTCTTTATCTTTGTGATTTTTTGGTATGTCGGTAGTTGGATGGCTTACCGAAGACATAACAGGATAATTGAACTGAGAATCAAAATATTTAGAAGCAAAAATTTACAGACAACGGATAGTTCATGGTTTAAACAAGGCACAAAAAGTACAGTTTTGTACCTACCATAAATGTAGATGTTCGAAGATCCACATTGCTGCAGTCCTAACACTTGGGTAGTCCGCTGTCCCAGTCAGCCCGAATACCAAAGTATAAGGCTGACGTCGGTCAAGGCGCATTTGTCTGACATCAGGACGTCAGGGTACAAATGCGCATGACCGACGTCATATCCTCAGTCTTTTCTTGCCCCAGATGTCAGAAGACCCTAAAAAGATAAGGCCAAAACCAAAAACACCAAACACTCCTGTACCTAATATATATACAATATATACAAAACTACAAAAATAGAACCCCACCCACACAACCACCCCTAAACACAGAGGGGAAGGAGGGAGGGTAAATTGGACTGCAGCAATGTGGATCTTCGAACATCTACATTTATGGTAGGTACAAAACTGTACTATGTTCTTCATCCCACATTGCTGCAGTCCTAACACTTGGGTAGAATCCCAAAGCAGAGGTAAGGGAGGATGGCTAAACTATAATGAAGCAGGAGCTGCCAAAATGCCCTGCAACACAGCAGTGGCAAAACCAGCCCTGGATTTAGAATAGAGAGGAAGGTGGTAATGCTTGGAGAAAGTATGCACTGAACTCCAAGTAGCTGCCTCCAAAATATCCTTAGTCGCCACCCCCCTTAGAAATGCTGTTGAAGTGGCAGTAGCCCTAGTGGAAAGAGGCCTAATCCCAGCTGGAATCTCCTTGCCATGATGGAAATAACAAAACGCAATGCAAAACCCAATCCACTTAGATATAGTTTGTTTTGACACAGGCTTGCCCTGAGAACTCAAAGCAAAAGAAACAAACAACTGCTGAGACTGCCTAAAATCCCTAGTCCTGCTTAAATAATAACGCAACTGCCTGTGTACATCTAAAGTGTGCAAAATCTTTTCCCCCCTATTTTGGGGATCTGCATAAAAAGTAGGCAAATGAATAGTTTGGTTTAAAGCCACACTAGAAACCACCTTAGGCATAAAGGAAGGATTAGTACGTAATGATACCCTATCCTTATGGAAAATCAAAAAGGCTCAACCGCCATAAGGGCCTGCAATTCAGAAACCCTTCTTGCAGAAGTAATGGCCAACAAAAAGCAGTCTTCCATGACAAGTATTTCAATTCAGCCGTAGCCATGAGGCTCAAAAGGTTGTAGAGTAAGTTTCTCCAACACAAAATTGAGATCCCAAGCAGGAGTAGGAGCTCTATTGGGGGTCTTATATTCTTTGCCCCTCTAAGAAATTGCTTGAACAAAGGATGAGAAAGCAATGGTGGGTCACAATCATAGTGAGCTGAAATTGCTGCAGCATGAATCTTAATGGAAGAGAAAGACAAACCTTTGTCCAATAACTCAGTAAGATATTGAAGAGCCACACTCAAATTAGGCTCAGAAACATCCAAATCCTTTGCTGCACTCCAAAATAAAAATCTCTTCCATTTTTCTGCATACACTTTACGTGTACTAGGTCTTCTGGCTTCCATAATCACATTCAAAACTTGTTGAGGAAGTTGAGACCTGCTGTGGTTCAAAACAGAATATGCCAGGCTGTCAGATGAAGAGAGTGAAGCTTGACATTGAGTAGATGACCGTCCCTCTGAGACAAAAGGTGTGGAAGTAAAGGTAAAGGCCATGGAGGCTTCCTTACCAGATTCCTCAGTAATGGGTACCAGTGTTGCCGAGGCCAATCTGGAGCTATCAAAATTATCCTTGGCTTGTCTTGTCTGACCTTTAGGAGTACCTTTGGGAGGAGAGGCAGAGGTGGAAAGGCATACACATGAAGATTTTCCCAACTGAACGAAAGAGCATCCACTTTCCAAGCTGTGTGATGAAACCCTTTCGTGCAAAACTTTGGCAGCTGGTTGTTTAGTGGAGAAGCGAACAGATCTATGTCTGGAGTTCCCCATGACACTGTCAATTTTCGAAATACATGAAGATCCAGTTTCCACTCGTGGGGATCCATGATTTGCCTGCTTAACACATCTGCTAAGGAGTTCTGTGCTCCTGGCAGAAACCTTGCCTGAAGATTTAGCTGCAAGCTGAGCGCAGTCTCCCACAAAATCATTGCTTGCCTGCATAGAGGATAAGAATGTGTTCCCCCTTGCTTGTTGATGTACCACATGACAGTTGTGTTGTCTGTAAGAATCAACACCTGCCCTGGAAGAAGTAACTCCTTGAAAGCCATTAATGCAAACTGGACTGCTAACATCTCCTTCATGTTGATATGTAGATGCTGTAGTCTGGCAGGCCACTTGTCTTGTATCCACTTTCCATTCAGATGAGCTCCCCAAGCTATGTCTGAGGCATCTGTCGTTAGAATCTGACTCGCCTCTGGCCGGGTCACAGAGAGTCCCTTGTTTAGGTGACATTCCTGAGCCCACCACAAAAATTCCTTTTGAATGCAAGGTATTATTGGAATGACAGTGTCCAAATCCTGGCAGTGCTGTGTCCATACATTTTTAGATACCATTGCAGCTTCCTCATATGCAGTTTGGCATTGGGAAGCACCAGAATACAAGATGCCATGAACCCTAAGGCTTGAAGGACTGTCCTTGCAGTCAGCCCGGACTGAAGAGATAGTTGACGAAAGTAAAGGGAAAGATTCTTTTGTTTGTCCGGGGTTAAAAAGGCCATCTGGGCTGCTGTATTCAGTCTCACACCCAGAAAGCACATGTCTTGAGAGGGTACTGGACTGGACTTTATTTCGTTCACAGAATACCCCAGGCATCTTAGCACTGCTATCACATATTCCAGATGCTGAAGAAGCTCGTCCTTTTCTTGAGCCAGAATCAGACAGTCGTCCAAGTAAGGATAGATTTGTATTCCTTTTAGCCTGAAGAAAGCTATGACTGGAGCCAGAACTTTTGTGAATACTCTGGGCAGTAGATAAGCCAAAGGGCAATGCAGAGAACTGATAATGGGAATTCCCAGCTCGAAACGCAGATACTTCCTGCAACTGAGTCTGATAGGCACATGAAGGTAAGCCTCCTTGAGATCTAAAGTTACCATCCAGTGATCTTTGCCCAGCAGAGGTAAAAGCTGTTGTAACGTTAACATTTTGAACTTGGGAATGTCCAGATAAGTGTTGAGGATAGACAAATCCAAAATTGGTCTCCACGTGTTCCCCTTTTAGGGTACTAGGAACAGGCGAGAATAAAATCCTAGGCCCCTTTCTGGCACAGGAACCGGCTGAATGGCCCCTATCTGGAGTAACAGAGAAATTTGCTTGTGAGCCTCTTTTCTTTGTATAGGAGGAATGTCTGGCATGCCTTTGAAAGGAGGCAAGGTATGGAAATAAAACCTGTAACCGTGGTGAACGATATCCAATACCCATCTGTCTTGGGTAATAACACTCCAATTTTCTTTGAAAAGTGCCAGCCTTCCTCCCAAAGGTGCTGCCAGACGAGAAGACTCTGGCAGCTGAAAAGGCAGGTCATTGGGTCTGCTTACGAAAGGACTGACCCCTGCCCTCACCAGAAGACTGGGCAGGTGAACTCCCTGTTCTAGGCCTAAAGGAACCCTGAGCTCTGCCCCTACCACGTCTAGATCTACCCCTAGACTGAGAATCAAAAGAAGGATATGTCCACCCCTTAGTAGGCCAATTTCTACTAAACTTCGGAGGCTGAACCTGCAAAAAATCTTTAACAGTCTGCATAGACTTAGCCTTGTCCTCCATTTTCTTTAAAACTGCTTCCACAGGCGAACCAAATAACACATCAGATTGTAAAGGAGCATCTAAAATCCTTGTCTTTACATACTCAGCTAAATTCTGATCCCTCAGCCAGGCGTGCCTGCGAAGAACAGAACCAGTGGCTGCCACCCTCGAAGAGGCCTGTACAGCATCAAAACCACATTGCAAGGAATGCTTACCCACCTGTTCAGAAACATGAACTAAATCCTGCAACTCTTTACATTCAATACCTTCCGCCAGAGCATCTACCTTAGACTTCAATTGTGTAAGGAGATAATTTTGGTATTTCAACATGTGAAACTGGCAATTCAAAGCCCTCATGGCTAAAGTGGAAGAAGTATACACCTTCTTTCCCCATCTATCCAAAGCCCTAGCCTCTTTATCAGAAGGAACAGGATTTTTAACAACAGAAGCCTTAACACCTTTAGGGCCCTGAGAAACAGTTTCTGGGTCTGCCCTAGGACTCTAAAAAGATACTTATGAGCTTCAGGCACCCTATAATACCTATCCGGTTTAACTGGGGCAGGAGGCAAAGAATCAGGGTTCAGGGAAGCCTCTGCAAAAACATCTTCTACCACATCCAGAACAGGAGGTATAGCCAAAGGCCTATGCTGGGGTAAAACAAAATTCCCTAAGCCTTTTCCTGGAATCAGAGAAATCTTGACCTTCCCATTTAAAATGCTCCCTCATGGAATGAAGAGTCTCTGAAAAGAAAAATCCTCAGGAGGAGAAGCCGAAGGAGTAGAATCATCTACATCAGAATCAGAATAAGGAGGATACTCCTGCAAGTCTTCAGCCGAAGACTCAGAAGCCTCTGAACACTGCTCAAAACTCTCAAGCTCAGGTTCCACCCTAGGCCTCTTATCAGGGGGGGGCATAGAACCTCTAATCATAGTAATCAAATCTTCTGCCATTTTAAGCATATGTTTCTTAGGCAGAGACCCTGAAGAACTAGGGGAGACCCCCACTGAAGTTAACCCTGGCCTGCCTCTAGAAGAAGCCTTGGAAACAGAAGGGAGGGCCTAACCACCTTAGGAAGGGAGGGAGAACAGCTACCTGAGAAGCCCCTTCAGCCTGGCCTACCTCCTGAGAGGACACATCTTGTAACAGTAAAGTCTCTCCCTGAGAATCCAAAGGAACTTCTGGTAGAACCACCGGCTCCAACGAGCCCTCTAAAGAACCGCCGTCCGGGACTGACGGTTCTTCCAACCTAGGCTTTGCTGCTTTGTCCTTGCGCTTTTAGATCTGCGGGCGTCGGAGCATCCGGCGGCATGTTGTAATTACAACGCTTCCCAAAACTAACCTGGCACAATCTAATCTTCTCTTAATAGTGCGTTTGTTAAATCTAGCACAAGAGCGACAGCCAACAACGTCGTGCTCAGGCCCTAAGCAAGGTATACACAAGGTATGGTAATCCCTATGAGGTATCTGTTTCCCACAAGAAATACAGTTATTCACATTTTCTGACATCCGGTTAAATACTGAGGCAAGAAAAAACCAAAATATTCCCCAACGGGGTACTTAGCCAACTTTGATTCGGTCTGAAACTCCGACTTCAGAAAATTTCAGAACGCCAACCTGCACTCGCAATACTGCTTCTGCATCGGACCATGCGGCAAAAAAGACTGAGGATATGACGTCGGTCATGCGCATTTGTACCCTGACGTCCTGATGTCAGACAAATGCGCCTTGACCGACGTCAGCCTTATACTTTGGTATTCGGGCCGACTGGGACAGCGGACTACCCAAGTGTTAGGACTGCAGCAATGTGGGATGAAGAACATCCGACAGCGAGGTACGTCGTGGTCAGGCCTAAGCAAGGAATACAGTACGAATGAAAATCTTTATGAGGTATTTGCTTTCTACAAGAAATACAATTATTGACTTTTACTGACATCGGTTTAGAGCAAGAAAAAAAGTTTCCTCAACGGGGTACTTGGCTTTTAGTCAAAGACTTCGATTCTGAAACTCGAAAACGAAAATTTCAGGAGTCGGTCAACCGGCACTTGCGAACTGCTTCTGCTTCGGGCAACGCACGGCAAGAAAGACTGATGTAATGGTGTCGGCTGCATGTTTTATACCCCTGACGTCACGGAAGAAGGGACAGCAACCGACGCAGAGCCTAAGACTTTGTTAATCAGGCCGACTGAGGGCTACTGCAAGCAGATAACACAAATGTGATGACTGCAACAGTGAAACACGAAGAACAGCCACACTTCATGAGGACACAATGAGGTCATGAAAACAAACGTGCTCTTCAACCAAACTGCCTTCTGAAAGACTTTGGGAATTAGAAGTATTGGGGTTTAAGCACAAAAGAGACTGGAGGGCCACAATAGAGGGGGATTAGGGCAAAGAATAGGTTGCACATGTTGTTGTGGAGGAGAGTCAAACAGACCGCAGCTAGGTTGGCTGCATCGATGGAAGATCCTCTCCACCACTAACTGATTGAGAGACCACTCCTGATACATCAGCATGTTCCTGCTGAGTTTTGCCACTAGCATGGTGGATTTCCCTGGGATATGCATTGCCATAAGAAAGTGCTTGAAGGAGATCTACTGCCACACTCTCACTGCCTTTCGACAAAGGGGATAAGATTGGCCCCCCGTTTGTTGAAGTACAAAACCACAGACATGTTTGTTGGTTTGAATCGTAATTATCCAGAGAGGCAGTGTGTCCTGGAAGGCCAGCAACAATAGAAGGACCGCTATCATCTCCACAACACTGATGTGCGAATTGGTCTCTTCTTCGGACCATATTCATTGGACAGTCCTTCCCAGGAAATGCCACCCCATACCAATTGGGAGATGTCTGTGGTTACTGTGATGGTGGTGATGGAAAGACAAGAGGGCAGCCTTGAGAAACTTTGTGTGACTGAATCCACCAACGCAGATGTTCTTTGCATACTTGTGTGAGTTTGACTGGTAAAGACAAGAAATAGCAAAGAATTGACCACTGAACAGTAAAATTCCATTGAAGTCATAGGAACCAAGGTTATGGCTACTACCATAGACCCTAAAGTCTGAAGAATAAACCTGGTTGAAGGAAAAGGGCTGATGGTCCGTACTCTGTTCAGTGGAAGGGATGTTATCTGAGCAACTGTGTCCAAATGCACACCTATGAACTCCAGGCTCTGAACAGGCTGAAGGTGTAATTTGCAAAAGTTGACTGAGGTACCTGGGGATTGACAGAACTGGGGAAAGTATTTATTATTTTATTTATTTATTGACATTTGTTAACCGGGTTTGTCCAACTGGGCTTGTGGCCCATTTTCAGTGGAGACCAGAGGAGAAAAGCTCCAGTAATACATTTTAAAACAAGTACAACTTTAAACAATATTGATATAATAGCAGTTATAGCAAAACAATTCACATATGTTGGGATACATGCATAAAGTTAAAGTTGCATTAAAAAGAAGCTAAGTAACACTTTTACATTGATATAGTTCAACAGGTTAACAAATAACATTTTTTGTTTGTAGAAAATTGTGCAAATGCATAGTAGACACATTGGAGAGAGAGAGAGGTGTAATGAGGTACTAAGCATGGTCCTTTTGAGGGTACAGAAAGGGAAGGAAGACTAGGTAGGGTCATGGCAAGGGCAGGTTCTGGAATTGAGAAAATAATCTTTTATTTCATTTTTAACGTGTGAAGTGTGGGAGATTGAAT
Organism: Protopterus annectens; assembly: GCF_019279795.1. Classification (NCBI taxonomy): domain Eukaryota; kingdom Metazoa; phylum Chordata; order Ceratodontiformes; family Protopteridae; genus Protopterus; species Protopterus annectens. The sequence continues at coordinate 592,281,765 of NC_056737.1, read as the reverse complement.
GTAAGTCAAGGGGACGTTTGTTCCAAGCATGGGCAAGGGAGTGTTTGTAGAGTAGTTTGCCTACTGACCTTTTTGGGTGGTAGATATCAAGTAATTGTTGGTTAGAAGTGCGGAGGGATCGGGATGGGATGTAGATTGAGACTAAGGAAGATAGAGATGGAGAGAAGGAGGGTTTATAAAGAAGAGAGTGTAGCATATGAAATTGACAAGATAGCAGAAACTGGGGAAGTTCAAGCCATTGAAGAGAGTTTAAAGAAATGCAGTGGTGTGAGTTGTAAGGGGAGTAAGTAATGAATCTGGCTATTTTAAGGTAAGTCTGTTGCAGTTTGTTTAGAGTGGAGGCCTGGATACTGGTAAGAACTGGGGCGGCATATAAGAGGGAGGGGAGGAGGAGTGCGTGGCCCAGGGCAAGTCTAGATTCAGGGGTTAGGAATTTTTTGTTCCGATATGGCAGACCTAGTTTCTGGTTTGTTTTTTTATACATTGGAGTATGTGTAGGTTGAACTTGAGTTCGTCATCGATAATGATCCCTAGGAGTTTTGTGTGGGTGTCAGGTTGGATATTTGTATTGTTAGAAGATGCAATATAAAAGGAGGTTTTGTGATGAGAAAGAGAACGGGGAAGGAAAAGTAGGAGTTTGGCCTTTTTGGGATTTAGGATCAATAGGTTGTGAGAGAGCCATTGCTCAGTGGATAGTAGGGCCTGTTGGGTCAGGGAGTGTAGTTCAGGAATGTTATTTGACATGGATATATGTGTGGAGTCATCGGCATACTGAATAAGGGAGGATTCTTTGCATGTGGTGTAAAGATCATTGGTGAAGATGTTAAACAAAAGGGGTCCCAAGATGGAGCCTTGGGGAATACCAGTGGAGATGGGAAGGAAAGGTGAAGAGGATGAGAGCCATTTGACAGATTGTTCCCTGCCAGATAGGTAACTATTAAACCAGGCAAGTGTGGAGAGGGATAGGTGGAAATTTGTGAGTTTGGATAGTAGTAGAGGATGAGAGACAGTATCGAAGGCTTTGGAAAGATCTAGGAAGAGACAGGAAATGAGTTTACTGTTTTCTAGGGCCTCTGCAATGATATGAGTGAAGGAGACGAGGGCAGTGGTGGTGCTGTGGTGAGGACGAAATCCATGTTGGGTAGGAGTAAGTAAGTGGTGTGTGAGGAGGTGATTGAGAAGCTGTGAGTGAATACATTTTTCTAATATCTTGGAGAGGGGGGGCAGAATGGAAATGTGTTGGTAGTTTGAGGGGTCAGTGGAGTTTCCACCTTTATGAAGAGGGATAGTGAAGAAAGATTTCCAAAGGGTGGGGACAGTTGATTCCAGAATAGATCGATTAATTAGTATAGATACAGGATAGGCAATTGAGTCAGCAGCGAGTTTGAGGAATGTAGGAGATAGATTGTCAGTGGGAGGAGAGCAAGGTTTTAGCTTGAGTAGTAGAGTAAGTAGTCCCTAGATTTTCTGAAGAGATGCCTGGTTGGGGTGATGAACAGCCAGTCATGTAGATATGAAAACACTTAGAATCTTAGCAGTCTCAAGTGAGCTGCTACCACTGCCACACATTTGGTAAACACCCTGGGGGCTGTGGTGAAACCAAAAGGCAGGGCTCTGAAAGCACAGTTGTGTAAACTCTTACTATAAAAGTAGCGGTCCTACTCTTCACTGTTGCAGTATTCATTACAATAGGGATTCCCTACCAAGGGCAGCCAACATCTGGCCAGTATACCAAAGACTACAAGTTGCTTTAAGATACACCGTGCTTCATACGTATGCTCCTCATGTAGCATAGGGCATAAAGGTGATGTCTGGACATGCCATCCTCAGAACTGAGCGTCCAAGTAGGTACACCAGCCCAAGGAATAGAGAGGTAATCAGCACATCCAAAACAGAAATATTTTTATTTATTATTTTTATTTAACATTTGTTTGCCAGGATAGTCCGACTGGACAACAAGTGTCCGTTTTCAGCAAAGTCCTGGGGAGAAAAATTCCATAAGTTTACAGAGAGAAGAAACATTTACAAGAGAGACATTACAGAGTATTAGCATACAGATTGTAGACTTTACAGCAGTTAGTATACAATAAGAGGATATTCCCCCTTTTGATTGAAAATACAAGTGTAAAGATTATACAACGAGAGTAGATAAGAACCTAAAAATAAACCAGGTGGTGGAGGGAGAGGGTGAATACTGCAACAGTGAAGAGGACAACCGTACTATGTCCTTCCATTTCACTGTTGCAGTATTTATCACAGTAGGGAGTGCGCCAAAGCTCAGCAAGAAGAGACGGAGAAGGAAGGATCAGCTCTCTAGGGAGCCAAAAAGGATGGCCCTAGCAAAACCAGCTCTAGCTCTGGAAATTCCATCCAGCTTGTAGTGCTTGGTAAATGTATGCACAGAAGTCCAGGTAGCTGCCTCAGGAACAGAGTTGGTATCCAAACCCTTGAAAAAAGCACCAGAAGAAGCCATAGCTCTAGCACAATGAGACTTAACAGAAGAAGAAAGGCTCTTACAATGAAATATATAACAAAAAGAAATGGCTTTAGAAATCCAAAAAGAAATAGTTTGCTTGAAACACAGCCAATCCTAAGGACCTAGAATGAAAGGAAACAAAGAGCTGATCAGATTTGCGAAAAGTCTTAGTCTTATCCAATTAAGATCCGAGTTGTCTATGCACATTCAAAGCGTGCAGCACCTTCTCACCAGCAGATTGCAGAGAAGGGAAAAAATGAGGCAAATTAATAGACTGATCAAGAGACAACTCATTCAGCACCTTGGGCATAAACGGATTAGTATGAAGGGACACCCTGTCCTTATGAAACACCAAAATAAGAGGACAAGTCAGAGGGCTTGAAGCTCAGACATCTGTCTGGCAGAATTAAGGGCTAACAAAAGTAAAGTCTTCCAAAAGCAATGTTGCAAGGAAACTGGGGCTACAGGCTCAAAAGGAGCCCAAGTCAATTTTTTCTAAAACAAAATTAAGATCCCAAGGAGGAGGAACAGGCTTCCTGGCAGGCCTACTATAAAGGACACCTTTAAGAATTGTTTAGCTTCAAATCTAGAAGCTGAAGGAGGTGATAAAGGCAGAGGAGCAGAAATAGCTGACAAGTGGGCCTTAACAGAAGAATAAGTCAATCCAGCTTTGAGCAATTCAAATAGGTAAGATAGAACCAAAGGAACCATCCACATAAAGTGGATCCAGGTTACGAGAAAGACACCAAACAGAAAACCTCTTCCATTTGAATAAGTAGGATTTCTTAGTAGTGGGTTTCCTGACCTACTGCAGGACTCTAAGCACATCCTCAGAAAAAAAGTTGTCTACATGGAATCAAAATCCCATCACCCATAATATCAGTTGAAGAATGGACAGGTGGGGATGGATGAGAGAAAGAGGAATGTGGCTGGGAAGAATAAGATAGTCAGAATGCACCTGGTTTATTAGGAAAAGGAGAATTCTGGGGCACAGAAGTCTGAGTAGCTTTACCAGGAGGGGACTGCTTCCTACCTTTCTTGCCCTTGAGAGGTCAGAGTGAGATTGCCTATGAACAAAGGCTGGCTTATTGGGGTAATTTCTCTGAAATTTAGGGACAGGAGAACAAAAACATGTTTAGGTTCCTGTAAAGTCTTGTCCTTATCCTGAAGAGACTTAAAGCGGCAGCAGCTTTGCCAGACAAGTGTTAATTATCCAGAGGACCATCCATCAATAGCCTTAATATCATCAGGCAAAGGCTGAAGCACAGACCCAAAAGCAGCAGCCCTAGAAGAAGCATCTGCTGCATCATAACTACACTTGTTGGCATGACGAGCCACCTGGGAGGAAGTCCCCAAATGGGAAAGAGTAGAAGTCTTCCATTAAGGGTCAAGATCATCAGAAATTATCCAAAAGGCCTAGGAAAGATCCAACATGTACCTGGACATATGGTTCTGATAACTGACCACCCTAAAAGCTAAAGTAGCAGAAGTATTAAACCTTTTTCCCACAACTTTCCATAGCTCTGCTATCTTTATCAGAAGGCAGTGACGTAGGAGAAGGTAGCAATTGAAATGGCGTGTCAGATGCCACAGACAGCAATGAGGGGTCAGCAGAAGGGCACTTACAAAGAAATTTACAGTCCTCAGGCACCCTATAAAACCAATAAGGCTGTCTGGGAGCAGGGTACTGGGAGTCAGGAGCTCTAGAAGCATTAGAAAAGCCACCCCACAAAGCTGCCAAAACATAAGGGACAACAAAAGGTCTGGGGGAAATCCACCTGCAGGAGCTCATAACACCTTTTCTGTACTTCAGAAACCTGAGCACAATCCCACTTAGAAAAACTCCACCATTCTAGAGATTGTATCCCCAAAACAAATTTCTTCAAAAGGAGTATCAGGACTAGTAGATTCCTCAGACCCATAATCTACAGGAGAAGGAATATGAGAGGAGTAAGCAATGGATTCTTCATCTGAAACTGCCTCCTCCTCAGAGAAATCCTGTTCCCAGTGTCTTTTAAGGGCAGTAGAGGAACAGAGAGGAACTTGGACTGAAACTCCCTAAGAAGGTTTTAAAGCCATCAAAGCATAAACAACCCTGAATGAAATTCTGCCATTCACTCTGTGGGTCCTTAGGAGCTGTAGTAATACATTTAGTTTTCGTTTTTTTCTAAAAGGGGATGTCTGGCTTATGAACTGTAGAAGGCTCCAACCCTGGACAGCATTCAAAAATTGTAGTAGGAAAGTACAGTTTTATACCTACCATAAATGTAGCTGTTCGAGTGTAAACACTGCTGCAGTCATTGCACTTGGGTTATCCTGCCGTCAGGCGGTTCCCCAGTCGGCCTGAGTTCCAAAGCCTTGGTCCGGCGTCGGTTGCTGTCGCCTCCTCCATGACGTCAGTGCGACAGTGGTATATAAGATGCAGCCAACGCCATTTTCTTCAGTTTTTCTTGCCCCAGATGTCAGGTGCCCCCAAATAGGTAGGCAAATCAAATTGCTATTAAAACATACATAAGAAAAGCAAACAACAACTTTCAGTTACCAGCAAATACTCCCCATAGGTAGTAAAGGGTAGAAGGCATAAGTACGTATCAGCAAGTAAGAGAGGAAGGAGGGAGGGTAACCTGGACTGCAGCAGTGTTTACACTCGAACATCTACATTTATGGTAGGTACAAAACTGTACTATGTTCATCGTGTTACACTGCTGCAGTCATTACAATTTGGGTGGAATCCCAAAGCTGAGGTAGGGAGGCTGGTTCTATAAGGCATTAGGGGTGGCTATAAGGCCCTGCAGCACAGCAGTGGTGAAGCCAGCTCTGGATTTGGAGTATAAAGGCAAATGGTAATGGCTTGGTGAAGGTATGCACAGAACTCCATGTTGCTGCTTCCAAAATATCCTTAGCAGGTACTCCTCTGAGGTAGGCAGTTGAAGTGGCTGTTGCCCTGGTGGAGTGAGATCTAGTGCGGCTAGGTACAGGTTTCCCCAAGGTGAGTATAGCAGAAACGTATACAATGTCCTATCCATTTTGAGATAGTCTATTTTGAAATGGCTTTTCCCTGTGCTCCTGCAGCATATGCTACTAATAATTGCTCAGATTTTCTGAAAGCTTTGGTTTTGTCCAAGTAGAAGCGTAACTGCCTGTGCATGTCCAAAGAATGTAGTAGTCTCTCCCCTTTGTTCTGTGGTTTTGGATAGAAAGTTGGCAATTGAATAGTTTGGTTTAGAGCCACACTTGATACCACCTTTGGCATAAATGTAGGGTTAGTTCTTAAAGACACCCTGTCCTGGTGGAAATTGAGGAAAGGTTCTACTGCCATTAGTGCCTGTAATTCTGAAACTATTCATGCTGATGTTATTGCCAGTAGCAGAGCAGTCTTCCAAGAGATGTATTTTAATTCAGCTGTGTTAGCTGGCTCAAAAGGAGGTAAAGTTAATTTTTCCAAAACAAAGTTGAGGTCCCAAGTTGGGGTTGGTGCTCTATGGGGCAGTCTTATATTTTTAGCCCCTCTGAGGTACAGTTTGAGCAAAGGATTAGAAAAAATTGGAGGATTCGTGTTGTAATGAGCAGAAATGGCTGAGGCGTGGATCTTGATGGATGAGAAGGAGAGGCCCTTGTCCAGCATCTCAGTTAAATATTGAAGTATCTGAGGAATGTTTGGGACAAGAGGGTCAAGGCTGTGTGTCTGATTCCAGGCATAGGATCTCTTCCATTTATCCGAGTAGGCTTTCCTGGTGCTAGGCCTTCTCGCCTCCATAATGACATCCATAACAGCTTTGGAGAGAGGCACTGCTTGCTTGACTAAGGAATTTTCCATGCAGCTAGGTTTAAGGTCTTTAGCTGGCTGTGAAGTATCTGATTGTTGCGCCGTGTCAGCAAATGTGGGATTTGAGGCAAAATCCAGGGTGGTTCTTACGCTAAGTTCTTTAAGATTGTGTACCAGTGCTGGCGTGGCCAGTCTGGTGCAATCATGATCATCTTTGGCTCTTCTTGCCTGGCTTTTATGAGTACCTTTGGAAGGAGAGGTAAAGGAGGGAAAGCGTATACTTGCAGGTTTTTCCAACTGAATGAGAGGGCATCCACTTTCCATGCTTGTGGATGGTAACTCCTTGTGCAGAATTTCTGTAGCTGGCAGTTCATTGGGGATGCAAACAGGTTTATGTCCGGGCTCCACCATTTTTGTGTTATCATTCTGAATATTTGTGGATTCAATTCCCATTTGTGGGGATCCATGATATTTCTGCTTAGGTCGTCTGCCAGTGTGTTTTTCTCTCCTGGCAGGAATCGTGTTTGCAGATGAACTTGGTAGTTTAGAGCTGTGTTCCACAAGGTCATGGCTTGTCTGCAGAGGGGGTAGGAGTGTGTACCCCCCTTGCTTGTTTATGTACCACATAACTGTGGTGTTGTCTGTCTTTAGTAGTAGTTTCCCTGGATGCAGCAGGTCCTTGAAAGCTATAAGTGCATTTTGTACAGCTAGCATCTCTTTTTGATTGATGTGAAGATACCTTTGCTCTGTGGGCCACTCGCCCTGAATACATTTTCCTGCCATGTGTGCTCCCCAGGCGTAATCTGATGCATCTGTTGTCAGTGTTTGCCTGGCTGTGGGTTGAGTAAAAGGCCGTCCCTTGTTGAGGTGACAAGCTTGAGCCCACCATCGAAACTCCTGTTGAAGGCAAGGAATAAGTGGTATAACTGTTTCCAAATTTTGACAGTGTTGAGACCATACACTCTTTAGGTACCATTGTAGTTTCCTAATATGCAGTCTGGCATATAGAATTAGTAGTATGCAAGATGCCATGTAGCCCAAGGCCTGCAGAATTCTTCTTGCAGGGAGTTGGGTCTTTGTTGCCATCAATTGAAAGTATTGAGTCAGTTGTCCTTGCTTGTCTGGCGTGCGATAAGCCATCTGGGCTGTTGTGTTCAAGCTAGCACCCAGGAATATTATCTGTTGTGAGGGCACTAGTTTTGATTTCTTTTCGTTTACTGTGTACCCCAGACAACTTAACTTTTTTACGAATGCCAGATGCTTTAGAAGAATGTCCTTGCTCTCTGCTTGAATCAGGCAGTCGTCCAGGTATGGATAAATTTGAATTCCTTTTTGCCTGCAAAATGCAATTACTGGTGCCAGGCACTTTGTGAAGACCCTGGGCGCAGTAGATAAGCCAAAGGGCAGTGCAGAGAATTGATAGTGCATTGAACCAGCTAGAAATCTGAGTTATCTTCTGCAGTTTTGTCTGATAGGGACATGCAGGTATGCCTCCTTGAGGTCCAAAGTCATGAGCTAAGCTTTCTTGCCCAGCATGGGAAGAAGCTGCTGTAGTGTCAACATTTTGAATTTTGGAACATCCAGGTAAGTGTTTAGAGAAGAAAGATCCAGAATGGGTCTCCAGGCTTTGGCTTTTCTGGGAACCAGAAAGAGTCTTGAGTAGAATCCTTGTCCTTGCTCCTGTGGTGGTACCTTTTGAATAGCTCTCATGTCCATGAGTGCTGTAATTTGTTTTTGAGCCTCTGCCCATTGATTTGGTGGCAGATTTGGCATTCCTTTTAACCTTGGCAGAGTGTAAAAGTGGAACCTGTAACCTTGAGATACAATGTTGAGAACCCATTTGTCTTTGGTGATGCAATGCCAATTGTGATAGAAAAGTGCCAGTTTTCCTCCTAAGGGGGCTGCCAAGAGAGAGCTGTTTGGCAGCTGTAGTGGGAAGTCATTGAGGGTGTTTTTTATAAGGTTGTGGCCTGTCTTCCCCTTCTTTTTGGCCTGGTGTACCCCATTGTCGAGGCCTGTAACGACCTTGTGATTTACCTCTACCTCTTGGACGTCTGTATCTGCCCCTTTGAGGCCTGTCTGTGACTGGAAAGGACCAATTCTTTGTTGGCCAATTTCTGCTAAAACAAGGAGGCTGAACCTGTAGGAAATCCTTCACCATTTGCATAGATTTTGCCTTATCCTCCATCTTCATTAATACCTCCTCTGCCTTAACTCCAAACAACACATCCCGCTGCAAAGGTGCATCCAATAATTTTGCCTTAACATGATCTGGTAACGTATGTTCTTTTAACCAAGCATGCCTTCTAATAACAGAGCCTGTAAATGCTGCTCTACAGGAGGCCTCTAAGGAATCAAACCCACATTGCAAAGTATGTTTTCCCACTTGTTCAACTGCATGTAATAAATCCTGCATTTCTTTATAATTAGGAGGATCTGAATCTGGAAGCATCTTTTGTTTCAACTGAGACATCAACAATTGCTGATATTTTAGCATGTGAAACTCGCAATTTAAGGCTCTCATTGCTAAAGTTGCAGATGTATTTACTTTCTTTCCCCATCTGTCTAATGCTCTGGAATCTCTATCAGATGGAACTGGATTTTTTGCTGATGCGGCCTTAATCCCTTTGGGTCCCTGAGAAATAGTTTCAGGGTCAGCAACAGGGCTTTTATACAGAAATTTGTGAGAGTCAGGGACTCTAATATCTATCAGGTTTAACTGGGGCTGGAGGTAAGGAGTCAGGGTTTAAGCTGGATTCAGTGTACACATCATCCATAATATCTAACACTGGTGAAATTGCAAGGGGTCTGTGTTGAGGCAATAAAAAGGAAGTCTCTGAGCCTTTTCTTGGATTCTGAGTAATCCTGGCCTTCCCAATGGAAATGCTCACTCATGGTATGTAAGGTCTCCCCCCAAAGGAATAATCCCGCAGGCTGAGAGGCTGATGGAATTGATTCCTCAGCATCAGAATCCTCATAAGGGGATAAGGAATATCCTAGGTCTGAGAATGAATCTGAAGAAATAGACACCAGGTCGGAAGATTCATAGTCTGCATCCTGTCTGATCCTTTTATCAGGAGGGGGATGGGACCCCCTGATCAGGGTGATTAGGTCTTCGGCCATTTTGAGCATTTGTTTCTTAGGCATGGAAGCCTGGCCTGGAGAATGCTGTATCTGTTTCTTTGTTTTTAAGGGGGCCTTAGACTTAGCAGAGGGTTTAATGGTTAACTGTGTAGGTCTGAAAACACCCTCTGAGGCTGTGGATTGCTCAGCTACTTCGGTTCCCTCTGAAGGGTTAGTTTCGGTAGGCTGAAAACCTAGTGCGTCCGAAGGCCCAGCCTGCTCCACGTGGGAGTCGGAGGCGGTCTGTGGAAGTGGTTGTCAGTGGCTGAGTAGGCGCTTCGCTGAAAACCGTAGAACCGGCAACCGGCCTAGAAGAGGCCTCGGATGCCTGTCCCTGTCTTTGCGCTTTTTATGTATTCCGGTCGTCGGGAGTTCCGACGGCATGGTGTAATTGAATTTTCTGCCAAAATAATGTCGGGCAAAATCAAACCGAAGTTTAATAGTGCGCTTGTTAAACCTAGCACAAAACCAACAACCAGTGACGTTGTGGTCTGGGCCTAGGCATGGAATACAAGAGGAGTGGAAATCCTTATGAGGTATTTGCTTCCCACAAGAAATACAGTTATTAACTTTTACTGACATTGGTCTGAGGCAAGAAAAAGTTTCCCCAATGGGGTACTTAGCTTTGTAGAAGACTTCAGTTCTGGATTCGGAATGAAAATCTCAGGAGTCGGCTGACCGGCACTTGTGAACTGCTTCTTCTTCGGGCACCGCACGGCAAGAAAGACTGAAGAAAATGGCGTTGGCTGCATCTTATATACTCCTGTCGCACTGACGTCATGGAGGAGGCGACAGCAACCGACGCCGGACCAAGACTTTGGAACTCAGGCAGACTGGGGAACCGCCTGATTGCAGGATAACCCAAGTGTAATTATTGAAGCAGTGTAACACGATGAACATTTTCTTCCTTGGCTAAAATTTGAAGAGACACCACTAGACCCCTCGGAAATAATCAGCCATGGTTCCCCCTGAACATCTGATGCAGACGTCTGCAAGGCCTCCAAGGACGTGCCCAAGGTTAGATCCCCACCAGCCTCTAAACTGTTTACACTGGAAGAATCCAATAATGGAGCCGGGCGAACCTTTGGGCTCTCCCTTGCCTCAGGAGAGATGTGCAGCAGAGGCTGTACAACAGAAGAATCAGGCTTAAATTTCTTGGCCGCTTTCTTTATGGACGGCTGCCCCTCAGAGGTGGAAGTTCCTTCCACTGTGTCTTTAGCTAAAAGCATAAGACATTGATTCTCCAGATAAAAAGCCAAAGAAGAAAGCCAATTATGGAAGATCTTGGGGGGAAAAAAAGCCTGACAGATTGAGCAGGATGTACAGTCGTGGGAAGCACCGAGGCAAAACAAGCACTGCTAGTGACGGTCTTTATGGGGAATCTGTCTCCCACAATGGCATTTACCCTTCTTGGATGACATGAAGCCCCACAAGCAGTAAAAAGATAAGATACAATAAACCCCAATGGGGCACTTATCTGCAATGGTTCGGCGAAACCAGCAATGGAACAGGTGTTCAGACCAACAGTGAAGACATTCTGAGGATGTTGTCTGGATGGCACCTTTATGCCGTATGCTACGCAAGGAGCACACATGTGACATATGGCGTACCTTAAAGCAACCAAAAGGCTATGGTATGCTGCCTGGAAATCAGGCTCTCTATGGCAGGGGATCCCTATTATAATGAATACTGCAACAGTGAAATGGAAGAACATTGGATAGTGACTGTCCCCCAGCAGAAAGAACATATATCTTTGGCAGTGTCTGTTCACTTTGATATGATAGTACACATCCTGAAGTTCAAAGGAGCACATCCAATTGTCCTTTTGCAGAAATGGCAGAATCAACTGAACCTTAACCACTTAGAACTTTGATTTCTTTATGAACCGATTCAGTTTGTTGAGGTCCAGACCTGGTCTCAGGTCCTCTGTTTTCTTTGGCATCAAAAAGAATCTTGAGTAAGTTCTGAATCCTTTCTGGTCTGGTAAGAGCTCCTGGATGACTCTTTTGACTAGCAGCTTTCGAGTTTCTAGAGCTGCTGCCTTCCTCTGACTGGGGAGAATGTCAGGGAGTCTTTTCCTTTTGTTTAGGAGAATTTGTGAAAATGGTATGAAATAACCTTTGGATATGATTTCTTGCACCCAAGCATCTTTTGTGATTGAGGACCAGGCACCTGGGTGCAGAGATAAGTTCTCCCCGACTGCCTCCAGAGATGAGCAGTCAGGCAACCATTCGGGAGCACTGAAAGGGTGTATCTGAAACCCTGATTTTGCGGGCTTCCTATGCCACGAGGGCAGTGTCTTCCATTAGAACTGTCCCCCCACTGCATCAGGGGTAGGAATCCCCTTGTGAGTCTTGGAATGGACTCTGGGACTTACAGAACCACATTTTTTCTCCCTCCTCGCTTATTCCTGGTAAAGGATCACTGAGGGGTTGAAAAATGGATCTCCAAGGCAGGGAAGGTCTTTTCATCCTGCTCGTTCTGGGAAAGAATTTCTTTGACAGTGGGGCTAAACAAGGATGATCTATGAAAAGCAACATTACTGAATGAAGACTTGAAGGGCTCCGCAAAGTTGCACAAGCACATCTAGGCATATTTTCTTATGGCTACACCTGAATCTTCCACCCCTGAGGTTCCCTCAGCAGCATGGGAAATTAACCTCATGGATGCATTAGAGATGGACTGAAGGGTGGTCGGCTGTGAAGAAAGCTTTTTGTGGCCTCCACAGGCATGGACTTGGAAAGGGTTTTGGAAAGCTCTTTAGTCAAATCTCTTTTCAGCCTGGTGAAATATGCCAAAAAGTTACTGGCCCATAAGGCAAAGGTCGCTGAGGCATAAATGCACTTCCACAATCTGTACAAAGTACAGTTGTGTACACTTACCATAAATGCAGATGTTCGAGTGTATTCACTGTTGTAGTCATTACATTTGAGTTATCTGCTTGCAGGTAGCCCTCAGTCGGCCTGATTATCAAAGTATTGGGTCCTGCGTCAGTTGCTGACTCATCTTCCATGATGTCAAGTAGTCAGGAGCACAAAGCATGCAGCCGACGCATTACATCAATTTTTCTTCCCCCAGATGTCAGGTGCCGCCATAATGGGAAGCAATTAAGTACAAGTTACACCTCCAACAAAAAGCAAATACACCAGAAAGATTTAAGCATAGCAAGCAAGAATAGAGGTATAGTCAATAGAAGTCAGGGGGCTGGAGGGAGGATAACCAGGACTGCAACAGTGAATACACTCGAACATCTACATTTATGTTAAGTGTACACAACTATACTATGTTCTTCGTGTTTCACTGTTGCAGTCATTACATTTGGGTAGATTCCCAAAGCTAAGGAAGGAAGGAGGCAGGTAGATAGCATTAGGACCAGCAATAAGGCCCTGCAAGACTGCAGTGGAAAACCAGCTCTGGATTTAGAAAAAAAATGGCAAGTGGTAATGCTTGTTGAAGGTATGTACAGAACTCCAGGTAGCAGCTTCTAGGATGTCCCTGGAAGGGACACCTCTGAGAAAAGCTGTAGAAGTAGATGCAGCCCTGGTTGAGTGTGGTCTTATCCCATGTGGGGTAGGTTTTCCATGATGCTTACAGCAGAAATAAATGCAATGGCCTATCCACTTAGAAATGGTTTGCTTTGAAATGGCCTTCCCCTCTGGCCCTTCAGCAAATGCAACCAGCAGCTATTTAGATTTCCTAAGAGGCTTAGTCCTGTCCAAGTAAAATCTAAGTTGTCTGTGCACATCCAAGGAGTGCAGTATTCGTTCCCCTTTCTTCTGTGGATTAGAAAAGAAGGTTGGCAAATAAATGGACTGATTAAGGGCCACACTGGATACCACCTTGGGCATAAAGGAGGGATTGGTCCTGAGGGACACCCTGTCCACATGAAAGATAACGAAAGGCTCCACTGCCATAAGGGCCTGTAATTCAGTCACCCTTCTTGCTGAAGTGATGGTTAGGAGGAAGGCTGTTTTCCAAGAAAGGAATTTCAACTCTGCATTTGCAGCTGACTCAAAGGGAGGTAGAGTGAGCTTTTCCAATACAAAGTTAAGGTCCCAGGCTGGAGTAGGGGCTTCTCCTGGGTGTTCTTAAGTTTCTGGCCCCTCTGAGGTATTGCTTCAGCTGTGGATGAGAGAAGAGTGGTGGCTCTGTATTGTAATGAGCTCGGATGGCGGAGGCATGAATTCTGATGTAAGAAAAGGAAAGGCCCTTGTGAAGCATCTCAGTTAAGTATTGAAGAATTCCAATAGGTGAACAGCAACTGTAGAACGAAAAAAGGACTGGCAGGATGAATGAAAAAACGCTGCTCGTGCGAGTGCAACACTTTATTCCAAAATCCACAAACAACAATCAGGTTTAGCGCTTTCAACTGAACTATATCAGTCTTCTTCAGAACAATATGTGTGTCAGCACCATGAATATTTATAATGTCAGTTGGTTTGTAGTTTGAAAAACGCACCAAAAACATTTAAAGCCACATAACCAATTAAATAAATGCATATATTTAAAAAGCACTATTTTATGTGAGATTACATATTCTCTTATATAAATATTGTTATATAAAATGTTTAAAACCATATACAAATACAATAATGAACCTATGCACTGAAATATCTACAATAAATATCTATATATACAATATAAAATTGAATAAATATGAATATGTATATATATGTTATTGTGCATAAATATAAATATAGATATAAATAAATAATCCATGTATGGCCACCCAGGTTAAAAACACATGATGAATATATACAAAATGCTTGTGGTGTACAGTTTACTGCATATAGAAAAATGGCAACTGCAAAGATGTGACTATAAATATATCATAAATATCTCATAAATATGAATATTAATCTAAATTACCCCGACATGAGAAATGGTTTAATACTAATGAAATCATTAAGACCGGGATGCCAGGTGGCATCTGTTCTAATTTGCCACACACTTTCTTTTAAAGCTAACTGCGCTTTCCAATTACCTGCAAATGTATTGTAATTTATCTGATCTATAATGCTAAATAAGAAACTATGCTGAACTCCTTTATCTAAAATGTGTCTATATAGGGCATTGGTTTTATTTATATGCCACCCGGCATCCCGGTCTTAATGATTTCATTAGTATTAAACCATTTCTTATGTTGGGGTAATTTAGATTAATATTCATATTTATGAGATATTTATGATATATTTATAGTCACATCTTTGCAATTGCCATTTTTCTATATACAGTAAACTGTACACCACAAGCATTTTGTATATATTCATCATGTGTTTTTAACCTGGGTGGCCATACATGGATTATTTATTTATATCTATATTTATATTTATGCACAATAACATATATATACATATTCATATTTATTCAATTTTATATTGTATATATAGATATTTATTGAAGATATTTCAGTACATAGGTTCATTATTGTATTTGTATATGGTTTTAAACATTTTATATAACAATATTTATATAAGAGAATACGTAATCACATAAAATAGTGCTTTTTAAATATATGCATTTATTTAATTGGTTATGTGGCTTTAAATGTTTTTGGCGCGTTTTTCAAACTACAAACCAACTGATATTATAAATATTCATGGTGTTGACACACACATTGTTCTGAAGAAGACTGATATAGTTCAGTTGAAAGCACTAAACCTGATTGTTGTTTGTGGATTTTGGAATAAAGTATTGAAGAATGATCGGTAAATTGGGCACAGCTGTGTCCATCCCCTGTGTTTGGTTCTAGGAACAAAATCTCTTCCATTTTTCAGCATAGGATTTTCTAGTACTAGGCCTCCTTGCCTCCAGAATGACATCCATCACCTGCTTACTGAGGAATGGTAAAGGAGGGGTCATGTAATTAGCCAGGCTGCAAGGTTCAGGGTTTGAAGCTGTGGGTGCAGAATCTGGCCCCCCTGCTGGGACAGCACAGCAGGGGTCTGAGGTAGGTACCATGGTTTCAGAAGTGACACACTGTGCAAGAGGGGCTACCAGTGTTGGCATGGCCAGTCTGGTGCAATAAGTATTGTCCTTGGTTTGTCCTGTTTGATCTTTAGTAGCACTTTGGAGAGGAGAGGCAGAGGGGGAAAGGCATAAACTGATAGTTTTTTCCAGTGGAAGGACAGGGCATCCACTTTCCAAGCTTGTGTGTGGGGAGTCCTTGTGCAGAATATGTCCAATTGGTAGTTCTGCGGGGAAACAAAAGTACAGTTGTGTACATTTACCATAAATGTAGATGTTAGAGTGTATTCACTGTTGCAGTCATTACATTTGGGTAATCTTCTGGCAGGTTACCCTCAGTTGGCCTGAATATCAAAGCCTCGGGTCCTGCGTCGGTTGTTGTCTCCTTTTCCATGACGTCAGGGGTATAAAACATGCAGCTGATGCCATTTTAATCAGTTTTTCTTGCCCCAGATGTCAGGTGCTCCCCAAATGGGGAGCAAAAATATATAACTATAAATATATAGATGCAAATACACCACAAAGGCTTTTGAGTATAGTGAAGGAAAGAAAAGGTATAGAAATGGGGCTGGCGGGTGGGTAATCCGGACTGCAACAGTGAATACACTCAAACATCTACATTTATGGTAAGTGTACACAACTGTACTATGTTCTTCGTGTTTCACTGTTGCAGTCATTACACCTTTGGGTAGAATCCCAAAGCTATGGATGGGAGGATGGAACTAAACAGCATTAGGAGCAGCTATAAGGCCATGCAGGACTGCAGTGTCAAAGCCTGCCCTGGATTTAGAAAAGAGAGGTAAATGGTAATGCTCTGTGAACATATGAACTGAGCTCCAAGTAACAGTTTCTAGAATGTCTCTGGTAGGTACCCTTCTGAGAAAAGCTGCTGAAGTAGAGGCAGCCCTGGTGGAATGGGATCTGATCCCATTGGGCACAGGTTTTCCATGGTGCAAATAGCAGAAACGAATGCAGTGGCTTATCCATTTAGAAATAGTCTGCTTTGATATAGCCTTCCCCTCTGATCCTGCAGCAAATGCCACCAGTAGTTGCTCAGACTTTCTTAGAGATTTTGTCCTGTTTAAGTAGAATCTTAGTTGTCTGTGTACATCAAATGCATGCAGAATCCGCTCCCCCTTGTTCTGCGGATTTGGGAAGAAAGTTGGCAGGTAATGGTCTGGTTAAAAGCCACACTGGATATCACTTTAGGCATGAAAGAAGGATTGGTCCTGAGGGCCACACTGTCCGGGTAAAAAATAATGAAAGGCTCCACTGCCATGAAAGCCTGTAGTTCTGAAACCCTTCTAGCTGAAGTGACTGCCAAAAGAAAGGCTGTCTTCCAAGAAAGAAATTTTATATCCGCAGTAGCTGCTGGTTCAAAAGGAGGTAGGGTAAGTTTTTCCAGCACAAAATTGAGGTCCCATGAAGGTGGTGGCGTTCTCCTGGGAGGTCTTAAATTTTTGGCCCCTCTGAGGTACTGTTTTAGCAGGGGATGAGAAAAGAGGGGAGGCTCTGTGTTGTAATGAGCCGAGATGGCAGACGCATGGATTTTTATTGAAGAAAAAGATAGGCCCTTGTGAAGCATCTCAGTTAAGTATTGCAAAATCTGAGGAACACTGGGCTTTGCTGTGTCTATTCCTTGTGCTTGGTTCCAAGCACAGAATCTCTTCCATTTACCAGCATAAGATTTTCTAGTACTAGGCCTTCTGGCCTCCAAACTGACATCCATCACAGGTTTACTGAGAGATGTGGTTGGTGAAATTAGTTGATTAGCCATGCTGCAAGATTCAGAGTTTGGAGCCGAGTGTGCAGAATTTGATAGTACTGCTGAGACAATAGGTGAGGTGTTTGAGGCAAGTACCACAGAAGCAGGTGTGACATATTCCTTAGAAGCAGGTACCACTGTTGGCGAGTCCAGTCCAGAGCAATTAGGATAATTTTTGGTTTTTCCTGTCTGACTTTTAGTAAGACTTTGGAGAGTAGAGGCAGAGGGGGAAAGGCATAGACTGATAGTTTTTTCCAGCTGAAGAATAGAGCATCCACTTTCCATGCTTTTTTGTGATGAGTTCTTGTGCAGAATTTGTCCAACTGATAGGTCTGGGGAGTGTCAAATAGATCTATGTCTGGGCTCCCCCATTTTTATGTTAACATGCTGAAGATTTGTGGATCCAGTTTCCATTCGTGCGGGTCCATAAGATTTCTGCTTAGGTCGTCTGCCAGAGTATTTTGCTTTCCTGGCAGGAAATGAGCTTGAAGATGTATTTGGTAAGTCAAGGCTGTGTTCCACAAGGCCATGGCTAGTCTGCAAAGGGGGTAGGAGTGGGTACCCCCTGCTTGTTTATGTGCCACATAATTGTGGTGTTGTCCGTCTTTATCAGTAGTTGTCCTGGATGAAGGAAGTCCTTGAAGGCTGTCAGAGCATTCTGAACATCTAGCGTTTCTTTCTGGTTGATATGTAGATGCATTTGGTTTGGGCTCCATTTGCCCTGAATGCATCTCCCTGCCAGGTGGGCCCCCCAAGCATAGTCTGATGCATCTGTAGTTAGGGTATGGGTGGCAGGGGGTAGAATAAATGACAGTCCCTTGTTTTGGTGACATGTCTCTGCCCACCAAATAAACTCCTCTTGCAGGCAGGGGATGAGAGGAATCATTGTTTCCAGGCTGTGACATTGTTGACTCCATAAGCTTTTTAGATACCATTGACGTTTCCTCATATGCAGTCTCGCATATGAAATTAGCAGAATGCAGGATGCCATGAACCCCAAAGCCTGCAGAATTTGTCTTGCAGATAGCTGGGTTTTTGATGCCATTTGTTTGAAATATGTTGTCAATTGAATTTGTTTGTCTGGCGTGAGGTAAGCCATCTGGGCAGTTGTATTCAAGCTTGCACCCAGGAATGTAATTTGAGAGGGTACCAGTTGTGATTTCTTTTCATGTATGGTGTAACCTAGGTATGCTAGAAACCTTTTTACAAATGCCAGATGCTGAAGAAGAGTGTCCTTCTCCCCTGCCTGAATGAGACAATCGTCCAGATAAGGATAAATTTGAATGTTTCTTTGTCTGCAAAATGCAATTACTGGTGCCAGGCACTTTGTAAATACCCTGGGCGCAGTAGATAAGCTAAAAGGCAGTGCAGAGAAAGTACAGTTTTGTACCTACCATACATGTAGATGTCCGATAGGCATGCATCTGCAGTCCTTACAAATGGGTTGTCCTGTCGTCAGGCAGCCCTTCGGTCGGCCGGATTCCAAAGTCTGAGTCTGGCCTCGGCTGGTGTCGCACTTCACCCGACGTCATAGCTGCAGTTCTTCGGGTATAAAGGCATCAGCCGATGCCATTTTCCTCAGTGTTTCTTGCCCCAGATGCCAGGTGCCCTCTAGGAAGGCTAAATTTGGATAAATGCAAATGGTTCCAAATAGTAGAGAGCAAACAAAAAATAAGCATGTATGTACATATATACAAACAAATACACCATAATAGATTCCCCCCAGCTAGCTACAAGATGGGCAAATACCCTAGGAGTACCACAGAGGGGAAGGAGGGTGGGTAATCCTGACTGCAGATGCATGCCTATCGGACATCTACATTTATGGTAGGTACAAAACTGTACTATGTCCTTCAAGGATGCATCTGCAGTCCTTACAAATGGGTAGAATACCATAGCCAAACTGGGGGGGGGAGGAGAAATAGATTATGGTGTAGTTAAGATCCCTTGCAAAACAGCAGTGGCAAAATCTGCTCGGGATCTGGAGTATAAAGGTAAATTATAATGCTTGGCAAATGTATGCACGGAGCTCCAAGTAGCAGCCTCTAAAATGTCTTTGGTAGCCACTCCTCGTAAAAAAAGCTGTGGTAGTGGCTGTAGCCCTTGTAGAGTGAGGCCTGATGTTTTCTGGAGTTTTCTTTCCATGGTAGGAGTAACAAAATCTAATGCAATTTCCTATCCACTTAGAGATTGTCTGTTTTGAAATTGCTTTTCCTTCCATTCCTGTTGCATATGCTACCAGTAGCTGGTCAGTTTTTCTATTGCCCTTGGTCCTGTCCAGGTAGTAACGTAATTGTCTATGTACATCCAAGGTATGCAGCAGTCTTTCTCCCCTGTTTTGTGGGTTGGGGAAGAATGTAGGTAGGTGGATAGCTTGATTTAAAGATACCCTGGAGACCACCTTTGGCATAAAAGTAGGATTAGTTGTCATGGACACTCTATCTTGATGGAAGATCAGGAAGGGCTGTACTGCCATTAATGCCTGTAGCTCAGATACCCTTCTTGCTGAAGTGATTGCAAGCAGGAAGGCAGTTTTCCATGATAAGTACTGTAATTCTGCTGTTGCTGCTGGCTCGAAAGGAGGGAGTGTCAACTTTTCTAGCACAAAGTTCAAGTCCCATGCTGGCAATGGCGGCTTCTTGGGTGGCTTTACATTTTTAATCCGTCTCAGAAACTGCCTGAGCAGAGGATGTGAGAATACTGGAGAATCCAAGTTGTATTCTGCTGAAATAGCTGATGCATGAATCTTAATGGAAGAATAGGACAGGCCGTTGTGGAAGAGCTCTGCCAAGTATTCCAGGATGTTAGCTATGTTTACCAGTGACACATTCACTCCTTTTGCAGTACTCCAAATGAGATATCTTTTCCATTTTGCTGAATAATTTTTTCTTGTTGAGGGTCTGCGAGCCTCCAAGATAATGTCTTTAACCCTTTGAGATAAATCTGGGTTATTTGGTCTTATGCAATGTTCCAGGCAGTCAGCTGCAGTGTTTTCAGGTTTGGATGCAGGGTTTTGAAGTTGTTCTGTGTTAACAGCAAGGGAACTAGGGGCAGAGGCCGTATTTGTTCCCGAGACATACTCCTCAGTAATGGGTACCAATGTTGCCTTGGCCAGTCTGGAGCTATCAGGATGATCCTTGGACGGTCTTCTTTGATCTTCAGTAGCACCTTGTGCATCAAAGGAAGAGGTGGGAATGCATATGCTGTCAGGTTTGTCCAACTGAAAGATAGGGAGTCCACTTTCCAAGCAAGTGGGTGGTACGTCCCTGTGCAGAATTTTTTCAGTTGGTGATTGTGTGGGGATGCAAATAAGTCTATTTCTGGCAGTCCCCATTTCCCTGTAATGGTTTTGAAGATGTCCGGATGCAGCATCCATTCGTGGGCATCCGTGGTAGTTCTGCTTAGGATGTCTGCTAGTATATTTTGTTTTCCTGGCACAAAAATTGCTTGTAGCTGAATGTTGAAGCTCAGTGCCACATTCCAGAGGTCCATTGCCATCCGGCACAGAGGGTATGAATGTGTGCCTCCCTGTTTGTTGATGTACCACATAACTGTGGTGTTGTCCGTCCTTATCAGCAGTTGACCCTGTTGAAGAAATGGTCTGAATGCCTGAATTGCCAGTTTTACTGCCAGCATTTCCTTTTGATTTATGTGTAGGTGCAGCTGGTCTTGAGTCCATAAGCCTTGTATGCACTTGTCCAGCATGTGTGCCCCCCAACCGAGGTCTGAGGCGTCTGTTGTGATGGTCTGGCTTGGTTGAGTGCTGTGGAAGGGCAGTCCCTTGTTTGATTGACAGGCCTGGGCCCACCATTGGAATTCTTGTTTCAGGCATGGAATTATTGGAATTTGGGTTTCTAGGCTGTGCTTGTGCTGAGACCATAAATTCCTTAGGTACCACTGTAACTTTCTCATATGTAGTCTGGCATGTGGAATTAATATTATGCAGGATGCCATGTAACCGAGAGCTTGCAGGACTTTTCTTGCTGTTAGCTGGTTCTGCTTTGTTAATGCCATGAAGTAGAAAGGGAGTTGCTCCTGTTTTTCTACTGTCAGGAATGCCATTTGTTTTGTTGTGTCCAAATCTGCACCCAAGAAGGTTATCCTTTGGGATGGTATCAGCCTTGACTTTTTTATATTGACTGTGTATCCCAGGGCTTGTAGTAGATGAATGACCCTTTCCAAATCTTTTGTTAATTTGATTTTGTTGTCCACTTGTAACAGGCAGTCATCCAGGTAAGGGTAAATTTGAATTCCCTGAAGCCTGCAATGAGCAATTACTGATGCCAGGCATTTCGTGAATACTCTGGGCGCAGTAGATAAGCCAAAGGGCAATGCTGAGAATTGATAATGCTCTGATCCTGCAAGAAATCTGAGGTATCTTCTGCAATTTGGTCGTATGGGGACGTGCAGGTATGCCTCCTTGAGATCTAGAGTTACCAGCCAAGACTCCTTGCCCAGCATGGGAAGAAGCTGCTGTAGGGTCAGCATTTTGAATTTTGGAACAATGAGGTATGTGTTTAAAGCAGACAGGTCGAGAATAGGTCTCCATTGGTTTTCTTTTCTTGGTACCAGGAAGAGTCTGGAGTAAAATCCTTGCCCTTGTTCCATAGATGGTACCCTTTCTACAGCTCTCATCCTTAGTAAGTGAGTTATTTGTTCTAGAGCTTCTGTCTTCTGATTTGGAGGTAGGTTTGGCATTCCTCTCTTCCTTGGTAGAGTATGGAAGTGAAACCTGTAACCTTGGTCTATTGTCTGTAAAATCCATTTGTCTCCTGTGATGTAATGCCAGTTTACTGAAAATAAGGCTAGCTTCCCGCCTAAGGGTGCCTCTAGTTGTTCCCTGGTAGGCGGTGCTAGAGCCAAGTCACTGTGATTGTCCTGTGGAAGTGGTGGTGGCTGGATCTGTGGCTGTACCTCGTTGGTTGTTAGCCTGCCACTGACGTCCCCTGTAGGCACCTCTGGATTGACCCCTGTCTCTTGAGCGCCTATTCCTGCCTCTCGGAGCTCTGGCGGTGTCTGGAAAGGACCAATTCTTGGAAGGCCAGTTCCTGCTAAACCTTGGAGGCTGGACCTGCAAGAAATCCTTGACTGTCTGGACAGATTTTGCTTTCACTTCCACCTTCTTCAGCACCTGCTGCGCAGGGGAGCCAAACAAATTGAGCTTATCCATGGGAGCATCTAGGAGCTTTGATTTAACATGGTCTGGTAAGGACTGCTCTTTTAACCATGCATGTCTTCTGATCGCTGTGCCAGTCATGGCTGATCTAAAGGAAGCCTCCAGTGCATCATAGCCGCATTTTAAGGAATGATTACTGACCTGCTGAATGTTATGCACCATTTCCTGTACAGATTTTTTGTCTAATGGTTCATCCGAGGACAGTTTTTTAGTTAATTGGTCTAACATAAATTCCTGATACTGAATCATGTGGAATTGACAGTTCAAGGCCCTAGCTGAAAGAGTAGCAGAAGTGTAAACTTTTTTACCCCATCTCTCTAAGGCCCTAGATTCCCTTTCAGAGGGGAAGGGGTTTTTGGTAGAAGAAGCTGCTACAGCCTTGGGTCCCTGGGAGATAGTTTCGGGATCTGCAAAAGGAGCCTTATACAAATGATAATGTGTGTCCGGAACCCTGTAGTACCTATCGGGCTTAGCAGGGGCCGGAGGAAGAGAATCAGGAGCAGTACAAGCATCATTAAAAGCATCATCCACAACAGTAAGTACTGGAGGAATGGCTAAAGGCCTATGCTGTGGCAAATGCAAAAAGGTTCTAAGCCTTTTCCTAGAGTCTGAAAAATCCTGGCCCTGCCATTGAAATTGTTCCCTCATAGCATGCAAGGTTTCCCCAAAGAAAATTCCTCAGGCGGAGAGGCAGAAGGAATGGAGTCTTCTGCATCAGAGTCCTCATAAGGAGAGAAGGGGCCTTCTGGAGGGTTTGAATTATCTGATTCATCAGAGGTGCCATCTGAAGAAACTGGCTCAGGGCGCTCTACTCTAATCCTCTTCTCTGGAGGTGGGTGAGAGGCCCTGTCTGGATGTGGTTGGGATCCCCGGATCAAAGAAATGAGATCCTCTGCTAGACTAAGCATTTGTGAACTAGAGCTAGGCCTGTGAGGGGGTCTTAGCAGGCACAGTTTTGGTAGTTTTAGCTGCTTTAGCCCTGGCAAAGGCCTTAATCGACATGGATGCAGGAGGCCTAGCAGCTCCACGTGCAGGGGTAGAAATATCCAAAGGGATAGTATCAGATAAATCCTGCGAACCTGCAAGAGCAGGTGTGATTTCAGTAGCAGATTCAGCTTGGCTGGATGAAGCCTCGGTAAGTGGCAAGCTTTCGGCCGAAGGAAGAACCGTGGACTCGGTTTCAGCCGAAACCGAGACACTCGCGGTTGGCTTAACCGCGGTTTCGGCCGAAACTGCGGACCGCGAGTGTCGGTCCTTTTCCTTGCGTTTTTTAGAAATTTGCGTAGTCGGAGTATCCGACGGCATAATGTAAGCGAAATCGGAGCCGAAAAACTCTTCAGCAAATTCCAACCGTCTAAGTGTCCGTCGGTTGAAAGAAGCACAGGCTAGACAAGCTGCTACGTCGTGGTCTGGGCCTAAGCAAGGTAAGCAGTAAGATTGGAAATCTTTATGAGGTATTTGTTTCCCACAAGTTAAACAGTTATTCACTTTTTCTGACATCGGCTGAGGCAAGAAAGAGTCCCCAACGGGGTACTTAGCTTTTTAGAAGTCTTCGGTACTTGTAGTAGTAATCTCTGGTTCTGACCGACCGGCACTTGCGAACAGCTTCTGCTTCGGGCGCCACGCGGCAAGAAAGACTGAGGAAAATGGCGTCGGCTGATGCCTTTATACCTGAAGAACTGCAGCTATGACGTCGGGTGAAGTGCGACACCAGCCGAGGCCAGACCCAGACTTTGGAATCCGGCCGACCGAAGGGCTGCCTGACGACAGGACAACCCATTTGCAAGGACTGCAGATGCATCCTTGAAGGACATTTGGTAATGCAAAAAACCTGCTTTGAAGCGGAGGTATCTTCTGCAAGATTCCCTTATTGGGATATGCAGATATGCCTCTCAAGTCTAGAGTTACCAGCCAGGCATTCTTGCCTAGCAAAGGCAGTAGCTGTTGTAAAAGCATTTTGAATTTTGGAATGTCCAGGAACGTGTTTAGAACTGATAAGTCCAGAATTGGACACCATGATTTGTCTTTTCTGGGTACCATGAAAAGTCTTGAATAAAATCCTTGTCCTTTTTCCTTTCCTGGTACTGGTTGAATAGCCCCTATATCCATGAGGGACATGACTCGTTTCTGGGCCTCTGCCCACTGGTTTGGTGGCAGATCTGGCCATCCGTTTGGAATTGGCAACGTGTGGAAATGAAATCTGTACCCCCTGGGATACTATGTTTAATACCCATTTGTCCTGGGTAGTTAAATGCCAACTGTGAGCATGAGGTGCTCATTTTCCCCCCAAGGGGGCTGCCAAAAGATAAGTGCTTGGAGATGGCAGAGGAAAGTCATTGAGACTGCTTACTGTAGGGTAGTGCTTTGTTACCTCCAGATTTGGAGGTGGAGGCACCCCATTGCTTTGACCTGTGAGATCCCTGTGATTGATATATGGACCCTTTGGAGCACCTGGGTTTGCCCTGAGTGGCTCTGTTGGACACAGGAAAGGACCAATTCTTAGTAGGCCAGTGCCTACTGAACCTGGGTGGCTGCACTTGCAAGAAATATTTTACAGTTTGCATAGATTTAGCTTTGTCTTCCATTTTCTTTAAAACCTCTTCTGCCTTATTACCAAACAAACTGTTGAATACCTCTTTACAGCATGACAATTTAGCTTTAACATGATCAGGCAGATTTTGCTCCTTGAGCCAGGCATGCCTTTTTATCACAGATCCAGTTACGGTGGCCCTGCAAGAGGCCTCCAAGGAATCAAAATCACATTGCAAAGTATGCCTTCCAAACTGTTCTGCTGAATGCAATAAATCCTGTAACTCTATTTTCCACACAATCAGAAATCAACATAATTTTCTGTTTCAGTAAAACATGCTGTTGATATTTAAGCATACGAAACTGGCAGTTTGAGGCCCTGATTGCCAAGGTTGCAGACGTATAAACCTTCTTACCCCATCTATCCAGGGCCTGGGAATCTCTATCAGAAGGGGTAGGATTTTTGGCTGTAGAAGCCTTAACACCCTTGGGACCCTGAGAAATAGTCTCAGGATCAGCAGGAAGAGTTTTGAAAAGAAATTTGTGTGAGTCAGGAACCCTGTAATATCTGTTTGGCTTGCTAGGAGCCGGAGGCAGGGAATCAGGAGCCATGTTCGAGTCCGAGAACACATCATCAACAATGTCTAATACAGGAAGTATTGCCAAAGGCCTATGCTGAGGAAGAAGAAGAAAATCCCTAAGCCTCTTTTTTGATTCTGAGAAGTCCTGACTCTCCCAGTGAAAATGTTCCCTTAAAGTATGCAAAGTCCCTCTAAAAGAGTAATCCTCAGGAGGAGAAGCAGATGGGATGGATTCCTCTGCATCAGAGTCCACATACGGTGGAATAGAAAATAAATTTCTGATCAGAAGAGGAATCAGAAGAAATGGAAACCTAATCTGAAGATTCATAATCAGTGCCTTGCCTAGGCATCTTAGCAGGGGGGGGGGTTGGGAACCCCTGATCAAGGTAATTAAGTCCTCAGCCATTTTGATCATTTGTTTTTTAGGCATAAGGGCCTGAGCACGTGGCTCATGCATCGTTTTTTTAGACATAGAAGTTGGTTTTGGCCATGTTTTTGATGATGTCGTCGGTTTAATATAAAAATATTGAGGCCTGAAAACACCTTCAGAAGCCGGTGCCTGCTCAGCGGCTTCGGACCCATCCACGGGAGAGACATTCGCGGCTTCAATACTTTGCACATCTTGCGGCATACCGGACGCAGAATGGATCTCGGTAGAGGCCTGCGACTCAAAAGTAGCAGGTATCAGGGGCTGCGAACGCGCCTCACTGAGTACCGGCGACTGGCTTAGGAGAAGCTTCGTCGTCGGTTTTGGACCTCGACGGTCTGTCGCTGTCTTTTTCCTTGCGTTTTTTGTGAACTCTGGTAGTCGGATTGCTAACTGACGACATTTCAGGGTAGTTAAATCTTGAACCAAAATATTTAAAAGCAAAAATATACCGATGCTTAATAGTGCATTGGTTAAATTTAGCACAAAACCGATAGCAAGGCACGTTGTGATCAGGGCCTAGGCAACGAATACAGCACAAATGAAAATCCTTATGAGGTATTTGCTTCCCACAAGTAATGCAATTATTAACTTTTACTGACATTGGTAAGGAGCAAGAAAAAGTTTCCCCAACGGGGTACTTAGCTTTAGTTTAAGACTTCGGTTCTGAAACTCGAAAACGAAAATTTCAGGAGTCGGCCGACTGGCACTTGCGAACTGCTTCTGCTTCGGGCACCGCACGGCAAGAAAGACTGATTAAAATGGCGTCTGCTGCATGTTTTATACCCCTGACGACCTGACGTCATGGAAGAGTAGACAGCAACCGACGCAGGACCAAAGACTTTGATATTCAGGCAGACCGAGGGCAACCTTCCAGCAGATTACCCAAATGTAATGACAGCAACAGTGAAACACGAAGAAAACCAGGTCTATCTCTGGGCTTCCCCAATTGATTCTCAAAATATTGAATATATTTGGTTCCAGTTTCCACTCGTGTTGGTTCATGAAATTTCTGCTTAGTTCACCTGCCAGTGTATTTAGTTTGCCTGGCAGGAATTGAGCTTGTAGGTGCACTTGGTAGCTCAAGGCTGTGTTCCACAGAGCCATGGCTAGTCTGCAGAGATGGTATGAGTGAGTTCCCACCTGCTTGTTTATGTACCATATAACAGTGGTGTTGTCCTTCCTTACCAATAATTGTCCTGGAAGAATGTGGTCCTTGAAGGCTGTCAGAGCATTCTGTACAGCTAACATTTCTTATTGATATGCAGGTACATTTGATTTGGGTTCCATTTGCCCTGAATGCACTGCCCTGCCAAGTGAGCCCCCATGCATAGTCTGATGCGTCTGTTGTTAGGGTTTGGGCAGCAGGGGGGTAGAGTGAATGGCAGTCCCTTGTTTTGGTGGCAGGCCTCTGCCCATCAAAGGAACTCGATCTTTAGACAAGGTATGATAGGAATCACGAATTCTTGGTCCTGAGAATGTTTCACCATAGGCTTTTTCAGATAAAATTGCAGTTTCCTCATATGCAGTCTTGCATATGGAATCAGTAGAATGAAACAGGCCATGAACCCCAGGGCTTGGAGTATTTTCCTTGCAGATAGCTGGGTCTTTGTGGCCAATAGTTTGAAGTAGGCTGTCAAATGAATTTGTTTCTCTGGCATGAGGTAGGCCATCTGGGAAGTTGTATTCAAGCTTGCTCCCAGGAATACAATTTGTTGACAGGGTACTGGATGTGATTTCTTATCGTTTATGGTGTACCCCAGAGAAGTTAGTAAATTCTTTACAAATGCCAGATGATTTAATAATATGTCCTGGCTTTCTGCCTGAATTAGACAATCGTCCAGGTATGGGTATATGTGACTATTTCTTTGTCTGCAAAATGCAATGACTGGAGCTAGGCACTTTGTGAATACCCTGGGTGCAGTAGATAAGCCAAAGGGCAGTGCAGAGAACTGATGGTGCATATAGCCTGCTCTGAAGCTTAGGTATCTTCTGCAAGATTTCCTTACTGTGATGTGCAGGTAGGCTTCTTTGAAATCCAGTGTTGCCAACCAGGCATTTTTGCCTAGCATGGGAAACAGCTGATGAAGAGTTAGCATTTTGAATTTTGGGATTTCCAAAAAAGTGTTTAGGATAGACAGGTTCAAAATAGGTCGCCAGGAATTGTCTTTTCTGGGTATCAGAAATAGTCTTGAGTAGAAACCTTGCCCCCATTCTTCTTCTGGGACAAGATGAATAGCCCTGATGCTTAGAAGAGAGAGAACTTGCCTTTGAGTCTCTGCCCACTGATTTGGGGGTAGGTCTGGCCACCCGTTTGGGGTTGGTAAGGAGTGGAAGTGGAATCTGTATCCTTTGAAAACTATACTTAAAACCCATTTGTCTTGGGTATTGAGTTCCTAATTTTTTGCATGCAGGGCGATCTTACCCCCTAAAGGAACAGTCAGTTGAGCAGGGCTTGGAAGGTTTAAAGTTAAGTCATTGTGACAGTTTACCATAGGGGGGTGTCTTACTACTCACAGCTTTGGAAGTGGGAGCCCCCCCATTGCTTAGGCCTGTGAGAACATCGAGACTGAAGTCTGGGTGTTTCTGCTGGTTCTGGGTTTGGACCGAGAAGGCCCGGAAGAGGCAGGAAAGGACCAATTCTTAGAAGGCCAATGCCTACTAAATCTGGGAGGCTGTACCTGCAGGAAATCTTTAACAGTTTGCATAGATTTATGTTTTCCAACTTGTTCAGCAGAATGCATTACATCCTGTATTTTTTTTATTTTCAGCACAGTCAGGAATCAACATCATTTTCTGCTTAAGCAATCCAATAATATGTTGCTGATACTTTAACATAAGAAACTGGCAGTTTAAGGCCCTAATGGCCAAAGTTGCAGAAGTGTATACCTTCTTATCCCATCTATTCAGGGCCCTGGAATCTCTATCAGAGGGGGTAGGGTTTTTGGCAGTAGTAGCCTTAATGCCCTTGGGTCCCTGTGAAATGGTCTCAGGATCCGCAGTAGGATTTTTAAAGAGGAACTTGTGAGAATCAGGTACCCTGTAATACCTGTCAGGTTTTCTGGGAGCAGGAGGTAAAGAGTCAGGGGCCAGGCTAGATTCTGAGAAGGCATCGTCCACAATGTCCAGTACTGGAGGGATGGCTAAAGGCCTGTGTTGAGGTAGGAGTAAGAATTCCCTAAGCCTCTTTTTGGAGTCAGAGTAAGCCTGGCTTTCCCAGCAGAAATGCTCCCTAAAAGTATGCAAAGTTTCACCAAAAGAGAAATCCTCTGGAGGGGAAGCAGAGGGAATGGAGACCTCTGCATCAGAATCCTCATAGGTAGATAAGGACAACTCCTGGTCATCAGAGAAAACAGCAATTTCAGAATTCTGATCAGAAGAAGCAGAAGGAAAAATCAGTCCTAGGTCTCTTAGAGGGAGAAGGGTGGCTTCCCTTGATTAAAGTAATAAGGTCTTCAGTCATTTTTATTTGTTTTTTAGGCATAGGGGCCTGACCATGAGGTCTGGGCGTCGGTTTTCTAGGCATGGATCGAGTTTCAGGCCTTGAAGAAGATGGCGTCAGTTTAATATGCAAGTCAGTAGGCCTGAATACACCCTCAGAAGCTGGTGCCTGCACAGTGGCTCCGGACCCATCCAAGGAAGCAACATCCGCAGGTTCCACAGTTGAAAAAGCATCTCGCGGCATACCAGACTCCGAATGGGTCTCAGTAGAGGCCTGCGAATCTGATGTAGCGGGTATCAGGGGCTACGAAAGCACCTCACTGAGTACCGGCGAACTGGCGACTAGCTTAGGAGAAGCATCATTGGCAGCTTTGGACCTATGCGGTCTGTCTCTGTCTTTGAGTTTTTTCAGAATGTCAGTAGTCGGGTGGCTTACCGAACCATTTCTGGATAACTGAACCGAGTACCAAAATATTTAGATGCGAAAATGAACCGACGACGAACAGTATGAGGTTTGAATAAGGCACAAAACCGACAGCGAGGTACGTTGTGGTCTGGGCCTAGGCAAGGAATGCAGTACGAATGAAAATATTTATGAGGTATTTGCTTTCCACAAGAAATACAATTGTCAACTTTTACGGACATCGATTTAGAGCAAGAAAAAGGATTCCCAATTAGATACTTAGCTTACTTGAAGACTTCGGATCTGAAACTCGAAAAACTAATATTTCAGGAGTCGGCCGACTGGCACTTGAACTGCTTCTGCTTCGGGCACCACACGGCAAGAAAGACTGATGTCATTGCGTCGGCTGCATGCTTTATACCCCTAACTACATGACGTCATGGAAGATGAGACAGCAACCAATGCAGGACCCAAGACTTTGATAAGCAGGCCGACTGAAGGCTACCTGCAAGCAGATAACCCAAATGTTATGACTGCAACAGTGAAACATGAAGATCATCCTGGACTTTCTGTCAGGGAGATAGAGAGAGGAGCTCTGCTCTGCCAGCTCTTTTTTTGGTGTCTGCTGCTACAACCATGGCATCGAGGACCCCCTTGCTCCAGTGTAGCCTGCCTTTAGGAGGGGCAAGAAACTTATCAGGACAACAGGGAATGGGTACAGTATCTGGTAGCTTTCATACCCGGTGACAGACTAGATGTATAAGATCATCAGTCAGGGGAGTCACCCAAGACATAGACCACCCGGACCCGAAAGCTTCCAGGAACACTGACTCCTGCTGGGAATGGGAATCGGAGGGCCATTCACCTTTCTGCCAGAGGATTTCTAAGATGTCTCTGAAGAAGGCATCATCTGGTGGAGACCCCTTCATCAAAGTCAGTGTCTTTGATGAGCGACACCTAAGGGGAATCTATGTGCCTTCTCTTGCATGTTCTTAGTGGGATAGTCTGGAGAGGTGTCAGAAGAGAGAGGAAAGTCCTTGAGGGGGACTTTCTGAATGCTTGATCAGACAGGCTGTCCTTGCAGGATAGGATTGTGAGAATAAGAGCTCGAACCCGATAGCGGCAGGGCTGTAGGATCTGAAGAAGAAAGAATAGTCATGTTTGTTAGGAAAGAGAAGACCCCTTCCACCACCTCAAAGGCAGAAGGACCAGGAGAAGCCATAGCTGACTGCACCAGAGCCAAATCCCCTGGTGCCACCATGCCCTGACTTGCCTGGACCCCTGTCTAGAAGGGGGGAGTTGAACCCGAACTGTCAAATGCTGAAGCCCTTAGGGGCAAGGACAGCTCTTTCAACATTGGAGTTGAACCCAACTCCCTGAAACCAGAGCTGAGACTTATCCTGTTGTAAGGGGATCAGCGTAAGACAAGTCAGGGGTGCAGTTTAAGTCAAAGACCTAGCCGTCTTCGGATCCAAAGCAGACAATGTTGGGGATCCTGGATCCGAGGGCTCCAAAAGCACTGCTTAGATCAGAGAAGGAGAGATTACACTGTGGGAAAGAGAAGGGAGGCTCGAGGATCTGATGGGAGACAGAGCCAGGATAACCCCTTTTGGAATCTGAAGAACTTCCTTATCAAACGATCCACATCAGCTTTGGAAAGGCTCCTGAATGACACGACGGGGGAAGTACTAGACTGGGGCCAGGACTTTCTCCTCAGGATCTCTTGGAGGAAGGGAGAATGAAGCAGAGGAGAGAGAGGCTCTGGAAAGAACCTGACGGACTAGATCCTCGGAAAATTTGACTTAAGCATCTTATCTGACTTTTTTAATAATATGACTGGAGGCTTCGAAATTGGGGATGATTTGGAAGAGCAGGTGGGAGACCACTTACTGGATTCTTCTGACTCCAAAAAAGGCTTATATTTTTTGCAGGGGTTTGAGCCCCAGAAGCAGGAAGAGAAAGAGGAAGAAAAAGAAGTCAACAGGCACTTTTGGACCAGACTATTACGCTGGTTGCTAAGGGCCCTGGTGTTCAACCCAGCATAAATCATGCACACAGTGTCAAAGTGGACAATGCCCAGACAATAAACACACTCCCTGTGAGGTGAAAAAGAAAGGTGGAACTGTAAGAAAACAACTGTAAAAAAGTCACACTTTCTACAAAAAACTACACCCCAAAGCTCAATGAGAAGGATCTGCTTCTGTAGCAAGAAGGCAGCAAACAATATCTGAGGTATTCCAAAGTAACTGGGGCATTATGGGTAAAGGAAGGAGCTCAAGGGTTGGATTTGAGAGTCTAGTAAATGCAGCTGAGCCAGATCCAAGGACTGATCTGAGACTCATCAGTTGAGCAATGAATGAAAATGACTACATCAGGGTTTACTTAGCAACAGACAGCCTTTCTTTACTTGAAAGAAATGGGACACACAGCTATGGTCTTCCAAGCATACATCTGCTTTAAAGTAAAACCTGAGTTAATGGTGCAAATCTGTGGCATAAAAGGCACTCTCTCCACCTCCCTAGGGTTTCTGTCCTGGCTAAGAAAACAGGGCGATTAATGGAATACTTTAAGGAAAACTTCAGAAATTTCTTTTGTGGGGAAACATGGGTTGGTACTAAAAGATGCCCAATCCTTATAAAATACAAGAAAGGGCAACCTCCACAAAAGGGCCTGCATCTATGACATCATGCAAGCTGAAGTAACAGACAAAAGAAAATCCATCTCCTAAGAGATAAGTGCAAGAGTCAATAAGCCAAGGAGTTCAAACAGAGGGGAGGGCAAGCCTATCACTAATGACATACAAATCCCATAGAGGAGATGGGATCTTCAAAGATAGACAAACTACAGCACAACAATTTTAAGGAATTGCTTGAATGCTAGGCCACAATCTAACCCTCTACAAGATCATACTGGGCCAAAACCACTGACACATGTACTTTTATCGTAGAATAACTGTGGTGTCAACCATACTTGTGTCTCAGATGTATAAGGACAACCTGTAGGCTGAATGACCATGGTATTACTGCATACCAGTCACCCCAAATGAATAACTTTCAACTAGTCACAATGAATGGATCATGGGTTCTTATTAAGTTTATGGTCAAGAAGGCCATACAGAAGGTTTGTCATATAAATCAATACTGGTGGAAGATTAATAGTATCCTCTGTTAAGGAGATTTTTCCTGCATACATTTGCAATACATATCCTGGCATACACACACTGACTTGCTCACCTGATGGGAGGCACCCTAGTAGCCTTGGTCACTTTCAAACCTCCAGCCATGAGATCTGAAGAAAAAAGCTGCCAGGCCTTGAGGAAGAGCCAGCTATTACTCACTTAACTGTAAATAACACAGCCTGGTTAGTAATGAGAGATTTTACTGTTATCCCCCAAGGAAATGACAACCTACATCAGCACCCCTTCTTGGTCACTGGGCGACAAGAATTAGTTTTGTTTTTTTTTTTCCCCGACTTTTGCTGTAAGACACAGGACTGACCAGAACAGAGGGGAGGAGTTCCGGGATTCTCTCTTGCCATGAGATGGATAATACATCCATGGCAAACTTCCCATGTCCTGCTGCACCCAGCAGATGAGTAGGAGTACTGCTTCCTACCAAGTAGCAAACAAATCAGTCTTTCTGGAGTGCCACATTTTTGGAATATTCAATCCAAACATATCTTCCCATTTCACAACTCCTGGACAAGAAGGATGGGGGGGGGGGGGGGGTCAGATGCAAGACAATGGTATACAAGAGTATGTGCATCTATTTAATATCTGCTTTTCTAGATGTCATTACAAAGAATCAGCATGTAACATGCCTGCTTGGAATGCTGCCTAATAGCTGTGTGACAATAAAGCTGCTGCATTACTCAAGAATATTCTGATTATATTGATTTTTAAGAATAACAAGCCAAGCAATGATAAGGGGGAGGATAAAATGTGTTCTTATTCAAAATGAACAGAGTACTAGCAGTAACGAAGTAAAGTTGTGTAAGTAAACTTACCATAACAGCAGATATCTGAATGATCACTACCGCAGTAGCTTAAGCTATTAGGGTTATATCCTGCATAGCATAAAAAGCCATAGATAAAGTTAAGGCCCTGGCAGTGAGCCTTGACTCTGCCTTGAATAGTTTTAAAGGGGTGGGAATAACAAAAGGTAATAGCCTGCGACAACCATTTGGAAAGTCTGCTTTGACACAGGTTGCCCCTTCTTACATTCACAAGAAATGTATAACTTGATCAGGCGTTCTGAAAGATTTAGTTCTGTCAAGCTAGCACCAAGCTGTCTGTGGATATCCAAAGTATGAAGTATCCTTTCTACTTCATTTCTATGGTCTGGGAAGTAAACAGGGAATCGGATAGTTTTGGCTTAAAGTAAACTTGGATACCGCTTTAGGCATAAAATGATTAGTCTCTGTCAAGACTGGATAAAGCTGACCCACCACAAGAGCTTGAAACATCGTGCAGAGATCAGAGCAATAAGCAAAACTGTTTTCCAGGTTAAGAAACTCAAGTCAGCCACATGGGATGGTTCAGATGGAGCAAGTATTAGCTTTTCTAACATAAAATTAAGAGCCCAAGGAGGAGTCATCATTTTTCTGGGAGGCTTCTAATGCAGCACTGCTTTCAAAAACATTTTCACATGAGAGCATACTGAAAGAGGGGGATCCATGGGTAGACATGCTTAAATGGTCGAATGAACATTTATAGAGGAGAAAGGCCAAAAGATAACTCCACACACAAATAGTGTAAAACCAGAAAAACATTAGCCCTGAAGCGGTGCTGGTTGTTTTGTTAGTACCGAATGGTAAAACCTTTTTCATTTGCTTACATATGATTTTCCACCATCAGGCTTTCTTGCCTCCATTAGCACCGGCAGCACATTCTCAGAAAAAAATGTGCCTAAAGGGTACTAAGACCCTATCATATAGGCAGTCAGTTGTAGTTGGTTGGGGTCAGGATTCATCAAACATCCCTGTTTTTGTAAATTCAGTCTGTGAGGAAGCTTGTGGTAACTGCTCTTTGTCAATTCCAAAAGAAGGGAGAACTACTGTTACCTGGGCAAAGATACTCACTATAAAGATCTCTGAGCATTTTTTTTTGAATTTTTAGAAATACCCTGGTTATCAGTGGAAAAGCATTCAGGGGCATTCCTGTTCAAAGATTTGTATTCCAGACCTTCTTGCATGGAGTCCTGGAAAAAAAATTGCCAGGTGATGAGAACAGAAAAAATGCAGTTATAGGCACTGTTCTCCAGTAACAATAAAGGTTTTCCTCTTAAGTGGCCAGCCTATTAGAAGTCAAGATTAATTAAGTGTGTTTTACTTAGATGTATTTAAACTGAAGATTTGTATGTGTAACAGATTCTGATGAAGTCTCCATATGGGAGATGAAAGTGCTTAATCTGTTTTTTTTTTGTCAAATAAATTGGTGTCTTGAAACGTTTTACCTAGTGGTCTGTTGGACTTGGACCTTGAATTAATTGAAACAGAGTTTCCACGTTTTATTAAGAGGAAAACCTTTATTGTTACTGGAGAACAGCGCCTATAACTGCATTTCTTCTGTTTGGAAATTGTGTGCTTTTCGGTTAGGTGATGAGAACAAGCAAAAAAGATCTACCTGTGGAACTGCCTAGAGATGGATCAAATCTTTTAAGATCCACCAATCCAGTTTCTATTCATAAGGGTCTGCCTTTGTCCTGCTCGGCTTGTCTGCTACACAATTCTGCTCTGATAGAATGTAAGACACCTGTAGAATGAGTGAGTACTTTAAAGCCGTATCTCATGCTAACATGACCTATGTGAAAAGGAGGTAAGAGCTGGTTCACCTAGCTTGTTTATGTACCACATCACTGTGGTATTATCTATAACTACCTGAACAGGTCCTGCAGGCCAGAACTGATTAAGATGGTTGAGAGTTTTTATAAGAGCTAGCATCTCTTTCATGTTTGTGATTTTGTCTGTCCTGCTTGTCCCAAAGACCCTACACTTTTATCCCCATTGACACTGCTCTCCAAGCAAAGTCTGAGGTGTCTGTAGTGACTGGCTACTCTGGAGCAGGAGGTGACAATGGAGGACTGGAATCAGGGATATTTGATGTGTTCACCAAGCGATTTCTCTTTTTACAAATCCCAGAAATGGAATTTGAAGAGACAATGATGTTGATGCTGTAACCAAAGAGACTTCCGATACCATTGTATCTTTCTCATGTGAAGCCTTGCAAGAGATATTATGAGTATCATGGATGCTGTGAGACCCAAAATCCTGAGATATTCCCTTGCTGTGACAGAAGTCTGAGTAGAAAACACCTGGGATAGATAGATTTTTTTCCTGCAGAAGAAAAGTTCTTGTACTGAGGTGTCGGGCAGGGGGTCTATATTACGTTATCGAACAATGAAATGAGAGAATGCTCTTTCATCGAACTTGAAAGGTCGATACCACTAAACAGGGAAAACACAGAACAGCGATTTCTTCCCAGGGAAAAAAAATACTGCTCCATTACTTAAATATACTAACTCTGAGATTGCACCACAGTGGAGGAAATGGCAAAGTCCCGAAGACAGCCCACCATTTTTTTCCCCTTGCAAAAAAATCTGTTCCGTGTCTTCACTGTTTAGTGCTGTTGACTTTTACAGTTCAATGAAACATCGTTCGCTTTTTCATGGTTCAATAACGTAACACAGACCCTCTTGCAGGCACTGTGGAGGAAGTCTCTTATATAACTGACATATTCCTAACACTGAAAAAGACTGCAAAAATAAGCATGTAATTTAAATATGGAAAAAATGTGGATACCCTGTAATCTGCAATGGAATGTAACAGCAACCAGGCACTTTGTGAGCACTCTAGGAACAGTGGATTGCCCAAAGGGTAAGGCTGAGAACTGATAATGTGCTCCAGACACAAAACCTTTAACAAGAGCTTGGAATATGGGTGAATAGTAATGTGATGATATGCATCTTTTAAATCAAATGTTAATTAAAAAAACTCAAATAAGGAAGGAGGAGTAACACATTGTGAGGTGAAAGCATTCTGAACCTGGGCGCTATCATAAACTGCTTCAGAAAAGAAAGATGGAATTTTCTTTCTTTGGCACTAAAAACATTTCCTAAAATCTTTCTCATCTGGGATGGAGGAAAACCTTTTATTAGCCCCGAGACAATATATGATGCAAGACAAATGGGAAGGGAAAGGTTTGGTCTGGCAAATGAGTACTTTCCTTTATGGAAGGAATTTCCTCCCACTGCCATCTGTATTCTAGATGGATCACATTCAGACTCCATTTGTCTGAGAGACTAAAATGGAGACTCAAACTTTCTGAAAGGGATAAGGGACTGCTAGGGTGGGAAGGAGGACAAGGTCCCTTATACAGTTAATCTGTTGACCTTTATTCGGGGAGGGTGCTTCCAGCTTTCTTTTTGGAACTTCCTTGCAATTGCTTTTTATAAGTCTGCTTACCAGCATTCTGCTGAGACTTTTATTTTGTTTCTTGTCAGATTCCCTGAATCAGCTCATCTCTCTTGTTACACTTTTTTATAACCTCTGCAACAATAGGTCCAAACATTAAATCTCTATCCAAAGGAGAGTTCAAAATGCAATTTTTGACATCATCTGGGAAGTTCTGAGAATACAGTCACACAAATCTCAAAACTGTATCAGTAGCAACAACCCTGGAAGCATATACTACTCAGACAAGCTCCTTGTGGTCCTTCAGAGTGGTCCTAGCTACAGAGAACTCAGAAAAGCAACTACTTTCTTGATTTAAGTATCTTTGCTGTTTTTTTACTTGAAATACCTTCTCTAGCTTACCCTAAACAAGCTTAAACTGTTTTTTAGCTGTTTGCTGCATTATTTAATATCTGCACTTAAAGTTACATTTTAGTCGAAATTGGTCGAAAGTTTGTTTGTTTAATTTAACTGTTGAGGCTGCCCACTAAAGTGTGCTAGCCTGTGTAACTGATTTATTACTGTTCTGCATTTTCTGTGTGTTTTCTATCTAAAAACAAAAAAAAATAATAATCCTTGTTTTCCCGCCTCTCCTCGACTAGTTTAGACCAGTTTACAGGCTTTGCTGTATTCTGGGCTGTGGTGTAGTTCCTGAGTTGTCCATTACCTTACTTGGATATAAGGAAGTTTCTTTGCTCACCAGTGGGATTGGGGAGCCTTGAGCAGCCTACCTGTCCCTGTAGGAAGTGACCTCAGCACAAGAGCTGTAGTAATTGGTTGTTTTGGACCATTTCTTGCTCTTTTGAAGTTCCCTGTTTAAAATCCGCCTCAGGGCGTTTTTTCTGGCTAAACTACTCAGACAACCTCCTCGTGGTCCTGCAGAGTGGTCCTAGCTACAGAGAACTTAGAAAAGTGACTACTTTCTTGATTTAAGTATCTTTTCATTTTTTTTACTTGAAATACCTTCTCTAGCTTACCCTAAAAACAAGCTTAAATTAGAAGTTATGTACTCACCATAACGTTCCATCTGAGTACGTGACTTCATTCAGATGCAACCTGTGGGTATCGGATCCGATCTCGGATCCGAGCCGGCAATTCAAAAGCTTAGGCTCCGAGCTCCTAGCTCCTCCCTCTTACCCATAACCCCTTGCCAAGCCCTGACTGACCTCAGATTGAGTTTGCCTCAAATACTGACCACAGTATACTAAAACAGCATAAATACTCGCTCTATAAAGGTCAGGGGGATGGTTGCATCCGAATGAAGTCACCTACTCAGATGGAACGTTATGGTGAGTACATAACTTCTAAATCTGAAGTAGGCAGACTTCATTCGTCTGCAACCTGTGGGACAGAGTCCCTAGCTACCTGAATCTTGGGCGGCCGTCATGGAAGGATGTTCCGGAGCACCGCTGAGCCAAAGGATGCTCTTCCTCTAGAAACAACATCCACCTTGTAATGAGAAATAAAAGTATGAGGCGAGGCCCAAGTAGCTGCCGCGCAGATATCATCCAACGAAACACGGGACTTAAAGGCGGCTGGCGAGAAACTGCCCTAGTAGAATGAGCCGTAACCCTCTGAGGAGCAGGTCTGCCTGAAGTGTCATATGCCTGCAATATGCAATTAGCAATCCATTTAGACAGAGTGACTTTAGACACTGCTTTACCCAGAGCAAATTTAGCAAAGGAGACGAACAGCTGATCTGATTTCCTGTGGCCAGCTGTCCTGTTAATATAAAAACGTAATTGTCTATGAACATCCAATGAATGCAATTTGTATTCCCCTTTGTTTGAATACTTGGGAAAAAAGACAGGCAAATTGATTGACTGGTTAATATTGGATTCAGAAGAGACCTTCGGAAGAAAAGATGGATTGGTCCTGAGGCACACCCTATCAGGGAAGAAAGAAAGGTAAGGCGGTTTGACACAAAGAGCCTGAAGCTCAGACACCCTTCTGGCTGAAGTGATAGCTACCAGAAAGACAGTCTTCCAGGAAAGGAATTTTAAATCAGCAGAAGCTGCAGGCTCGAAGGAGGAGCAGTAAGGGCCTGCAGGACTAAAGACAAATCCCAAGGCGGTACAACCTCCTTGACTGGAGGCCTTAATAAAAAAACTCCCTTGAGAAAGGATTTGCATAATTTCGCTGTCATAAGGGGAGCTGTGTCCTGCCCAATGTGATAATGCGAGATAGCCGCCAATTGTACCTTAATCGTGGAAGAACTGGCCCCTTGATGAAAGAGGTCTGTTAGAAATTCTAGCACCGCAGAGATAGGTGCTGAAAAAGGATCCACAGTTCTCTGTCCTGCCCATATAGAGAACCTCTTCCATTTACTCCGATAAACCTGTCTGGTAGAAGGTTTATGAGCAGCCACCAAAATGGCTTTGACCGGTGAAGAAATACCGGGAGTCCTAATTAAGGTTGGAATTGGAGCAGCCAAGCTGTCAACTTCAGGGTTCGCAGATTGGGAACTGGCATTCCCAGAGGGTGAGAGATGAGATCCAAATTGGATCCAGAATCCATGGTGGATTGATTTTGTGAGACCATACGAAGGGAACCAAGGTTGTCGAGGCCAGAATGGGGCAATGAGAATCATTCTGCTCCCCAAACTGTTGGCTTTCTGCAGAAACCTCTGCATCAGAGGAAGTGGAGGGTAGGCATAAAGGAGACCGGGAGGCCAAGCATGCACCAGAGCATCCTCGAACTCCCCTGGTGGGGAAGCAGAGCGAAGAAATTGTCGCATTTGGCGTTTGAGGGAGAAGCAAAAGATCGCAACAGGGTTGCCCCAAGCGGCAAAAATCTTCTTCGCTACTTGAAGATTGAGGGACCACTCGTGTGGAGAAAGGATGGTGCGACTGAGCTTGTCCGCAAGGATGTTGGACTTTCCCGGAATGTGCGTTGCTATCAGAAAGCGTTTGGTGGATATTGCCCATTCCCAGACT
This sequence comes from Protopterus annectens, assembly GCF_019279795.1. Lineage (NCBI taxonomy): Eukaryota > Metazoa > Chordata > Ceratodontiformes > Protopteridae > Protopterus > Protopterus annectens. The sequence continues at coordinate 592,241,726 of NC_056737.1, read as the reverse complement.
CTCATGGCCTCTCGACAAAGGGGGTAAGACCTGGTTCCTCCCTGCTTGTTGATATACCAGACTACGGACATATTGTCTGTCTGAATCGCAATAGTCCCTGTAGGAAGAACGTGGTGAAGTGCTTGCAACGCTAGGAGCACCGCCCTCATTTCCAGGACATTTATATGCAATGACGTCTCTGTGGGATTCCACGTGCCTTGGACAATCTTTCCCGCAGAATGCCCCCCCCACCCGAGGCAAGAAGCGTCCGTGGTCACTGTGGCTCGGCGAAATGCAGCGCAAAAGGGTCTTCCTGCTAGGGGCTCCGGAGAAAGAAGCCACCACAGAAGGAGTCCCTGCACGCTCTGCTGACCGCAATCGGAGCGTTTAGAGACGAACAAAGAGGAGACCACTGAACTTGAAGGGTCCATTGAAGAACCCGCATGCGTGGCGGGCATGAATTAGAAGCGGTATAGCTGCCGCCATAGAACCTAGGGCCCTCAGGACCGAAGCTGCAGTTGGTGAAGGTTGAAGGATTGCTGTCACATGACACCTCAGGCTGACGATACGGTCTGGGGTGAGGAAGGCTCGCATTGATCTGGTGTCTAGTCTTCCTCCTATGAAATCTATAATTTGAGTTGGATTCAGGAAAGATTTCTCCCAGTTGATCGTGATGCCCAGCCTTGGTGCTAGTTGAAGGAAGTAATCCCTGGCTGAGCACAGAAGATGCCTTGATGATGCAGTCAGGAGCCAGTCGTCCAGGTACGGACAGACCTGTAATCCCTGGAGCCTCAGGTGGGCCGCTACCACCGCTAACACCTTGGTAAACACCCTGGGGCTGAGGTGAGACCAAAGGGGAGGACCCTGAACTGATAATGACTGGCTCCCAGCCGGAAGCGAAGAAACCTCCTGGATCGTCTGTCCATCCGAATGTGGTAGTACGCATCCTTGAGGTCTATGGAACACATCCAGTCGTTCTCCCTCAAAAGGGGGAGTATAGATTGCAGGGTGACCATCCGGAACTTTTGCTTGGTTACTGACAGGTTCAACAGGGAAAGGTCTAAAATTGGTCTTAAGTCCCCCGTCTTCTTTGGCACCAAAAAGAACCTGGAGTAAAACCCTAATCCGGCTTGATCTGGGGGGACGCGCTGGATGGCTCTTTTTCCTAGCAGCTGCTCGATTTCGAGAGCTGCCGCCTCCCTTTGGTCGGGTGGAACATCTGGGAGGCTGCGAGATTTGGGGATCTTGATTAGGGGTATTGAATATCCTCTGGATATGAGTCGAAGCACCCAACTGTCTGTTGTTATGGACTCCCAAGAAGTCAGGTGCATCGAAAACCGCCCCCCGACTGCCTCCAGAGACGGACAGCCGGGCAACCCTTCAGGGCTGCTGCGTGGGTCTCTCAGAGAAGGTTCTCTGGACCCAAAGTTGCCAGGAGCCCCCTGCCTCTGGCACGACGACCTCCCCGTCCTCCTCTGCCACGGAAGGACTGGTTATCCGGAGCAGGTTGGGACTGCTGCGACTTCCGGAACCACATCTTCTTCTGTCCCTTTTGGTTCTTAGAGAAGGACCTCTGGGGAGCTGAGAAGCGGACTCCGACGGCAGACAGCGTCTTCCCGTCCTTTTCGCTCTGGACTAATGTCTCGCGAACAGTCTTGCCAAACAAGGCAGAACCATCGAAAGGGGCATTCGCGAAGGTCGCCTTAAAGGGCTCAGCAAAATCACAATGGCGGAGCCAGGCCTGTCGCCTCATGACAAGGCCTGCTCCGCTGGCTCTAGCGGCTCCCTCAGTAGCAACCGCATAGATGTATTGGATACAGATCTGAGAGTGGCCATTCGGGTGGAATAAACCTGTTTATCCTCACTCGAGATGGACTCCGGGGGAGATGCAGCGTAATCTTTAATCAGATCTCGCTGCATCCTAATGACATGTGCCATGTAGTTCAGCGCTCTCAAGGAGAAGGTCGCTGAACTAAACACTCGCTTCCCAATTCGATCCATCGAACGGGACTCCTTGCCCGGAGGATGGACGGAGGGACTCTCCTGGGCCAATTCCCTCTTCGTGGCTGCAGCCATCATCATGGCATCTACTGGGGGACCCTTACTCCAGTGGGTGCGGTCTGATGGAGGAGAAAGAATGCGGTCCGGCGTTTTGGGATAGGCTCAATGGTGTCCGGATCCTTCCACGCCCTGATAGATATAAGATCTACCAGGGGTCAGCAGGAGGACACCCAAGAGGTAGAAGGGCGCGCCTCGAATGCCTCCAAGAACACAGACTCGTCGAAGAAGCCTTGGGGCAGACCACCCCCTGATCCTTAACATCTCCATGATGTCTCCAAATGAGACGTCCTCAGGGGGTGACCTAGGGGAGCCTTCCCCTTCATCCAAGTCCGTGTCTTCAGTGACGGACTCAGGGGAGTCCATGTGCCTCCTCTTGCACTTGCGCTTCTGAGGTACTTCATCGGGGGGGCTGTCCGAGGAGTACTCTTCAGCAGATGGATGTTCCAAGGGAACCACGTGGGACATCGAGGCGGGCTGTCCCTGGGACCGGCTGGTGGGGGCCTGGCCCAACTGCAATGGAGTGCAGGATGGAGCCGTGGCAGGGACCGGGGGTCCGGATGTCCTCGACAGTGCCCTTTCCATAACGTTGAAAGCCGAGGGGAGCCAGCTTCTCTAAGCCCGAGCCGACCCCACTCGGATCCGGCGTGCGGATCGGAGTCGGAGCGAAACCGTCGGATCCGAGACCAGTGTGCTCCGACCTGGACGGGCGAAGACACCAGCTCCCTCGGATCCGAGGCTCGGCCCTCGGCTCCGAGGTCGGGTCCGGTACCCTTAGCACTCAAGGGATGGGACGGATCCGAGGTGCGCCGACCAATCGGATCCGACCCACCCCGGATCCAAATCTGCACGGCGCCGAAAGCTCCGAACCCGTGGTATGGGTCGGAGAAGGAGCTGAGGCGAAAAAGGTCAAGCCTCCCGGTTGGGGGCTAGGAGCACTCCATTTGCATTTGGGCCTGGATGAATTTCCTCATCATCCGGTCCATATCAGCTTCGCTCATAGAAAAGGTCGATCTAGAGGAGGCCACCGGCGGACCTAGAGAGCCGTCTCGGTGACCTCCTGGAAGGGCTAGCCTCCTCCTCCTCGGGTCCAGGAGAGAACCGAGGGAGTGGAGCCGAGGAGGAGGAAAGCTAGAAGGCACAGGGAAGCCGCTTAGATGGAGGAGCCGAGCTGGAAGCTTCGGCTCTCCTCTTGTGGTGCTTCTCCTGTGCCTCTCCTTCTGTCTCTCCCTAGAAGAATCCTTCCCTCCGGCAACTTTAAGGGAGGTTGAGTCCCAGCCGGAGGGAGAACTCACAGCAACAAGTTGCTGACTGGAGGGCAGAGGCGAAGCAGTATCTGGGGTAAAAGACCCGCCAGCACCAACCGACCTCCGTTCCCTTAAAGCCGGGTTGAACCCTGCACAAATGGTACAACCAGAAGACAGGTGTTCAACCCCCAAGCATTTAACGCGCCGAGTGTGGCCATCTGCTGGGGACAGCTTATGGCCACACTCGGTACATTTCGAAAAGACAGCCTTAGGGGCTTCAGACATTACACCTAAGGCCTAAACACACACACACACAAACAAACTAAGAAAACCCGAGAAAAATTAACTAAAGAGGGAGGAAAGCCTTAACCACACACAACTCTAACTATAATTATAACAAAAAAAGATAATTTGAAAAATTTTCCTGTCAGAAAACTACACTTATCTCAAAACCACGCCAGGAGCTCTAGAATTCCGTTGCTTCTTGAAAAGCGGCAAACGAAATCTGGGGTCAGTCAGGGCTTGGCAAGGGGTTATGGGTAAGAGGGAGGAGCTAGGAGCTCGGAGCCTAAGCTTTTGAATTGCCGGCTCAGATCCGAGATCGGATCCGATACCCACAGGTTGCAGACGAATGAAGTCTGCCTACTTCAGATCTGTTTTTTAGCTGTTTGCTGCATTATTTAATATCTGCACTTAAAGTTGCATTTTAGTCGAAATTGGTTGAAAGTTTGTTTGTTTAATTTAACTGTTGAGGCTGCCCACTAAAAAGTGTGCTAGCCTGTGTAACTGATTTATTACTGTTCTGCATTTTCTATCTAAAAACAAAAAAAAAAACAAAAAAATAATCCTTGTTTTCCAGCCTCTCCTCGACTAGTTTAGACCAGTTTACAGGCTTTGCTGTATTCTGGGCTGTGGTGTAGTTCCTGTGTTGTCCATTACCTTACTTGGATAGAAGGAGGTTTCTTTGCTCACCAGTGGGAGTGGGGAGCCTTGAGCAGCCTACTTGTCCCTGTAGGAAGTGACCTTAGCACAAGAGCTGTAGTAATTGGTTGTTTTGGACCATTTCTAGCTCTTTTGAAGTTCCCTGTTAAAAATCCGTGTTTGAGCAGCTTTGCGTGATTGTGCGTATAGCGCAGCGCCGGTTAAACTTCTTTTGGCTCTGCCAAGTCTGCTCTTCAAATTTTCCCTAAAGGAAGCTCTACTCTTAGTATAATCAGACTACTCGCTATATTATAAGCCTAGCACTTGTTCTCAAAACTTCTCTACTAAGTAAGCACTCTCATACTAAGTAAGCACTACATCCACCTACCACCCCTGTGAATATCCACTTCCCTTAAAGGCACAGCACTCCCTTATACTGTTCTAGCATGTCGAGTGGTAGATTACTGGCGTCCTCTCCAGTTCAGCTGGTTAATCTGGGTATCTTGAGACAATGATACAATTGTCTCATGTACACAGACAACCCTCTCCTCCTCCCAACAAACACAAATACATGTGAGAGATGCAACTATATAGCCAAACTGGAGGCTGAACTCTCTCAACTCAGGGTTGGCATGACCAGACAGGAGGAGATGGTAACCACACACACAACAAACCCAGTCCCACATAGACCTACCACAACTGCAAACCAAACTCATAAAAACACAAAGACATACTCGGAGGCTCTAATAAAAAACTTACCAAAACAACAGAGGCTCCCAAAGCAGACATCCAAAAATCCACCACCTCAAAACAAAACACATGCAACACATACTTCAATAAATCAGTGTTTCAATCAATCACAGCCCTTAAGGCCAAACACCATGCCTGATACACTAGTAATAGGTGACACTATAGTCAGACACACTGATGTCCCGCTTACCAGGCTGAACAAGGAGAGGGTGACTGTGAGCTGCCTATCGAGAGCTAGGATCCGCCACATAACACACGCACTCAGGTCACTCCAAAGCAAGTACAAATATGACTCCGTCATTGTCCATGCTGGCGTGAATGACCTGAGACATACCTCCCTGGACTACATGAAAAGAGACATAGAGGAGCTCTCTGATTATGTAGCCCAGGCTGGTATGACCCTGACCCTGAGCAGCATCTTGCCGTCACCAAGAATGATGCCACAATACAAAGACACGATGATCAGCTTTAATAATTGGCTCAAGTATTGGTGTCATTCTAAGGGGATCCAATGTCTGTCTGCTTGGGATGACATGCTGGACAAGCCACGCTGCTTCGCAAGGGATGGCTTGCACCTGTCACCACTGGGCTTCCGGATATTGGCCAAGGCTCTTGCCACCCACATAGTGCATTTTTTAGGCAAGGCTCAAAAGACAAACCCACCTCCTTAGAAAACAAAAATGGAAAAAAACTAAGGGTAATGCTGCTCAACGCCAGAAGTCTAAATCTCAAGATGCAGGCACTTGATGCACTCCTCAGTATGGAGAAAGTACAGTTATGTACACTTACCACAAATGTAGATGTTCGAGTGTCTTCACTGTTGCAGTCATGACTGTAGGGTTCTCCCCTGCCAGCAGGCAGTCCTCGGTCGGCCAGAATCCCAAAGTCTGGGTCCGGCGTCGGCTGCTCAGCCATGCTCCCTGATGTCAGAGCGTCAGGAGTACAAAGCTGACAGCCGACACCATGTTCTCCAATTTTTCTTGCCCCAGATGTCAGGAGTTCCAAAATGAGTAAGATCCCATACCCTTTGCAAATACACCTCAGAAGAAGGGTGAAAAAAAGGGACCACACAAAAGAAAAAATAAGAGGGGACAGGAGGGAGGGAAACCCAGACTGCAACAGTGAAGACACTCGAACATCTACATTTATGGTAAGTGTACACAACTGTACTATGTTCATCGTGTTTCACTGTTGCAGTCATGACTGTAGGGTTGAATCCCAAAGCAGAATAAAAGGGAGGTGGTCATTAAGTAGAGGGGGCGGCTAAAAGGCCCTGCAAGACCGCAGAAGCAAAGCCTGCCCTAGACTTAGAGTAAAGAGGTAGATTGTAGAGCTTAGAAAAAGTATGCACTGAACTCCAAGTTGCAGCTTCCAAAATGTCCTTGGTAGGAACTCCTCGGAGGAAGGCAGCTGAAGTGGCAGCAGCTCTGGTAGAGTGAGTCCTTATAGTCCCTGGGATTTGCTTTCCATGGTGTGAATAGCAAAATCTGATTCCATGAGCAATCCATTTGGAAATGGTCTGTTTTGAAATAGCTTTACCTTGGGAACTTGAAGCATAAGAAACAAACAATTGCTCTGATTTCCTGATGTCCTTGGTTCTGTCCAAGTAAAAACGTAGTTGTCTGTGTACATCCAGGGAATGCAAGATCCTTACCCCCTTATTTTGAGGAGTGGGGAAAAAAGTTGGCAAGTGAATAGTTTGATTTAAAGCCACTTTGGAAATCACCTTAGGAATGAAAGTAGGATTAGTCCTTAAAGACACCCTGTCTTGATGAAAAATAATATAAGGTTCCACAGCCATGAGAGCTTGCAACTCCGAAACTCTCCTGGCAGAGGTCAGAGCTAACAGGATAGCTGTCTTCCAAGATAAAAACTTGATGTCAGATGTGGCAGCAGACTCAAAGGGAGGTAAGGTGAGTTTTTCCAAACCATAGTTGAGATCCCAAGCAGGAATGGGAGGAGATCTAGGGGGCCTTAAGTTCTTAGCTCCTCTGAGAAATTGTCTCATGAGTTGGTGGGAAAAGATTGGAGGGTCTGTATTATAATGAGCAGAAAAAGCAGAGGCATGTATCTTTATGGAAGAGAGACCCTTATGTAAGAGGTCTGTCAGGTAAATTAAAATCAGAGGAATGTTAGGAATAAGAGGATCAGAATCCTGAGCCTGCATCCAGGAACAAAATCTTTTCCATTTTCCTGCATAAGATTTTCTAGTGCTAGGACGTCTGGCTTCTAAAATGACATCCATAACCTGCTTGGGTAGGAGAGAATGAATCAAAGACCCTGGATTAACCAGGCCGCCAGGCTGAGAGTTGTGACATGGGAGTGCAGAACCTGACCCTGGTGTTGGGACAGAAGGTTTGGAATCTGTGGTAAAACCCAAGGGGGCTCCAGGCAAAGTTTTTTTTAGTGTTGGGTACCAAAACTGTCGTGGCCAATTTGGGGCCAGCAAGATTATCATCTTGGGCTTCTCCTGTTTGATCTTTAATAATACCCGTGGAAGAAGAGGAAGAGGCGGAAAGGCATACCCCGAGAGGTTTCTCCAGCTGAATGATAGTGCATCCACTTTCCAAGCTAGTTCGTGGAATGTCCTGGTGCAAAAAATCTGTAGTTGATGATTGAGGTGGGATGCAAAGAGGTCTATGTGAGGACATCCCCAGACTGCTGTAATCATCTTGAACATTTCGGTGTCCAGCATCCATTCGTGTGGGTCCGATAGGTTTCTGCTCAGACTGTCTGCCAGGAAGTTTTGCTTCCCTGGTAGAAACTGAGCTTGAAGGTCCAGATTGCAAGCTACAGCTGTGTTCCAAAGATTCATGGCTAGTCTGCAAAGGGGATAGGAATGAGATCCCCCTTGCTTGTTTATGTACCACATAACTGTGGTGTTGTCTGTCCATATCAGTAGTTGTCCTGGTTGTAGAAGATTCCTGAAGGCCAATAGAGCTTTCTGAACAGCTAACATTTCCTTTAAATTGATATGCAGGTGCTTCTGATCCTTTGTCCAAAGGCCCTGCAGACAGTTGCCCTGAAAATGGGCTCCCATGCATAATCTGAGACGTCTGTGGTTAGTATCTGAGTGGCAGGAGGCAGACAGAAGGGTTTTCCTTTGTTTAGAGTACATGCCTTGGACCACCAAAGGAATTCCTTTTGAAGACAAGGCAGGAGGGAGATCTGTATGTCTAAACTGTGGCAATGCTGAGACCATACACTTTTTAGGTACCACTGTATTTTCCTCATATGTAGTCTTGCATATGGTATGAGAAGGATGCAGGAGGCCATGTAACCCAAAGCCTGCAGGAATCTCCTTGCAGATAGCTGAGTTAATGTTGCCAAGGTTTTGAAAGTTGAAGCCAGCTGTAATGGTTTTTTGTATGTCAGAAATGCCATCTGGGTTGTTGTGTTTAGAGCAGCGCCCAGAAAAATTATCTGTTGTGAGGGTGTCAAATTTGACTTTTTTATGTTTACAGTAAATCCCAGGAACTTGAGAAGATTCTGAACAAACTCTAGATGCTAGAGTAAGACATCCTTGCTGTCTGCCTGAATAAGACAGTCGTCCAGATAAGGGTAAATATGAATTCCCTTGAGTCTGCAATAAGCTACTACTGGAGCCAGGCATTTGGTGAAGACCCTGGGCGCAGTAGACAATCCAAAGGGCAGCGCAGAAAATTGATAGTGCCTCGATCCGGCCTTGAACCTGAGGTATTTTCTGCATTCCTGCCTGATGGGAATGTGTAAATATGCCTTCTTTAAATCCAAAGTTACCATCCATGCAATTTTGGTCAGCATTGGAAGTAGCTGCTGTAGAGTAAGCATCTTGAATTTTGGTATCTCGAGAAAAGTGTTCAAGACTGACAGATCCAGAATGGGTCTCCATGAATTTTGCTTCCTGGAGACTAGAAAGAGCCTTGAGTAAAAACCTTGTCCCATCTCTGAAAGTGGAACTAGTTCTATGGCTTTCATAGCCAAGAGAGCTTCCACCTGGTTTAAGGCCTCTAACTATTGATGTTTTGGAAGATCTGTCCATCCGCTTGGTCTTGGTAGGGTATGAAAATGGAATTTGTAACCTCTTGAAACCACATCCAGAACCCACTTGTCTTGGGTTATATGAGTCCAATTTAGGTGAAAAAGAAAAAGTTTTCCTCCGAGAGGGGCTTCCAGGCAAGAAGTTCCTGCAGCCCAACAGAGGGAGTCATTGAGTCTGTTTTCTATGAGCTTGCTACCTGTCCTCTCCTCCCCTAGGGGTGGAAGCAGTCCACTGTCTTGGTCTATAAGAGGCTTGTGTTTGAGGCCTTCTTCGGGAGCGTCTGTATCTACCCCTCTGAGGCCTGTCTGAATTGGGAAAGGACCAATTTTTTGTAGGCCAATTCCTACTAAATCTGGGTGGCTGCACTTGTAAGAAATCCTTAACTGTTTGCATGGATTTTGCCTTGTCCTCCATCTTCTTTATCACCTCTTCAGCTTTAGATCCAAACAAAACATTATGCTGAAAAGGAGCATCCAATAATTTAGCTTTTACTTGATCTGGCAAATTTTGTTCCTTTAACCATGCATGCCTTCTAATGACTGTGCCAGAGGCAGCAGCCCTACAAGAAGCCTCCAAGGCATCAAATCCACAGTGTAAACCATGCTTCCCAACTTGTTCACTGGCATGCACTAAGTCATGTAATTCCTTATCATCAGCACAGGCGGAAATGGAAGTAAGCTTTTGTTTTAAAACAGACAGGAGAAATTGCTGGTATTTCAGCATATGAAACTGACAGCTTAAAGCCCTAATAGATAAAGTAGCAGAAGTGTACACTTTTTGTCCCCATCTTTCTAAAGATCTGGAATCTTTCTCAGTAGGAATGGGGTTTTTAGCAGAAGCGGCCTTAACCCCCTTAGGATCCTGAGAAATGGTTTCAGGGTTAGCAGTAGGATTCTTGTATAAAAACTGGTGGGAATCAGGAACCCTGTAATATCTGTCTGGCTTAACAAGAGCCGGAGGAAAAGAGTCAGGAGTTAAGTTAGCCTCCGAAAAAGCATCATCCACAATATCCAAAATAGGAGGAATAGCCAGGGGTCTATGTTGGGGAAGAAGACGACAATCCCTTAGTCTTTTCTTAGATTTTGAGTACTCCTGTCCTTCCCAGTGAAAATGTTCCCTCACTTCATGCAAAGTTTCCCCCCTCAGGGGGAGAAGCTGAAGGAATGGATTCCTCAGCATCAGAATCCTCATAAGGAGGGAAAGAATATTCCTGGTCAGAAGAAGAAACTGAATAAACAGAATCCTGATCAGAGGAATCATAATAAACTTCCTGTCTTGGCCTTTTATCTGGAGGGGGATGTGAACCCCTAATCATAGTAAGTAAGTCCTCCACCATCTTAAGTAACTGTTTCTGAGACTAGGGTGCCGGATCAGAAGAGTCTTTGCCTTTGTCTTTGGCTTTGCCTTTATTAGAAGCTGAGTAGGCCTGAAAACCCCTTCGGAAGCCGGTACCTGCACAGCGGCTCCGTACCCATCCGAAGGAGCATTGTCCGAAGGTCCTGCAACAGAAATATTCAAAGGCCTAGTTGGCTCCTCGTGGGAGTCCGTTTCGGCCATCGGTTCCGAAATGGCCGACGACAGGGGCTGCAAAAGCACCTCACTGACGACGGCCGAACCTGAAGCTGGTTCTGCTTGTACAACATCGTCTGATTTGGACCTCGGAGGCCTGTCTTTATCCTTGCGTCATTTGTGAACTCCGGTAGCTGGAACCGTATCCGACAACATTTTATAATTAAAACGCCTACCAAAGTAATGAAATGCAAAATCGTACCTTCGTTTAATCGTACGTTGATTGAATCTAGCACAAAACCGACAACTAGCTATGTCGTGGTCAGGGCCTAAGCAAGGAATACAGTAAGAATGAAAATCCTTATGAGGTATTTGCTTCCCACATGAAATACAATTATTAACTTTTTCTGACATCGGACTGGAGCAAGAAAAATGTTTCTCCAACGGGGTACTTAGCTTTGAGTAGGAGAAGAAAGTCTTCGGACTGAAGTACGTTTATAAAAAATTGTCAGGATTCAGCCGACCGGCACTTGTGAACTGCTATCACCGCACGGCAAGAAAGACTGGAGAACATGGCGTCGGCTGTCAGCTTTGTACACCTGATGCTCTGACGTCAGGGAGCATGGCTGAACAGCCGACACTGGACCCAGACTTTGGGATTCTGGCCGACCGAGGACTGCCTACCGGCAGGGGAGAACCCTACAGTCATGACTGCAACAGTGAAACACGATGAACATCATCGACATCTGTGCAGTAACTGAAACCTGGTTCAAGGCTCCTGAGAGCACCCCAGCGCTACCAGACTATACCTCGTATCATGCTTTTCGGCCCCAAAACCCAGGCCGAACCACAAAGGGAGGGGGAGTGTCCATATTCATCAAGGACACCCACACCTCCAGGTTAGTAGCAGCATATGAAGCATCGGAGACCATACAGGTGCAACTAACCATAGGCAAAACTGCTATACAACTGGTAGCATGTTACAGACCACACTCCCAATCTCAGGAACCCCACTCAGCCTTCCTGAAGACATTGGAGGATATGAATGTATCACAAAATACCATCATACTGGGAGACTTCAACTACCCTAACATAGATTGGGTACATTATTCTAGCCCTAACAACCTAGCCCAAAGGTTCCTGGAATTCATAAATTCAAATGCACTGGAACAACTAGTCACCTCTCCCACTAGGGGAGATAATATACCTGTCCTGGATCCACCACCCTCTCTGTGTTGATGGAGGAGCTGGATCAGAGCCTCCAGGCGCCGAGAGTTCGAGTGGAAGGGCCAACTCCGAAAATCTCGAAGCAGATACCATACCCTTGGATCTGGCAACGAGACTACAGCTCTGACAGCTGGACGGCTCCGAACTGGTTGGACCCAAACAACTCAGGGCAATGGTCGGCACTGAAGTACCTGGTACCACCAGCGCCGACCCCTAAGCCTCAAACCCAAGCACTCTGATGTCAGAGGTTGGATCAGAGAAGGAGCAATGGGAAAAAAGACGGACTGCATGCTCCCAGCCCTGGAGGGGGAGGGGGCAGGCAAGACTCTCATCTGGATCCGGGTCCAGATGAATTTCTGCATCATCCTGTCAACCACTGCTTAAGAAAAATTACGGGTGGACTGGATGGATGAAGCATTATGGGTAGGGGAGGAGCTTGGATCTGATGCTGGAAAATGCAGTCAAGTCGGATCCGTACTGGATCCGTGTCCCCACAGGTTGAAGATCAAATGAAAACAACAACTTCAGATCATTTATTATCTCAGTAATGAAAAAAAAAATAGTTTAACTGCATTAAAAAACTAAGAGGCAGGAAACACACACATTTTGACTGTAAAAACTCAGCCCAGATAATTGATATGTTCATAAAATTAATTTTTTTCCCCAAAAAATGTAAAATAATCCAAGTAGTGGAGAAGCATGCAAGAAACTTCCATGACAAAAGCCAGTATTCTTAAGGTGGAACAACACAAATGGCTGTTTATATATATATATATATATATATATATATATATATATATATATATATATATATGTATGTGTGTGTGTGTGTGTGTGTGTGTGTATATATATATATATATATATATATATATATATATATATATATATACATATGTGTGTATATATATATATATATATATATATATATATATATATATATATATATTAAGGTACAACAGAAACATACCACAGATATTCAATAAAAATATTTATGAGAGAAGAGGTCCCCAAATTGGGCCTTATCTGTTAGGCAAAATCTTTTGACCATCTGCTGCTCCACACCCAGAGAGATTCACCATCTCAAGCTGGCAGCAAAATTTTGAGGATTTACTTCAGTCAGGTTGCAGATGCACTGCCCTCCAAAAAGGGTGTAGCCTATCAGCAGTCAGAGTGACTGAGATAAAAGGGAGTTAGAACTTTGGCAAAATAACTGGGTGCTGTGTCTCTGGCAGGACACTACCCACGGGCTACTACCATCTGTGCGAATGAAGAAAATATGTCATATTGTGTTAAATTCAAAAATGTCAACTTCTGTAATGCCAAAAACAAGGGGACCAGGGTATCTCGGACCCTGCCACTGGTAAACAGCAGATGATAGAGGATGGAAGATATGTTAACATTGCAACCTCTCCACCCTCCCATTTAAAGAAGTATTTTAATTTTAAAACAATGTCAGAGAAAGAAATATCTTCAATAACTGAGTCAGAAGAAATATTCTCCTCTGACTCAGACTCCCATGTAACAGGAGAACAGAATTGTGAGGTGTAACTTAGATCTTCGTTCTCTGATTCAGAAAGTCCTGGTAATTTAGAGGAAAAGGGAGACCTTTGCCTCTTGTAATAAGCATGTACTGGGGTTTGGTTCAAACTGGGTAGAGTTGAAGTGGAGGAAAGATGGCTCAGTTTTTTTTCCACTGGGTGCCTCAAACCAAATAGTCTTGGAGAAGTCAGATGTTTGGACTTCCATAAGACAATCTACTACTACTTCTCTTAACAAAACCTTAGGGGTTACTGGCCTTTTCTTCAGTCATATGTAAGGAGGGCTCTCTCATTAGCTAACGCCTAATGTCTGGTCAGACTGGATGTGATGGACTCCTAATCGTTAGTAGCTTGCTACATAGTATCACCAGAGATCAGAAAGATCGCACTGATGGCCTGAAGGATCTGGGCCTAGTACAGCAGGTAAGTCATTCCCAGCTAAAGATAAAGAGGCCAACAGTAGCGTCTCTTCCATATCAACTTCAGCGATTTTTCTTTTCTTCTTTGATGGCCGAGAAAGACAAACTTGCAAGCCACAGAAATCAGTCAAGATTTTAGTCACCATTTCTCAAGAAACTGCCTAAGGCAGATGTGTCCAACCTGCGGCCCGCGGGCCACATGCGGCCCTCAGACCTCTTCCTGCAACATTGATATACGCATGCCCCAAAACACTTTTTTTGTTTTGTGTTTTTCACATCCGTAACTTATAACTCTGTCGGTATGCGCATGCACCAAAGCACCATTCTAGTTTTGATTTTTTTGCGCCAAAGAAGGATCTGTGTGTTCCCGCCATTATTTCGTGCCAAAGAATCATTGTGTGTTCTCGCTGAAGAGGGACTCATGTATGGATTTGCTGTCATTGCCTTTGAAAGGGACAGCACTTACCTGTGTTAATAGGTAAGTACGGAGGGAGTGAATGAGTGAGTACATGCATGAAAGCAGAATGTTTGTGCATGTGAAAGTAGAAGAAGAGTGTGAGAGAGTGTGAGAGAGTGCGTGTGCATGCACGCGCGCGTGTGTGTGTGTGTGTGTGTGTGTGTGCATGTGAGTGCGCATGTGTGTGTGCATATGCGCATGACAGAGAGACACATGCACAAAGAGGCTAATGATGATCAATCTACCTACTGAACACAAATAAGTTAGCTCACAAATATATCGTTCATTAAAAGTACACTTTCATTAAATTGTGGCTTTCCTGACAGAGTGTTGTATTGAATATGAAATCATACCTCTCAACTGTATGAATTTTTGCTTCATCTTTCAATTTGTGTCTTTTTCTTAGGAAATAAAATTAGTCATCCAAGGTAATGCAGTTCCAGGGAGTAAGAATGAGACAGCAGCCTAAGGTTAATGGGTCAGTAGTGGATTGACTTTGTGGGACTGTAGCATATAAAGTGGGTCTATATTAGATCACCGAATGTTTAGGTAAGCGAACGGTGATTAATCGACCCCATGTAAGCGAAAGCTTACAAAACTGAACTGTCAGGTAGTTACTTCAGGATATGAGCTATGCTGTAGCAGTGAGACTGAATGCGAGTCACAGCTGCTTGTAGGTACTGATGTTCCCTTGGACAGGGTAACTGCAAAGGTAGAGGTGAGTAGTAGTGCCCCCACACCCCCCTATTTATATATACCAACTCCAAGACCGCAATACAGTGTCGAAAATGGCAAAGTACTGAAGCGGACAAGATAATTCTTTCCCAGGGAAAGAATTTGCTTACATGCCGCTTCGATATTTTGCAGTTTCAGTTTTGTCAGTTCAACCAAGACGCATTTGAAAACATGCGTCTTCGGTCTGCTGATAGGAACCCTATAAAGATGAATTGTTTTTTCTGACAAAAAAGCACCCAGTACTGTTTTGTCATTGGTGGGTTCTAGGCAGTGGCAGAATGGACAACAATAAGTATAGCTTTGGTGGATCATCAGTACTGGCAAATCAGGTGGGCACAATGTCATTTTTTAAATGTTGGGGGTTTTAGTGTGTATGTGTGTGTTTGTGTGTTGGGAGGGCTGCAACTGTAGATGATTATTAAAGACAGAGACTTACGGACTGTGGAGAATGTTATTTGTTTCAAAACCTGATACTTTGATACTAGGCATGCCAAAAGTAGATTTGTTAAGATATAGCTTCTTGCCATTTGCAGTGGATGGATATTTACATTTAATGGACAATGCTAGCAGTATGAGTGTGGTCCTGTAGGTATTTGGAGGATGCCAAGTCTACCACTGCCAATGTCTTGTAAAGTGACCTGGAAATGGAGATTGGGATGTTACTGAAAAAATACAGTAAGTGGACTTAGAAATATAGTTAAAATAAACAAAGTGCACTTGCAATTTGCAGGCCATTATTTAATTTATTTCAGGTAGTCCAGAACCTGGTAGATTGTATCCCATTAGACTTAGTTAGGGAGAGTTATCATTCCTGGGAATTAAGCAGCCCTAGTTTCAGTGAAAGCTATGTGGTTGTTTGCAGGTAGGAAGTTGCAGGATGTGGATGCACTGTGTTTTATTTATTATTTTTAACGCATCTGTCCTTTCAAAGCATGGTTTTCTTTGTTGCAAAAGAAGGCAGGATTGAATGAGCCATATGCTTACCTGACAATGATGGGACAGAAAGATTATAAGTGATGTATAATGTCTGCAGCTACAGTTGCTTCAATGGTGTATGTGGTGCATAACTATTTTTTGGGCCTGTGTCCCACTTTTATTTGTCTCTTTCTCCAGATTTCTTGCTCTAAGGCTGAGAGGTATGGTTCCATACTAAATCAGAAGGTTGTATTTACCTTGGAAGACTTTTCAGCATAATTATGAGAAACAGAGCCTTTTTAATATCTTTGCTTATTTCCAATATAAACTGCCATGTAACCTTGCAAATAACCTTCTTATTAAACTACGTTAATTCTTTTGGAATTGACAAGTATGCTTCATTGGTTCGGACGTAAGCATAGAGTGCTAATGTGACAGCTCAGTAAACTGTCAGTCTGTGAATAACTTCTGTACAAATTAAAATGTCTGAATGTCAAATGGCTTTAGATTGGAGGGAAGTTATATGTTTACTCCAGTATGTAGTATGATCTTGGAGAGTTTATAGATTTCTTATTGATTTACATTTTGCTGAGCAGTTGTTTGCTAATTTATTGATGGTCCTTTTAGTGGTGGGAAATTAGTTGGATGAGTCCATCTCTAGTATGATTTTTTTTCAGATATTTTTACTTCCAGGCAATTTCATTCAGTGAGTGTGTGTCGTGTGATTACTGAGGTTGCCTATTTTAGAAGTAGGAGCTCCGTGTGTGTGTGTGTGTGTGTGTGTGTGTGTGTGTGTGTGAGAAAGAGAGAGAGATTTAATATGTATACTGAATATATTTTTGCAAATGGAATTCTTAGTTAAATAGGCCCCTCTTCTTGGGCAAGTAGACTTGAGTAACCAATATTAAATCTTAGCCATCCAGCTAGGAAAGTTTAATATGTGGATTTTCCACCTGATTTGATGAAGGCTATGCTACTTACTCAAGGAGTACATTTATGGCTATCCATCCATTTGTCATGTTGCTGAACTACATTGTTTGATAATGAGAGGAACTTTTTACAGAAGTTGAAGTTTTTGTTATCAAGAACCTGTCCATACAAAGTGGCTTGTTTATGTTGCAGTGAAGGCTGTGGTCTTTGTAGTGAGCGTTTTAAGTATAACCAGTATTTCTAAGGTGGAGGAAGTCTCTTAAGGCAGGATCTTTCCTAGCCTGGAAAGCAAGCTAGAGATTAAATGTATAGGGGCCAGTGAGAGGCAGAAGAGAGCAAGAAGCTTTTTAGTTTGTTTGGATAACTAAGTGACCTTTTTTGTCAGAAATGTTTGTAGTCTTTCTTTTGGCAATGTGTTTTGCTGAGGCACATGCCAAAAGGGGCTTTGCACTCAGTAATGGCTCTTATAAAGGAAGAATTCAGGGATGTTATGCCCACCTTGTCCCTGGATGAGACCACTAATGAGGTGGGCCATGTAAAAAGCTTTCCGTACAACAGAGACAACATGGTGGTCAAAAGTTAGGTTTCTATAAACCTGGGTGTCAAAGAACCTCACAACTGATTGCGTGCTTACAACATTGTTATTAATGTGATAATTTCTGAGGACATCACTCTCCCCAAAGGGGATGATGATGCATTTTTGGCATTTAGATTGAGGCCATGTTTCCGGAACCAGTCATTTTTTTGGGTGAGACCCTCTTGTAGCTTATTTAGAATTGTTTTAAGTCAGTAATGTGAATTCTTTACTTTATTGCACATTTGTTGGTTTATTTTTGTGGATTATAGTATTGTAGGACTGCTAATATTGACATTTTACTCAGTTGGACTGCTGGAGTGGTTTTCCCAGTGAGAAATGCTAGTGCTGTAGTGAATATCTGTTTATTTGAAAATATTATATATATATATATATATATATATATATATATATATATATTCACACACACACACACACACACACATATATATATATATATATATATTGACTAATATGTTAGAATTAACTGTTAGATTAGAGAATTAGAATTTTAAGGCAAATATTAGGCATTTATTACATTTATTCATTGTTTGAATGCACCTACAGTGCAGCCAGGTCGTCGACATTGGTCACCCGCGGCAGCGAAAGAGTTAACTATATGATATATTTTATATGCGCCCCCCCCCCCCCAAACAATTTCTGTTCACTCAATGCGGCCCTGGCAAGGCAAAAGGTTGGACACCCCTGGGTTTTCAGCCTATTATGAATAGTTTTCAGGGTATATGACAAATGTCACAAGACCACACATCTTGGCTTTCACCAAGCAGAATGTGCAGGCTGTATGGGAGTCCTTGTACAAATCTGCCTGCCATGCCAGTATTTCCCCTTTATGACAGACATAAGATACAACACAAGTATACCTTTACTGAAAAAGTATGGGAAGGCTCCCAACATGGTATTTACTTGCCCACAAGGCTAAGATACAAGCCAAGCTCCAATACTGAAAATACTGTTAAGATGAGATGTCTGACTGAACTCTACATTGAATAACAGAAAAATTCCATCTCCAAGAACGTCAATACTTTATTACAACAAAGCTTTTGGATACAAATCCTTTTTCAGTGCAATATACTTTATTATAGGTTCATAGGTTCATACTAGGCTATCTGCCCAAGGGCATTTATAAGCCTAGCCCATAGTTATGTGGCTTTCGCCACCCCTTTAGTTTGAATAAAAACTATGCCTATCATTTTTCTGTGCCTCTGTCAAGCAGTGACACTGAAGTAATCCCTGGGGTATATTACTGCAAAGCTTTCAGATATAAATTGCACTGAAGAAGAATTTATATCCGAAAGCTTTGCTGTAATAAAGTATTTACGTTCTTCGAGTTGGAATTTTTATGTTATTCAGCTTTTATATTTTCTAACTTCTGGTTTACCACTACATCAGCCTTTGGTCTTACGTTTCTGAACTCTACAATGGCAAGAAAATTCTGAAATCTGGTGCCCTTATGCCAACACTGAAGAGGCTTGCCTTCATACTCAGACAAACAATATGTGAAGAAAGCACCAAAAAGCTTTAGTATTCTGGTCTATCTGCAAATATGCTTGTCAGGATATATCCCACATAGCTATGCGCAACTACAATAGGCATCTATTGATGATCTTTATAAATTCAATGCAGTTCATTTGTCATAATATGCACATTACCATCACATCAAAAACTTAATGACGATACACAGAATCACAGAAACACAAAACATTCAAAAACTTTTAAAACTCAACATACTGATATCATTAATTCAACACACGAAGAATAGCCTGTGAAGTAGAGTGAGCTGGCGTACGGACCTTGGATATTCTCCACTAAACACAAATAACCAATCTAAAATTTGATGACCATCAGAAGTATGGTCTCATGAGTCACACCACTGGTACTAAACAAATTGAGATATGAAAAAGGCAAACAAGTATGAATCACTATACAACTTGTTAAGTGCAGCTTGGCCACAGCAGCATGTAGGAGAGATGTACTGCTGCCCTGGGTATGGACATACGTCTACACCCAAGAATATTCTTCACACTGAATACCCCACCAAGTACAGTCCTTGGCCTAGCTCCTCAGACCTCTTACTCACTTCTCTCTCTCTGGAATTCAGTGACTTCCAGTGCTTACTTGCTCTCAATAATTGCATTCACAGACAAAGACACACACACGTGCACGTACACACACACACACACACTTGCACAGAAGGGTTGGTAATATTCTCCAACACTACAGCTTTCTTTCTATGGCCAAGGTAATAAACTATCACCATTCCAGACTAACTGACAGGGGAAAGTACAGTTATGTAAAACCTTACTGTAACAGCAGATGTCTTGTTTCTCACTGCTGCAGTATTCTTTATACTTGGAAAATCCTGCTAGGGGCAGCCTAAGTTCCAGCCAGAATACCAAAGTCTTTACACCTTCTTGGTGTCCTATGTCAGACATCTGCCCTATGTGCAAAGCACAAGGTACGTATGTGATATACAGATGTCTAATCCTCAGAAATGAAGTGCCCCAAGAGAACCAGAGCAACCCCAGAGAAATTATAATATGCCAATCCAGGAAGGGAAACAGAAGGAGATGAGGATGTAAGAGAAAATGCCTCAGCCAGCAGTAGGTCAACAGAAAAATAAAAGGGAACAGGAGGGAGGAACAGATTACTGCAACAGTGAAAAGCAGGACATCTACTGTTATGGTAAGCTCTTATACAATTGCACTATGTCCTCCCTTATCACTGCCGCAGTATTCTTTATACTTGGGAGAGTACAAAACTACTGTAAAAGTATGGGAGGAAGAAGGCAGAGAAGTGCCCTCCACAAACACATGAAGCATTGTCCCAGAAAATCCTGCCGCGGCAATGACAACCAACTTATAACATTTGGTAAAAGCGTGGTCAGAAGACCAAGTAACACCTTCTGTGATGAATCTAGTATCCAGACCATTGAAAAAAGTACCAGAAGAATCTATTGTCCTAGTAGAACAAGCATGAACTGAAGATAAAAGTTGCTTGCCATGAAAAGCAGAACACAAGGAAATGGCCTTAGAGATCCAGGAGGAGATGATTTTCTTAGACATTGCCAAACCCAATTTCCTGGAATGAAAGAAAATAAAGTTGCTCAGATTTTCTTTTGCATTTTGTTTTCTCTAGGTAATATCTAGCTATGTATATCTAAGGTGTGTAGCATCTTCTCACTATAAGATTGTGGAAAAGGAAAAAAGGGGGAAGATGAATAAACTGATTCAAAGACAAATCTACCCACCTTGGAAGTAAAACAGTTAGTGTGAAGATGCACCTTGACTTTGTATATAACAAAAATGAGGAACTGCCATGAGAGCTTGGAGTTCAGAAGCTTTCTTGGCAGAAGTAAGAGCGACCAACAACACACTTTTCAAAGTACAATGTTGCAGGGAAGAGGAAAAGGCAGGCAGGCTTTAAAGGAGACTAAGTCAACTTTTCAAGAACAAAAGGTCTCAAGGAGTAGGAGGAACATTTTTTTATTTTTAGGGGCCTGATATAGAGGACACCTTTTAGGAATTGTTTGACTTCAAAACTAGAAGCCAAAGGTGGATTCAAAGGCAGAAATGACTGACAAATGAACTTTGACAAAAGAATATGCCAAACCAGTATAGAGGAATTCATGCAAATAAGAAAAGACCACAGGAACAGGGCCCTGGTCATGCCTGAGACACCAAACAGAAAATCTCTTCCATTCAGCCACACAGTATTTTCTACCAGTGGGTTTTCTGGTCTTGTGAAAAACCCAAAGTATGCCCTCAGAAAATTGGTGACTGAAATGAATCAAAACCCATCATCCAAAATATCAGTTGAAGTGTGGACAAGTGAGGGTGAATGAGAGACCCCTTGTCTTGTGTGAGTTCATCCATCCTGTGAGGTAAATTGTAATGATTGCCCCTAGCCAGGTAAAACACAAGGGGGAACCAGTGCTGTCTGGGTCAAAAGGGAATCACCAGCAAGATTTTGGGTGAGACCTACATGATCTTATGCAAGATCCTGGGAAGTAGAGGAGGAGAATAAGCATACAGGAACACTCCCTTCGAAGAAAACGACATGGCGTTCATTTTCCAAGCCAGTGGACTTGGAACTCTAGAAGAGAACTGAAGTAGTTGTCTGTGGAGAGGGGAGGCGAAAAGATAGACTTGAGGAATACCCCACCAATGGAAAATGTCCAGAAACACCTCTCTGTGAAGCATCCATTCGTGAGGATGTGTCCTGCATCTGCTCATTGAATCTGCCAGTAGTGTGAGTTCTGAAGTGAAGCGCACTGCCTGAAGAACCAAGTAATGGCAGTTTGAAAAATCCCAAACATGAAGAGCCAGCCTACAACGAAGATAGGACTTTGTGCTCTCCTGCTTATTGATGCGGATCGTGGAAATAACTACAGAACTTGGCTAGGCTTGTAAGGGCTGTAAGGCCATTATCCTAGCATGATCCTATGAATCACATGACTGTGGTACTGTAAAGACCTTTAGAGGACCTGGAACCCAAAATGAGTGAAAAGCCTGAACAGCTAGGATTAAACTTCTCATTTTTTTTATACTGACATTGTCTGACATCTGTTGATTGGACCTAAGACCCTGAGCATTCTTTAGCTATGTCCGCAACCTCAAAGGCAATACACAATTGTGTGCAGAGCTCATTGTAAATCGAGCCACCTATATTGAGCCAGAAGATATAGCAACCTCCTGGCTGATAGATTCAGCTCCAACTTAACTCCTCTCTCCCCTTCAACATTCCCTCAGGAAATATCATCAAATATAACTCTCCCTACTATCACTAGGGAACAGGTCCTTAATGTTCTCTCTAAGACTAAGAACACTGCATCAATGGGCCAAGACAATACTCCAGAATGCCTTCTAAATAACATGAAACATGACCTATCAGGGCCTTTGGAATTACTATTTAACCGTAGCCTCCAAACAGGTTTTGTGCCTCATAAATGGAGAAAGGCAACAGTCATCCCTATGCACAAAGGTGGGCCATCTACAGACCCTGGAAACTACAGACCCCTAAGTCTCACTAGTCTTACATGTAAAGCCATGGAAAGAATTATCATAGTGATGATCAACAGAGATATAGTAAACCTCCAGACACTGGACCCAGCCCAGTTTGGTTTCAAGGGCAGATCATGTCTACTCAACCTTGTAGACTTCTTTGAGAAGGCCACCAAAGCAATGGAAGAGAGCAAAATTGTTCACATTGCCTACCTTGACCTGGCCAAGGCATTTGACACAATACCCCACTCAGGCACTGTTGACAAACTGAAGAGGTTAGGTACAAACCCGTATGTCACCCGGTGGACAGTCAACTGGCTCAGAGACAGGACCCAGGAAATCAGAATTGGGGAGTCCACCTGTACAAAGAGGCCAGTCACAAGTGAAGTCCCTCTGGGATCAGTACTTGGACTGCTCCTTTTTGGCATTTCCTTCTCAGAAGTCAAGGCCAGCGTCAGTGGTCTTCTGGCTGACTAAATTTGCAGATGATTGCAAATTAGGAGTTGTCACTGAATCTCACACTGATACAAATGTCCTCCAGGAGGGGCTGACACAAACAAACAACTGGTGCCACAGCCATGAACTAAAACTAAATGCAAAGAAATGCATAACAGTATCTTTTGGGAAGTCATCCATCCCCGGTAACTATCATATTGACAACGGGTCTACTTCTTTTGACCTAACTCCCATTTGCCTGACACCCATTTGCCTGAGACCAAATTACTGAAATTTAATTTGCCTGACACTTCATTTGCCAGACAAGTATTATTAGCAAGAAAATGGAATATGCCCCCTTCCCCACTGTAGTGCGACCCTGGAGTTAGAATATATAGTTAGGGGGATGTGGGGGGCACTAAGCACTATTACATCAAAAGTTAACAATATCATATGATATTCACCCCCCCCCCCAACTATATATTCTAACTCCAGGGTTGCACTAAAGTGGGGAAGGGGGCATATTCCATTTTCTTGCTAATAATACCTGTCAGTCAAATGAAGTGTCAGGCAAATGAAAGTTAGGTCAAAAGAAGTAGACTCTTGACAACACACCCCTTAGAGTTGACCCAGCAGTCAGGGACTGTAACAAAATCCTCACCTTTTATACATTGTCTTAACATAAAATGACATCACTTCCTTTATACAAAAAGTGAACTCATACATAAATACAAATAACTACTTAAAAATGCTACATGACATCATCCTATATAAAATATTTGCATGTAAAATTCTGCTTTAAGCTTTAAAATAGAGCTAATAGACATTGCACTGTTGAGTCCTGGTGCCTCAGAGGCATTAGTTCTCATTTGCCATCTGAGCTTCTTCAGTTCTAGATATTCATTCAGGGGTCCCCCCTTCTCAACCAAAGTGACTTGCTCAATGATAGTGAACCTGAAACTGGGTGCAAGCCAATATGTGCAGCTAGGGCATTTTTTGTTTCATTCCTACCAATGTCATAATAATGTTGGTAGATTCTAGTTCTCAGGGAATTGATGGGTTTTCCTATGTAAAAACATGGACACAGGGAGCACTTAGCTAGATATATGACTCCCTTACTACTGCAAGTGAACTTGTTTCGTATTATATATCCACCATAATTGGGTATATGTACCTCCTTGCCTTCCAGGATATATTTGCATTGCATGGAAAATCCAAATTTTACCATCCCCCCCCCCCTTTGCATCCATCTTTCTATAGGTTTCCATCATATTTTTTATGCTGGTATCTTTTTTATAAACAATTTTAGGGAATGTTCCTACTAAATCAAGGTGTTCTGGGTTTGCACTGAATATCTGCCAATTGTGTGTTAAAATCCTTTTAATATTGTAGAACTGGTTGTCATATCTAAATGTACCTGATTTGTTTAAGTGTTTCCCTTCATTGTATACAACCACTTCTTCGCTACTCTGTGCTTTCCCTAACACAGGAATAAAATGTCCATTCTCTCTCTTTGTTGTAACTTCCTGCAATATCCCATCCACAAATGTTTCTGGGTATCCTCTCTTTATCAGCATGTTTTTTTAATATATTCAACTGACGTACAAATCCATCGTATTCTGATACCATTCTTGCTAGTCTAACCCCTTGACCTTTTACTAGGGATTTTTTCTGTGACAGTGGATAGCAACTATTGAAGTGCAGGAGGGTGTTGGAATATGTGGGTTTTCTGAAAATGTTGGATGTAAATTGTTGATGTTCCTATTTATTTCGTAGTGTGAAGGCCAAGTAATGGGTAGTATCCCATGTAATAGTACTCATGAATTCCACAAATTCAGTGCTCTGCTCTATAAATTTTAGGAAATTATGCAATTCCCCCTCACTATTTTTCCAGAAAACAATAATTTCCAAAAAACGACCATAAAATGTCCAATAATCAGTAAATAAACTTTTAAACACAATCTCCTTCTCCCAAAATACCAAAACAATGTTGGCGAATATGGGGGCACACGCTGCCCCCATTGCTACCCCCCCCCTGCAATGTCGAAATATTTGGCCTTCAAAAATAATAATATTTGTATCTAAGACCAACTCCATCAAGGTCCTAATAGTGATAATGTGTCCATGGCTAATATTAGTATGTTGGCACGGGAAGCTATAAAACCACTCAATGCCCATGTTGTGTGGAATAGCTGAAAATAAATCTCTTATACCAAAGGTGGCGAAGATTAAATTGTCACAGTATTTATCATTGGTTATTTTACCGAAGCAGTAAGAATCCTTTAAAATCCATGGGCAATCTTTGGGTACATTTTTTAGCCTCCCTCCATTCCAGTCTGCGGTGCCTTTGAGGTGATGAGGAGTGTGCTGTCCACCGAGATGGCCCCACCCTCTGCTCCATTAGCTCCGTCTCCGTCGATACCTGTGTCTGCCTCGGATCCTTCTCTCCGTCCCCCCCACAGGACGACCCATCTTCTTCAGAGACCTCTCCTGAGCATGCCATAGAGGAGGTTCCCAGGAAGAAAAAATGTAAAAAGAAACATGTGGACTCCTCTGAGTCCGTCGCCTCTGACACAGAGTTGGATAACTCGGAAGGGTCGCCATGGTCTCCCTCTGAAAATGTCTCATTCTCAGACATTCTGGAGATCCTTAGGCAGAGGGGAAACTGGAAGTCCCTTTCCCCTTCTGAGGATGAGTCCGTGTACCTGGACGCATTTGGTTTCTGACCTTCCACCTCCTGGGTATCTCCGCCTTTCGACCCACTTTTATCCATCATGAGTCGAAAGGAGTGGAGTGCTCCAGAGTCCATGAAGCCCATTCCCAGAAGGCCAAACAAACTCATGACTGCACCAGATGACAAGACCTTCCTCTACAAAGGCGTGCCAGTTAATGCTATGGTGGTGACAGCAGCCACCAAGAAGGAACTTGTGGAGACTTCCTCTTCTATCCATCCGCCAAACGAGTCTAGAGCCATGGATAGGTATGGGAAGGGTGTTTTCTCTTCAGCGGCCTTTACTCTTCTGTTGCTTTACTACTTGACGCATTTTACAAGCTGATGGATACCCTCCAGGATTCTTCAGCTGAGGGAGCAGCTTCCAAGTTGGCTAACCAGCTAGCAACCCTAACCTCCATTGTCAGCTCCTACATGCACTTGATTTCTTACGCAGCAGATGGAGCGAGTAGGACTGTAGGCACAGGAGTGGCTCTTCACAGACATTCCTGGATGCGCCTTTGTCAATTTGTGGAGCCCTTCAAGTTCTCCTTTACAAACGCCCCCTTTGACGCTCGGCCATGTTCGGGCCACAAGTTCGGGAGACTCTTACCTGGAGTGAACGTGATGGCAAAACTCACTCTTCCATAGGAGTCAGTTTTTCTACTTCATCCTGGCCTTATCCCAAAGGTCAAAAGAGTGGGAAAATGTGGTTCTGTAAATCACTGGGAGCTTCGCTGGACACTCGTGGAGATAATTCCCCCAGAGGCAGAGGGGGAAATAATAACGGGATGCGCCGACCTCGTGGTGGGGGGGGGGGGTCCGCAACAGGGTGAATGGGATATGTTCTCTGCCAGACCATTTCAGAATTCCTGAAGGATTGCCCGGCTGCTCACCTCTGGAGGTAGTCAGGGTGCTCACCTCTGGAGGTAGTCAGGGGAAGAATTTCACTGCACCCAAGAGCCTGGCAAGATATAACAGAGGACGAATGGGTACTGTGCATAATATCCAGGGGTTACAATATTCTCTTCAAACACCCCCAAGAAGTCAAAAATCAACAGTCCCAGATGTTCCACCCAATCTTTGGGATCAAACAGCCGTAGAAGTAAAAACTTTGCTGCAAAAAAGAGCCATTTAGGAAGTCCCCGCAGACCAGATAGAATCTGGAACTTACTCAAGGTTCTTTTTAGTTCCAAAGAAGACAGGGGACTGGAGACCTGTCTTGGATCTCAGCAAGTTAAACATGTCAGTAAAGAAGACCAAGTTCCAGATGGCGACACTGCAATCCCATTCTACTTTTTTTGGGTCAAGACGATTGGATGTGCTCTATCGATCTCCAGGACGCGTACTAGCATATATAAATGGATAGGCGGTCCAGGAGACATTTACGCTTCTGGCTGGGAGACAGTCATTCTCAGTTCAGAGCTCTGCCCTTTGGTCTCACCACAGCTCCCAGGGTGTTCACCAGATGCATGGAAATAGTCACGGCTCACCTGAGACATTTGGGATTCCAAGTGTTTCCTTATCTAGACGACTGGCTCCTCACTGCCAGCACTGAGCATCATCTCCTAATGGCCAGGAACCACACAATTCATACTTGTGCACGCCTAGGAATCACAATAAATTACGAAATATCTGCCTTGTTGCCCTCTCAGTGTATTACTTTCACAGGCGCTCAGCTAAATGCAAGAGACATGACAGCCAAGCTCCCACAAGAAAGGGTGCTTGCCATTCGAGGTCAGTTGTCTCTCCTTTTGTCAAAATCAAAAGTTCATGCTAGATTCCGGGGAAGTCCAACGTGATAGCGGACAAGTTCAGCAGGACAATTTTCATGCCCCACGTGTGGTCTCTGAAACATGATGTAGCGGATATGACCATCCGCAGATGTGGCCAGCCATGCTGCAATCTCTTTGCCTCTCATCTAAACAACAAATGCAGCAGCTATTTTGCCCTAGTTCCCCTTTCGGGATAGTCACCCAGAGATGCACTGGTCCACGATTGGCCCCTGTGCATCCTTTATGCTTTTCCTCCCTTTCCTTTAGTTCCAAAAGTTATTCAGAAAGCACAGTTGCTGAGTTGCAAGCTGATCCTCATTGCTCCTTACTGGCCTTGTCAGATATGGTTTCCGTTCCTTTCGCATTACCTGAAGAAGAGCCTTGGATTCTGGACCCTGTTCCGGACCTTCCGACACACCAGTTGGGTGCTCTTCATCCTTCCATTCAAACTCTCAAGCTGACAGCTTGGTTTCTCCACTTCCGATCCTAGCCAGGCTCCCTGATATCTCACCTATGGTTCAACATGGTTTAGTCTCTTCCCATAAACTAACTACTAGGAAGCTTTATGCTAGTAAATGGAAGAGGTTCTCCTGGGCCGAGCAAAATGACATTGACCCCTTTACAGCTCCAAATGCAAAAGCTTTGGACTTCCTGGCTGAAACCTTCAAAAAAGGAACAGCGGCTGCTACGATTCGTGTTCAACAAGCTGCTATTTCTAATTTTCATGTGGGCCTTCTAGGTTCAAATGTCATGTCCCATAAGTTATGCAAGGCGTTTTTGAAAGGTGCTACACTATTAAGGCCTCCTATCAGAGAACCTCTCCATCATTGGGATTTAAACCTAGTACTAGCTTCTTTTATCCTTCTTCCCTTTGAACCAGCCTCCTCTTATCCTCTGAAGTTCTTATCATGGAAGACCCTCTTCCTGATTCCGGTTACATCAGCTAGGCGGGTCTCCGAGTTACAGGCACTTTCCATCCGCCTGCCTTATATGATCTTTCACAAGGATAAAGTATCTCTTAGGACTAATCCTTCCTTTTTACCAAAAGTGTGCTCAGACTATAATTTGAATCAGTCAACCGAACATCCCATGTTCTTTCCAAATTATGGCAACAGGGCAGAGTAGAAATTACATCAACTGGATGTCCACAGGCAATTACGATTTTATCTTCAAAGGACCAAGGACATTAGAAAATCATATCAGCTGTTTGTGTCTTTTTCTCAGAGCAAACAAGGCTCATCAGTTTCCAAAGTGACTCCTTCAAAATGGCTGTCCAATACTATTACTTATGTTTGTTACGTTTAAGCATGAGTCAGTCCCAAGAAAAGTGAGGGGACATTCCACTAGGTCCTTGGCTACCTCCATAGCCTTTCAAGCTAAGATTCCTTTAGATACTATTTGCGCGGCATCAACATGGACTACTCCCCATACCTTCATTGCAAAGTGGACATGGTCTGTCAGAACAGGGCATCCTTTGGTTCCATGGTTCTGAAGTCTCTTTTCCAGTGAGCCACCCAGGATTTAGGTGCTAGGGATGCTGTCCCAACCAGAAACAAGGAAAGCGAGATGGACAACATAACATATTGAAGTTATGTTCTTACCATAACGTTCCATGTCTGTTGTCATTTATCTCACCTTCCTTCCTTGCGTCTCTCCCTCCTTCCCCCATCCTGGATGATTGAGAGGAATTTACCTTTTGGCTGATCTGGCTGAGTTTCCTTTGCCTTTCAGCCTTTGGTATTCTACATGTTACCATGTTTTCCTGTTGCTGTCGGTACAAGGAGTCTTATTGTTTAGTTACCTCTTTTATTGGGTATTTTATAATTTTCCTATCTAGTGGTAAGTTCTCACAAATGAGATCTGGGTAGCTAATACTATGCATGCTGGGATAAGGGGTTAGCCTCAAGCCAGTAAGGACTCTTCAAGCATTAGAAGTGGCCGAGTCAGAGCCGAGATCGGCTCCGAATCCAACCAGAAAGAAGGAAGCCGCGAGATAAAAGACAACAAATATGGAATGTTATGGTAAGAACATAACTTCTTTTTATTTTACCTAAGCAGTCCCAAGAATCTCTTATAGGAAAGTTGATTTGACATTGGAAGATTTGGTATTGAAACATGAGATTACACCTGAGGAACATTCATATATGGTGGTAAAGCTTCCAAAAATGCCCACAATTTTTGGAGTCCCGAAGATCCACAAGGACCTTCTGGATCCCCCTTTTGGACCTATGGTGGATGCAAGAGCTTCAAAAACATATCCTGTAGCTAGGTTTATTGATAGTCAGCTAAAAAATGTATCCAAAGACTGCCCATGGATTTTAAAGGATTCTTACTGCTTCGGTAAAATAACCAATGATAAATACTGTGACTATTTAATCTTCACCACCTTTGATAGAAGATATTTATTTTCAGCTATTCCACACAACAGGGGCATTGAGCGGTTTTATAGCTTCCTGTGCCAACATACTAATATTAGCCATGGACACATTATCACTATTAGGACCTTGATGGAGTTGGTCTTAGATACAAATATTATTTTTGAAGGCCAAATTTTTCGACAGTGCAGGGGGGTAGCAAAGGGGGCAGCGTGTGCCCCCATATTCGCCAACATTGTTTTGGTATTTTGGGAAAGGGAGATTGTGTTTAAAAGTGTATTTACTGATTATTGGACATTTTATGGTAGTTTCTTGGGCATTATTGTTTTCTGGAAAAAAAGTGAGGGGGAATTGCATAATTTCCTAAAATTTATAGAGCAGAGCACTGAATTTGTGGAATTCACGAGTACTATTACATGGGATACCACCCATTACTTGAACATCACACTACGAAATAAATAGGAACATCAACAATTTACATCCAACATTTTCAGAAAACCACATATTCCAACACCCTCCTGCACTTCGATAGTTGCTATCCACTGTCACAGAAAAAAATCCCTAGTAAAAGGTCAAGGGGTTAGAATAGCAAGAATGGTATCAGAATACGATGGATTTGTACGTCAGTTGAATATATTAAAAAAACATGCTGATAAAGAGAGGATACCCAGAAACGTTTGTGGATGGGATATTGAAGGAAGTTACAACAAAGAGAGAGAATGGACATTTTATTCCTGTTAGGGAAAGCATAGAGTAACGAAGAAGTGGTTGACAACAATGAAGGGAAACACCAACAAATCAGGTATATTTAGATTTAACAACCAGTTCTACTATATTAAAAAGAATTTAACACACAATTGGCAAATATTCAGTGCGAACCCAGAACACTTTGATTTGGTAGGAACATTCCCTAAAATTGTTGATAAAAAAGATACCAGCATAAAAATTATGATGGAAACCTATAGAAAGACGGATGCAAGGACGTGGTGGACATGGTAAAATTTGGATTTTCCATGCAATGCAAATATATCCTGGAAGGCAAGGAGGTATATATACCCAGTTATGGTGGATATATAATACGAAACAAGTTCACTTGCAGTAGTAAGGGAGTTTTATATCTAGCTAAGTGCTCACTGTGTTCATCTTTTTACATAGGAAAAACCATCAATGCACTGAGAACTAGAATCTAACAACATCATGATGACATTGGTAGGAATGAAACAAAAAATGCCCTAGCTGCACATACTGGTTTGCACCCAGAACACAGTTTCAGGTTCACTATCATTGAGCATTCACTTTAGGTGAGAGGGGGGGGACCCTGAATGAATATCTAGAACAGAAGGAGCTCAGATGTCAAATGAGAACTAATGCCTCTGAGGCACCAGAACTCAACAGTGCGATTTCTATTAGTTCTATTTTAAAACTTAAAGTAGAATTTTACATGTAAGTGTTTTATATAGGATGATGTCATATAGCATTTTTAAGTAGTTACTTGTATTTATGTATGAGTTCACTTTTTGTATAAAGGAAGTGATGTCATTTTATGTGATTAAGACAATGTACAAAAGGTGAAGTTGTTGTTACAATGGTATTCTGATGAAGTTTCTATTGTGAGACAAAAGCGTTCAATCAATAAATCGGTTGTGGGTCTTACTGGCTTCTATTTGGCTTTTTATATCAGTTTGTGATTGGTGTGTGCATCTCATAGACATGTAAGTAATGGACTGCAGGGTGGCCAGTTGTGAGGAAAATTACTTTTGTTCCTCTGCAGACATGGACCCAGGGGGAGATTTACAGAGTTCTTTAAGTCCCTCTGTAATGCAACGTAGTGAAACGTGGCAGGTAATTCAGCAACCGTAAGGCAAAGGTCTCTGAAGCATGCACTTGCTTCCCAAACCTGTACAACACCCTAGACTCCCTATTAGGGGGATGGAAAGCAGAGCTCTGTTCAACCAGCTCCTTTTTAGTGGTTGCTGCAACAACTATGACATTTACAGGGTTTCCCTTAGTCCAGTGTTGTATGTCAAAGGGGGTGCTCAAAATTTTTGTTAGGCATTTGGGGATTGTTTCATTGAGTCCTGTTCCTTCTATGCCCTGCGGGAGACAAGGTCTATAAGCTCATCTGCTGGAGTGCTAACTCAAGAGGGACTGTCCAGACCCGAAGGCTTCCAAGAACACGGATTTCTCCTGGGAAGGGGTTTTGGAAAATCAACCACCTTTCTGGCAAAGGCTCTCTAAGATGTCCCCAAACAAGACATCCTCAGGTGGAGATCCAGGGGACCCTTCTCCTTCATCAAAACAGGTGTCTTCTGTGAGGGATTCCTGTGGGGAATCCAACTGCATCCTCTTGCACAATCTCTTTCGGGGAACATCTTCAGGGGGTGTCGTGGAGAGATGTAGAAAAAAGCAGGGAGTTCCCTGGTAGGAACGTACAATTGTGTACTTACCATAAATGTAGATGTTCGAGTGTATTCACTGTTGCAGTCATTAGTCTTGGGTTATCCTGCTTGCAGGCTACCCTCAGTCGGCCAGAATTCCAAAGTCTAGGTCCGGCATCGGTTGCTGTTGCCTCTTCCCTGACGTCAGTGCACCAGGGGTATAAAAGATGCAGCCGACGCCATTTTCTTCAGTTTTTCTTGCCCCAGTTGTCAGGTGCTCCCAAATTGGTAGGCTGAAAAATATGCCAATAAAAATGCATGCACAAAAAAAAACATTTCCTTCATCTACAAGCAAATACACCAAATAGGTTGTATAGGACAGAGAAGTGCAGATAGACCCAGCAAAGAAAAGGGGGATGGTGGGTGGGTAACCTGGACTGCAACAGTGAATACACTCGAACATCTACATTTATGGTAGGTACACAACTGTACTACGTTCATCGTGTTTCACTGTTGCAGTCATTACTCTTGGGTTGAATCCCAAAGCTGAGGATGGGTGGCTGGGCTAAATAGGATTAGGAGAGGCTATGAGGCCCTGCAGGACTGCAGTGGTAAAGCCTGCTCTGGAATAAGAGTAAAGAGGTAAGTGGTAGTGCTTTGTGAAGGTGGGCACTGAACTCCAGGTCGCAGCCTCTAAGATATCTTTGGTTGGTACTCCTCTGAGGAAGGCTGCTGAAGTGGCTGCTGCTCTGGTGGAATGAGGCCTAATGCCCTTAGGTACTGATTTGCCATGTTGAGAATAGCAGAAACGGATGCAATGGCCTATCCATTTAGAAATAGTCTGTTTTGAGATAGCCTTTTCTTGTGATCCCGCAGCATATGACACTAAAAGTTGCTCAGTCTTTCTGAAAGCTTTAGTTCTGTCCAAGTAGAAGCGTAGCTGCCTGTGTATGTCCAAAGAATGCAGAATTTTCTCACCCTTGTTCTGTGGATTTGGATAAAAGGTAGGCAAGTGAATGGTTTGGTTGAGGGCCACACTGGACACCACCTTAGGCATAAATGTAGGGATTGTCCTCAGAGAAACCCTGTCTGGATGAAAAATGATGAATGGTTCCACAGCCATGAGTGCTTGTAACTTGGAGACTCGCCTTGCAGAGGTTATTGCTAGGAGCAGAGCTGTTTTCCAGGATAAGAATTTTATATCTGCTGTTGATGCTGGCTCGAAAGGAGGCAGTGTGAGTTTTTCCAAAACATAATTGAGGTCCCAGGCCGGAGTTGGTGCTTTCCTCGGAGGCCTAATGTTTTTGGCCCCTCTGAGGTACTGCCTTATTAAAGGATGAGAAAAGATAGGTGGTTCCGCATTGTAATGGGCTGAAATGGCAGAGGCATGAATCTTAATTGATGAGAAAGAAAGGCCTTTGTTCAGCATCTCAGTTAGGTATTGTAAAATCTGAGGGATATTTGGTACACACGTGTCAATGCCTTGTTCCTGGTTCCAAGCACAGAATCTCTTCCATTTCTCTGCATAAGATTTTCTGGTACTGGGCCTCCTGGCCTCCAAGATAACATCCAAAACAGCTTTTGAAAGAGGAGTGTTCTGAATGGCTACATTATCCACCATGCTGCCAGATTCAAGGTCCTGAGTTGACTGTGCAGGATCTAATTGTTTTGTTGGGTCAGCAAGTGAGAAGTTTGAGGCAATATCCATGCTGGACCTTGAGACAAGCTCTTTAGGATTGGGTACCAGTGCTGGCATGGCCAGTCTGGTGCAATCACTATCATTTTTGGCTTCTCTAGTCTGACCTTTAGGAGTACCCTGGGAAGGAGAGGCAGTGGAGGAAAGGCATATACTGTTAGATTTTTCCAGCTGAAGGATAGGGTGTCCACTTTCCATGCTTGCTTGTGATAAATCCTTCTGCAAAATCTCTGCAATTGGCAGTTGTGAGGGGAGGCAAATAGATCTATGTCTGGGCATCCCCATTTCCTTATTATCATGCTGAAGACTTGTGGATCCAGTTTCCACTCGTGGGGATCCATGAGGTTTCTGCTTTGTTCGTCTGCCAGAGTATTAGTTTTTCCTGGCAGGAAATGTGCTTGCAGGTGAACCTGAAAAGCCAATGCTGTGTCCCATAAGGTCATTGCTTGTCTGCAGAGGGGGTAGGAATGTGTACCTCCCTGCTTGTTTATATACCACATGACCGTAGTGTTGTCTGTCTTTATCAGTAACTGTCCTGGATGAAGCAGGTCCTTGAAAGCTGTCAGGGCATTCTGAACAGCTAGCATCTCTTTTTGATTGATGTGAAGATGCATCTGGTTTGCAGGCCATGTGCCCTGAATACATTTTCCTGCCATATGGGCCCCCCAGACATAATCTGATACATCTGTTGTCAGTGTCTGTCTGGCTGTGGGTAGACTGAATGGCAGACCTTTGTTGAGGTGACAGGCTTCTGCCCACTATCGAAACTCCTGATGCAGGCAGGGAATGAGTGCAATTACTGTCTCCAGGCTGTGGCAATGCTGAGTCCAAACACTTTTTAGATACCATTGTAGTTTCCTCATATGCAGTCTGGCATATGGAATTAGTAGAATGCAGGATGCCATGAAACCCAAGGCCTGCAGGATTTTCCTTGCAGATAAGTGGGTTTTTGTTGCTAATTTCTTGAAGTAAGTAGTCGGATGCTTTTGTTTGTCTGGCGTGAGATAAGCCATCTGGGCAGTTGTATTTAAGCTTGCACCCAGGAATATTATCTCTTGAGAGGGCACTAATTTTGATTTCTTTTCGTTTACTGTGTACCTTAGGCCAATTAGTAATCTTTTTACAAATGCCAGATGCTTTAGAAGAATATATTTGTTCTCTGCTTGAATTAGGCAGTCGTCCAAGTAGGGATATATTTGAATTCCTTTTTGTCTGCAAAACGCAATTACTGGTGCCAGGCATTTTGTGAAGACCATGGGCGCAGTAGATAAGCCAAAGGGCAGTGCAGAGAATTGGTAATGCATTGAGCCAGCTATGAGGGTATCTTCTGCAAGATTGTCTGATTGGGACATGCAGGTATGCCTCTTTTAGGTCCAAAGTTACGAGCCAAGCCTTCTTGCCCAGCATGGGCAGTAGTTGCTGTAGAGTCAACATCTTGAATTTTGGAACTTCCAGAAACGTATTTAGTATAGACAGGTCCAGTATTGGTCTCCAGGTTTTGTCCTTTCTGGGTACTAGGAAAAGTCTGGAGTAAAATCCTTGCCCCTGCTCTAGTTGTGGTACTTGCTGAATGGCCCTCTTGCCCATGAGGGCTGCAATTTGTTTTTGTGCCTCTGCCCATTGATTGTGTGGCAGGTCTGGCATACCTTTTGACATTGGTAGAGTGTGAAAATGGAACCTGTAGCCTTGGGACACTATGTTCAGGACCCATTTGTCTTGGGTAACCATTTGCCAATTTGATGAAAAAAGTACTAGTTTTCCCCCTAAGGGGGCTGCCAAAAGAAAAGTGCTTGGATCTGGTACAGGAAAGTCATTGGGACTGTTTCCTGTAAGGCTGTGATTCGTCTTCTCTGCTTTTGGAGGTAGGAGCACCCCATTATTTAGGCCTGTATGAGCCTTGGGGCTGAGATCTGCCTCTGGGATGCCTGTATCTGCCTCTTTGTGGCCTGTCTGACACTGGAAAAGAGCAATCTTTAGAAGGCCAGTTCCTGCTAAACCTGGGTGGCTGTACCTACAAGAAATCTTTGACTGTCTGCATGGATTTTGCTTTATCCTCCATTTTTTTCAACACCTCTTCTGCTTTAGTACCAAACAAAGTATCATGCTGTAATGGTGCATCTAATAATTTTGCTTTAACATGATCAGGCAGATTCTGTTCCTTTAACCAAGCATGCCTTCCAATAACAGAACATGTAACAGCGGCCCTGCAAGAGGCCTCCAGTGAATCATAACCACATTGCAAAGTATGCTTTCCCAATTGTTCAGCTGCATGCAATAAATCCTGCAATTCCTTGTTCTCTGAACATTCAGTATTTGTCAACAATTTCTGTTTAAGCAGCGACGTTAAATATTGCTGATATTTAAGCATATGAAACTGACAATTTACAGCCCTTACAGCCAGGGTGGCAGAAGTGTAGACTTTTTCCCCCCATCTGTCTAGAGCCCTAGAATCCCTATCAGAGGGGACAGAGTTTTTTGCAGTGGAAGCTTTGACCCCTTTGGGACCCTGAGATATAGTTTCTGGGTCGGCAGCGGGGTTTTTATATAGGAATTTATGAGAATCTGGGACCCTGTAGTATCTGTCTGGCTTAGCAGGTGCAGGGGGCAAAGAGTCAGGGGACAGGCCGGACTCTGAAAATACATCATCTACAATGTCTAGAACAGGTGGAATAGCAAGGTGTCTGTGCTGAGGAAGTAGCAGAAAGTCCCTGAGCCTTTTCTTAGATTCAGAATAATCTTGGCTCTCCCAGTGGAAATGCTCCCTCATGGTATGCAGGGCTTCCCCAAAAGAATAATCCTCAGGAGGAGAGGCAGAAGGAATGGATTCTTCAGCATCAGAATCCTCATAGGGAAGCATGGAGTAATCCTGTTCAGAAGAGGAATCAGAGAAAATAGAAACCTGATCAGAAGAATCATCCTCTGTCTCTTGCCTAGGCCCCTTATCAGGAGGGGGATGGGAGCCCCTGATCAAAGTAATTAGGTCTTCGGCCATTTTGAGCATCTGTTTTTTAGGCATGGAAGTCTGAGCAGGAGAATGCTGTACTTGTTTCTTTGTCTTTAGAGCTGCTTTAGTCTTTGAAGCTGAAGATGGCTTAATATATGGTTGTGTAGGTCTGAAGACACCCTCAGAAGCCGATGCCTGCTCAGCGGCTCCGGACCCATCTGAGGGAATGATTTCCGAGTGTCCAATACCTTGAGTATCCAGAGGCCCAGTAGGCTCCACGTGGGAGTCGGAAGCGGCCTGTGGCTCTGAAGTAGCGAGCGCCAGGGCCTGCGAAAGCGCCTCACTGAGAACCGGCGACTGGCCTAGCAGAGGCCTCGTCGTCTGTTTTGGACCTCGGATGCCTATCCTTTTCCTTGTCCTTGCGTTTTTTGTAAACACCGGTTGTCGGCTGGTCCGACGGCATTATATAATGAAATCTTCGGCCAAAGTAATGAAATGCAAAATCAAACCAACGCTTAATAGTGCGTTGGTGAAATCTAGCACAAAACCAACAGCTAGCAACGTTGTGATCAGGGCCCAGGCAAGGAATACAGTAAGAGTGAAAATCCTTATGAGGTATTTGCTTCCCACAAGAAATACAATTGTTAACTTTTTCTGACATCGGTCTGGAGCAAGAAAAATGTTTCCCCAATGGGGTACTTAGCTTTAATGAAGACTTCGGTTCTGAAATTCGGATTTGAATATCTCAGGAGTCGGCCGACCGCCACTTGCAAACTGCTTTTGCTTCGGGCACCACGTGGCAAGGAAGACTGAAGAAAATGGCGTCTGCTGCATCTTTTATACCCCTGGCGCACTGACGTCAAGGAAGAGGCGACAGCAACTGACCCCGGACCTAGACTTTGGAATTCTGGCCGACTGAGGGTAGCCTGCCAGCAGGACAACCCAAGAGTATTGACTGCAACAGTGAAACACGATGAGCATCTGTTTGGAAGCTCATATCGGCAGGCTGTCCTTGAGGTGTAGGATGAGTAGATTCAGACACAGGAACCGAAGAGGGAACTCCAATGGATCAGAAGGTGCAAGAGTCGATCCTGCTCTCGGATGAAAGAAAACCCTCTCCATCACCTCAAATCCAGCAGAACCAAGAGAAGCAGAGGACAATATGACAAGAGCCAGGACTGTCAGTGCAGACGATTCAAGGCCCTCCCTGTCTCTCTACTTCTAAGGAGGTTTCAGAGCGGAGCTGTCCAACACCGAAGCCCGGAGGGGATGCAATTGCTCTCAAAGCTTCAGATTCAAAGTTAACCTCTCACATCCGACCCTACGGCTCCAAGAACCATCCGGCTCCTAAGGGGTCAGAGGTGATCAGATCAGGAAAGTCGACAAAGAAGATAGATGAATCTTTGGATCTGATGGTTTGACTCTCATGCATCTCAGATCTAAAGGCTCCGAAACAGCAGGACAGATCAAAGATGGAGCAATAACAGGCAGGAAAGAAGTTTTAAGGCTCACTGATCCAATGGGAGCCGAAGACCCCATCTGGATCTGTGTTCTAAGGAATTTTATCATCATCCTATCCACCTCTGAAACAGAAATACTTTGGGAAGACCTAATGGAGGAAGAAGTGGAGGGTGGTCAGGAAGACTTTTTTAGGAGTCTCCTGAAGAAAAGGAGATCTCAACCTAGGGGAAACCAGCTCCATGGAAAACATTGCACCATGGAGCTGAGGAGACTTGACAACAGTAGATGTTGGATCCGAAGATGTTAGATCCAAACTTTTCTAAACCTTCTTAGGAGGCTCAGAAGGAAGTACTGTCTTAGGAAGCTGTGCAGGAGAGCAATTATGGTGCTCCCTGGGCTCCTTGGATTAATGGGAGGGGGTTTAAGCCCCCTGATGATGAAGTACCACTAGAAGGAACAGAAGCTGGAAGGAGGTCTTTTAAAACAAGCTTGTTCCTCCTATCGCAAATGGTCCTGGCATTAAACGCTGCACAAATGGAGCAAGTGGTGTCCAAGTGGCAGGGCTTAGACAATAGACACACTCCCTGTCGGCATCAGAGTTGGGGATCTTATGGCCACAAAAGTGCACTTTTTGAAACCAGTAGGCTTTTCAACCATACTGTAAGGCAGCATGCAACAGGAAAACCTACAAGTAATGGAGAAAAGTGTGTTTTTTTCTCTCTTCTTTTGTTAATAGTTGCAATAGATAGAAAAAATATACAGCAACAATCATGAATGAGAAAAGTACCTCAAACCAAGGTAACAGATGAAGAAAGGTTACCAACAATGATAGCGAAGATTACCAAAAAATTGTTTTTCTTAATTTTGGTAGCTGGAAGGTTTAGAGGAGAGGTAAGGAAGATATTATTATTAATAATAATGAAAATATACCTGAAGAGAAGAAATATAAGCTTTTTGCACTCAATAAACCTACAACGAGCTCAAAAGATCGCAATCCCGACAGAAACTGAAGAGTAGCAAACAAGATCTGAGGTAACAACGTAGTTAGGGGGGCATTATGGGTAAGGGAGGATCCTAGTTTCTAGAGAAAGTGGCAGAGTCGGATCCGAGGATCACATCCTAACCCATTAGTTGAGGAAAGAATGAAAATGACAACATCACAGTCTCTGGATATAATTCTCTGCACCCAGAAATCTTTTGTTATGGATACTCAGGCTCTTTGGTGTAGAGACCCGAACCCCCCCTAACTGCCTCCAAAGGGCAATAGTCGGGCCACCTTTCAAGAGCACTGGTAGGTTTTGTCCAAGAAAGAATCCTCAGATGGGGCAGGGCTCTTCCTTTAGAGTTCTCCCCTCTGCCTCTGGGAGAACTATCTCCTTTTTGTCTTGGAAAGGACCTTGGGATTTGTCATACCACATCTTTCTACTATCTCACTGATTATGGGAAAAGGGCCTTTGAAGGATAGACAAATATATTCCTACAGCAGACAAGGTCTTTCCTTCTTACTCACATTTGGAGAGCATGTATTTTACTTTTGGGCCAAATAATGAAGATCCATCAAATGGAGTACCGATGAAGGAATACTTGATGGGTTCTGCAAAGTCGCATGATTGCATTCAGGCATGGCTTCTAATGGCTATGCCTAAAACTGCTGCCCATGAGATACATTCTGCCGCATGGGAAATCAGCCTCATGGATATGTTAGTTATAAATTGAAGGGCAGCCAGCTGCAAAGCGACTCTATTATGCTCCTCCACAGACATGGACCCAGAAAGAGCTCCTAAGTCAAATCTCTTTGCAGTCTTGTGAAATGTGCCATGTACGTCATCAATCACAGACTAAAAGTCGCTGAAACATAAACGCCCTTACCAAATCTGCCAAGGCCCTCAAATTCCTGTTAGGGGGATGGACAGAAGAGCTCTGCAAGTTTTTCTTCATAGCTACTGCCACAAACATGACATCATCTGGGACCCCCTTGGTCCACTGTGTCCTGTTTTTTTGGGGGGGGGGCGGCTAAAAATTTATCTGGATGCTTCGGAATGGGCTCCACAATATTCAGTTCCTTCCATGCTCAGGGAAAAATGAGGTATACAAGTTCATCAGCTGGTGTTGGTGGTGGGGGGGCACATAAGACATAGCCGGATAAGACCAGAAAGCCTTCAGGAACACTGACTCCCCCAAGGAAGAGGTATCACAAGACCAACCACCTTTCTGTTTTAGGAATTCAAGAATGTCTCCAAAGGAGATGTATTCAGGTGGAGATCTGGGAGACCCTTCCCCTTCATCAAAACTGGTGACCTCTGTGAGAGTTTCCTGAGGGGAATCTAAGTGCTTCCTTTTACCCATTCTCTTCTGAGGGACCTCAACAGTGGGATGGTCGGGTGAGGCACCAGAAGTATTAGGGGAGCCCTGAGGGACTTACTGGAGACTTGAACAGGCTGGTTGTCCCAGTGGAATGGTAGTTCGAGGTTCAGAGCAAAGACTCAAAGGTGGTACAGTAATATGATCTGGGGGGTAGGGGTATGGGTAGAGATGTTCTTTCTCTAGGTAAAGAGAAAGTTCTCTCCGCAATCTCAAAGGCAGAGTCCTTAGGGTGGACCAAAGTCGGAGGTAGCAAAGCTGACATTTCCTGCACTGCCAGCACCTGAAACCTTGTAAGCACTACACTTGAGGTTGGAGGCAGACCTGATCAGTCCAGAGGTGAAGTTCCCATGGGCGGGGACAGCTCCGACAACTTCAGAGTCGACTCTGGTCCTCCGGATCCAGCACTGCAGCTTCAGCTTCAAAAGACTCAAAGCCAGATGGTTCAAGGAAGCAACTGGAGTCAAAGAATGAACTGTCTTTAGATCCGATGAGTACACCACAGGGATCTCAGATCCGCAGACTCTAAAACAGCAGACTGGATTGGAGTAAAATAACGTACAGGGGGACTAGTCATGGGCAAGCTCACGCATCCAATGGGAACTGGAGCCCCTATCTGGATCTGAGCTCTGAGGAATTTCCTCATCATCCTATCCACTTCAGCCTCTGACAAACTCCTGGAAGACCTGAGAGGAGCTACTGGATAGTGGCCTAGAGTGCTTGCAAGGAGACTCCTACAAAAAGGGAGAAGGGAACGGAGATAGTATTGGTTCTGATAAACTGAGAGGTGACCGGATATGAGGCAATTGTGATTTCTGAGCAGTAGGATCCAAAGTTGTCAGATCCAACTTTTTTGACGCTTTTGAAGGTGGTTCTGAGGAAGGAGCTAAAGACTTTGTAGGATATGGAGATCTCTTTCTAGACTACTTGCCCTTGGGAGCCAAGTCGGGCTTTCCTTTATCAGATTCTTTTGAGGGGGGTTTAACCCCAGCTAAAACAGAATAAGAAGAAGGGGAAGGAAGAAGACCTTCCAAAGCAAGTTTATTACGCTGTCCATGAGTGCCCTGGAGTTAAAGCTGGCACAAATTGTACAATCTGCATCTAAATAAGTAGCACCCAAGAAGTAGACGCACTCCCTGTGGGCATGTGAATTAAGTGTTTTGGGCATGCATTTCTTGAAGCAGTTGGTTTATCAGACATCCTAGTGCACCTAACGAAAGGAAAGACCCAAAAGAAAAAAACATCAGCATAAACGGTTAGAACAAATACTTTATATATATATATATATATATATATACATACACACACACACACACATATATATATATATATATATATATATATACACACATACATATATATATATATATAAAAGTAAGAAAGACTACCAACAATGGTAGACAACAATACTCTAAAAGGGGTAGGAGGAGGACAAAAGAGAAGAAAAAGTAAAGCATCAACAAAGGTACTGGACAGAAATACTGAGTTCTTGGTAAAAGTCACAAAGGGAGTTGACTAGCTGATGAAAATTACTGGAATAAGGGATGAAGGGGACAGAAGATCAGTAGACAGCCCACTGAAAAAGAAAAATGTAAATAATTCACTGCTTTAACTAAGACAAACACCAATAGCTCAAGAGCGAGAGGATCCACACCTGTAGTGATATGGTGGCAAATGAGATCTGAGGTATGTTAGGTTGGCGGGGCATTCTGGGTGGAGAGGGAGAAGCTTGAGAGTTTTGGATCAGAGGATCTGGAAGAATTGGCCAAGTCGGATCAGAGACCCATCAGTTGAGGAATGATTGAAAATAACATCAGACCTCCAGGTCATACCAGAAAACCATTGTGGCATCTTCTACCAAAAAAAATGAAAAAAGAGGGAGGGTAGGGTTGAGGAAGGACATAAATTGACAGCACAGATGCTGTTGTCTTTTTCATCCTTTCCTCAACCACTGGGACAGAATCCACAGCTAATATCATGGATGGATATTCTGCAGTATGGCAGAACAAAATGCTGCTCTTTCCCTAGAAAGGATATCGAATTTGAAATGAGTTATGAAAGTATGAGTACTAGACCAAGTAACAGTAGCACAAATGTCGTCTACAGAAATTCTGATAAAAAGGCAGAGGAAGTGGAGACTGGCCTGTAATGAGATGGTGGTGGTCTTGGTAAAGTCAAACCTTTTTCTTTATAAACATGAGAAATACAATAAGTGAGCCTATGTGCTAATGTGACCACTGACACAGATTGTCCCGATTCAGGTCTTGAGCAAGAAATAAACTGATTTGATTTCCTGAAAGTTTTTTTCTACGGAGGTAAAATCTGTTATCTGTGTATATCCAACAAATGAAGCATATATTTTCCTTTACTGGAAAATTTTGGAAAGAAAACTTGTAAATTAATAGACTGTTAAGGGCGAATTCAGAAGCTACTTTCAGAAGAAAGGAGGAGCTGATGCAGAGAGAAACCCTGTCTTTATGAATAATAATACAAGGTGGCTGGCAAGACAAATCCTGGAGTTCAGATAGTAGTCTAGCAGATTTAATAGCAA
This sequence comes from Protopterus annectens, assembly GCF_019279795.1. Lineage (NCBI taxonomy): Eukaryota > Metazoa > Chordata > Ceratodontiformes > Protopteridae > Protopterus > Protopterus annectens. The sequence continues at coordinate 592,198,739 of NC_056737.1, read as the reverse complement.
TAAGAAAAACGGGCTTCCAGGAGAAAAATTTCAAATCTGCATTTGCCACGGGCTCAAACAGAAACTGAGTTAAGGCTTGTTGGGGAATTGTCAAGTCCCAACGAGGGGTAGCATCCTTGCTAGATGGCCTAAGTAAAAATGTACCACTGAGGAAAGTTTTGCATAGCTTAAGAGAGGCCAAGGACAAATGATCTTTACATAATATTGGAGATTGCAGCTAGTTCTACCCTGATTGAGGATTAACTTATTCCATTATAGAATACGGAGGACAGAAAATCTAGACCCTCAGGAATGGATGCTGAAGAGGGGGGTGTAAGTGTCTCTCACTGGCACAAATACAGAATCTTTTCCATTTTTTCTTCTACATCATCCTAGTGCAGTCCTTTTGGGATGAAGTAAGGGTGTCTAAAACCTGAGAAGAAAGCCTGGCCTGTCTAACCATAACTGGAAGTGGAGAAACCATGTTGTTAATTTGAGGGCTTATATGTCCATGTGAGGTAGTTCGGACAGGTGATGCAGCAGATCTGGATAAGGATCCATAACCCAAGGAGGAGATATGAGATGAGACCAAAGGAAGAGAAACCACACTTGGTGAGGTCAGAATGAGGCAATGAGGATTACTGTGCTCTTACACTGATTTGCTTTAGATAAAAATTTGATATGAGTGGTGTGGGAGAATAAACACAAAGTCGACCGGGGGGGATCATTAATCAGAGCATCTCTCAGTGACTCCTACTATGGGGATTAGGGCAAAATACCTGCTGCATTTGAAATTGTGGGCAGAAGTGAAGAGATTGCAACATGGTTGGCCCAAATGATGAAAAATCTGTTCCGTCACATTGAGAGACCATTCAAGGCAGAAGAACAGATCTGGTCAGTCTGGCCACTAAAACAATGGACTTCCCTAAAATGTGTGTTGTGAAAAGAAAGGAGATGAAAAGCTTGTTGACTACTCTCAATGCCTTTCGCCACAAGGGGTAAGAGCAGGTTCCCTTCTCCTTGCTGATTAACCAAACCAGAGACATGTTTGTCTGCATGGCAATCAACCCTCAAGGAAGAATGTTTTGAAAGGCCTGCAATGCCAGGGGTACTGCCTCATGTCTAGGATGTTGATGTGAAGATTGACCTCTAAGTGGATCACATGCCTTGGAACTGTCTCTCACTCAAGTAATGTCCCCCACCTCAACTGGGAAGTGTCTATGGTGATCATGGACTTGGTCAAAGGTGGGACAAAGGGGTGGTCATGAGACACATCTGGTGCATGAATCCACTAGGAGACATGCTGCTTTCAGATTTTTGTGATTCAAACGGAAAAGGTCATGGGATGCTAATTCGTAGACCATTGTACTGCTAGTATTCACTGTAGTACTCGCATACAGAATCTTGCTAGAGTCAGAAGGGTTATGGAGGACACCAGTGCACAGAGAAGGTGAAGAACCAACCTGGCTGGTGGTGAATGGAGACAACAGAAGTGCCGCCTGATGACACAACACAGTCTGGATTGAGGGTGTCTTGCCACTTGAGAAACCGTGTCCAGATGAGAATCTATGAACTCCAGGACTTGAATGGGGGAAAGAGATGAAATTTGTTGTAGTTCACTGTGATACCCAGGTCTAGACATAAATGCAACAGGTAGTCCCGGGCTCACATTAGTAGGTGTTCGGTGGAAGGGGAGAGGAGCTAGTAGTCCAGGTAAGGAAACACCCAAAATCCCAGCAATTTCAGGTGAGCTATTACCACTGTCATACACTTGAACATCCAGTGGGCTATGGTGAGAGCAAAGGGCAGGGATCTGAACTGAAAATGACTGGCACCTAGCCGGAAGTGAAGGTATCTCATGGGCTAACTATTTTTATGTGACAGTACACATCCTGAAGATCTACTGAGCACATCCAATCATACTTTCTCAAAACAGGGAGAATGGGCTGAACTGTGACCAGTCGAAACTTAAAGCGCTTGACAAATTGTTTTAAATGGTTAGATCCAATACTGGCCTGAGGTCCCTAATTTTCTTTGGCACCAAAATGAATCTCGAGTAAGTTCTCAACCCTTGCTGGCCTCGTGGGACTTCTTGCCTGACTCTTTTTCATAGGTTCACAGGTTGGTACTAGGCTATCGGCCCTAGGGCTTACACAAGCCTAGCCATAAACATTCCCTGGCTATTTCTTCACACGATATTTACTTCCCTGGACCCCTGTCTAGCAGGGCGACTGATGTGATCCCCAGGGTGAATTTCCTATCTCCCATCCAATCGTCAAGGTTCCTTTTGAAGAGGGCCAAAGAGGCGCTCTGCTTGACATGTATGTTCAGACTATTCCAGAGTCTGGGAAGTCTCTGGGTCAGGAACCTATCCCTCCAGCATGTTTTGTTCATTGTGAAGACAAGGTTTAGGTCCCTGGACGTAAATTTGATAGGTCTCTGGGATTCCGGAAACTGGCTAAGGCTCTTGCTGCCCCTATAGTGCCTTTTTTTAGGCAAGGTTCAAATAAGAAATTCACCACCATAACAGGAACAGGCAAGCAAAAACTACGGGTAATGCTAGAAGTCTAAATCTCAAAATGCACTCACTTGAGGCACTCCTTAAAATGGAGAACATTGATATCTGTGCAGTGACTGAGACCTGGTTCAAGGCTCCAGGGAGCACCCCTGCACTACCAGGCTATAATTCATACCACACTTTTCTGCCATGTAACCTGGACCGCAACACCAAAGGCGGAGGTGTGTCCATATTCATTAAGGATATCCACACCTCCAGGCTAGTTGCTCAGCATAATGCATCCAAGGTTATCCAAGTGCAACAAATTCTGAGCAAAACTGCAATCCAGATTGTATCTTGCTACAGATCCACCACCATGCCCCAGGATTCCCACTCCTCTTTTCTTGATGTACTGGAAAATATTAGGGTTCAACCAAACACCCTAATAATGGGCGACTTCAACTATCACACCATTAACTGGGAAAACTACTCGTGTACCAACTCCTTAGCTCAACGCTTTCTGGAATTCATAAACTCCAATGCCCTGGATCAACATATCCACACCCCCACCAGGGGAAACAATATCCTAGACAGTACAGTAGTGTACACTTACCATAAATGTAGATGTTCGAGTGTATTCACTGTTGCAGTCATTACATAAGGGTAATCTGCTGGCAGGCTGCCCTCAGTCGGCCTGAATTCCAAACTCTTGGGTCCTGCGTCGGTTGCTGTCTCCTCTTCCATGACGTCAGGTCGTCAGGGGTATAAAACATGCAGCCCACGCGATTTTCTTTAGTTTTTCTTGCCCCTGATGTCAGGTGCCCTCAAAAAGGTAGCAATATTATAAATATTTAGAAATATATACATGCATCAATATAAACTTTACCTTCATCTACAAGCAAATACACCACATAGATTGTAGAAGATAGAGAAGGAAAGATAAACTGTGGAATGACAGAGGGATGACGGGAGGGTAACCTGGACTGCAACAGTGAATACACTCGAACATCTACATTTATGGTAAGTGCACACAACTGTACTATATTCTTCGTGTTTCACTGTTGCAGTCATTACATTTGGGTAGAATCTCAAAGCTATGGTTGGGAGGCTGGAGCTAAACAGCATTAGGTGAGGCTATAAGGCCCTGCAGCACTGCAGTGGCAAAGCCTGCCCTGGACTTAGAATAGAGAGGCAAATGGTAATGTTTTGTAAAGGTGTGAACAGAACTCCAAGTAGCAGTCTCTAGAATGTCCTTGGTTGGTACTCCTCTGAGAAAGGCTGCTGAAGTAGCTGCAGCTCTGGTGGAATGAGACCTAATGTCCTTGGGCACAGGTTTGCTAAGGTGTAAGTAGCATAAATGGATGCAATGGCTTGTCTACTTTGAAATAGCCTTTCCTTCTGATCCTGCAGAATACGACATTAGTAATTGCTCAGTTTTTCTTAGAGCTTTAGTCCTGCTCAAGTAGAATCTTAGCTGTCTGTGTACGTCCAAGGAATGCAAAATTCTCTCCCCTTTGTTCTGCGGATTTGGATAAAAGGTTGGCAGATGAATTGTTTGGTTAAGAGCCACACTGGAAAGGACATTAGGCATAAAAGTAGGATTTGTCCTCAGAGACACCCTGTCTGGGAAAATATGATAAAAGGCTCTACAGCCATGAGGGCCTGTAGCTCTGAAACTCTTCTTGCTGAAGTAATTGCTAGTAGCAGAGCTGTCTTCCATGATAAGAACTTTATATCAGCGGTAGCAGCTGGTTCAAATGGAGGCAGGGTGAGCTTTTCCAACACATAATTGAGGACCCATGCAGGTAATGGTGATCTTCTAGGAGGCCTTAAAATTTTGGCTCCTCTAAGATACTGCTTTAGTAAAGGATGAGAAAAGATTGGTGGCTCTGTACTGCAATGAGCCAAAATAGCAGAGGCATGGATTTTGATTGATGAGAAAGATAGGCCTTTGTCAAGCATCTCAGTTAAGTATTGTAAAATCTGAGGAATATGTGGGTCTGCTGTATCAGTTCCTTGTGCTTGATTCCAAGCACAGAGTCTCTTCCATTTGTCAGCATAAGATTTTCTAGTACTAGGCCTTTTGTCTTCCAAAATGACATCCATCACAGCTTTACTGAGAGGTGTCATTTGTATGATTACAGGATTAGCCATGCTACCAGGTTCAGAGTCTGTAGCTGATTGTGCAGGATCTGATTGTTTTGCTGGGACAGTAGTTGTGGTTTTGAGACAAGTTCCTTAGGATTGGGTACCAGTACTGGCGGGGCCAGTCCGGGGCAATTAATATCATCTTTGGCTTCTCTTGTCTGACTTTTTGGAGGACCTTGGGTAAAAGAGGCAGAGGAGGAAAGGCATAAACTGATAGGTTTTTCCAACTGAAGGATAGGGTGTCCAGTTTCCATGCTTGTCTGTGATAAGTCCTTGTGCAGAATCTTTTCAGCTGATAATTTTGAGGAGAGGCAAATAGATCTATGTCTGGGCTCCCCCATTTCTCTGTTATCATGCTGAAGACTTGTGGATTTAGTTTCCACTTGTGAGGATCCATAAGGTTTCTACTTAAATTGTTTGCCAGAGTGTTTTGTTTTCCTGGCAGGAATTGAGCTTGAAGATGTATTTGGTAGGTCAAAGCTGTGTCTCACAGTGCCATGGCTAATCTGCAAAGGGGGTATGAGTGTGTGCCCCCTTGCTTGTTTATATACCACATGACTGTGGTGTTGTCCGTCTTTATCAGTAGTTGTACTGGATGAAGTAAGTCCTTGAAGGCTGTTAGGGCATTTTGAACAGCTAGCATCTCTTTCTGGTTGATATGTAGATGCATTTGATTTGGTGCCCATAAGCCCTGAATGCATCTTTCTGCATGTGCCCCCCCCCCCCCCAAGCATAATCTGATGTGTCTGTTGTTAAGGTTTGGCTGGCAGGGGGTAGAGTGAAGGGCCGTCCCATGTTTTGGTGACAGGCCTTTGCCCACCATAGAAACTCCTGTTGCAGGCAGGGAATGAGAGGAATCATTGTTTCCAGACTGTGTGCATGTTGACTCCATAAACTTTTTAGGTGCCATTGAAGTTTCCTCATATGCAGTCTTGCATATGGAATTAATAGGATGCAGGATGCCATGAAGCCCAGAGCCTGCAGAATTTGTCTTGCAGAAGACTGGGTTTTTGTTGCCATCAATTTGAAGTAAGTAGTCAGTTGCCTTTGTTTATCTGGTGTGAGGTAAGCCATCTGGGCAGTTGTATTCAAGCTTGCACCCAGGAATGTTATCTTTTGAGAGGGTACCAGTTGTGATTTCTTTTCGTTTATTTTGTACCCTAGGCATGTTAGAAGCCTTTTCACAAACGCCAGGTGTCGTAGAAGAGTGTCCTTGTTCTCTGCTTGAATGAGACAAGTCGTCCAAGTAAGGATATATTTGAATACTTCTTAGTCTGCAAAATGCAATTACTGGTGCCAGGCACTTTGTAAAGACCCTGGGCGCAGTAGATAAGCCAAAGGGCAGTGCAGAGAATTGGTAATGCATTAAGCCAGATTTGAATCTGAGGTAGTTTCTGCACGATGGTCTTATTGGAACATGCAGGTATGCCTCATTTAGGTCTAAAGTCACCAGCCAAGCATTCTTGCCCAGCATGGGCAGAAGCTGCTGCAAAGTGAGCATTTTGAATTTTGGAATGTTCACGTATGTGCTCAAAATTGATAAATCCAGTATTGGCCGCCAGGCCTTGTCCTTTCTGGGTACCAAGAACAGTCTTGAATAAAAACCTTGTCCTTTTTTCCTGTTCTGGTACTGTCTGAATGGCCCCCATATCCATGAGGGATGCAAACTGTTTCTGTGCCTCTGCCCATTGTTTTTTTGGCAGATCTGGCCAACCCTTGGTCATTGGCAGAGTGTGGAAATGAAATCTGTATTCCTGTGATATGATGTTTAGTACCCACTTGTCCTGGGTTATTAACTGCCAATTTTGAGCAAAAAGTGCTAATTTTCCCCCTATGGATGCTGCCAAAAGATAAGTGCTTGGTGTAGGCAGAGGGAAGTCATTGGGATTGCTTTCTGTAGGTTTGCACTTTATCTCTCCAGATTTGAAGGTAGGTGCACCCCATTGCTTTGACCTGTATGAGTCTTGAGCCTGTTACCTGGAACCCTTAGGGCGTCCGGATTTGCCCCTTTGAGCTCTAACTGACACAGGAAAGGACCGATTTTTTGTAGGCCAGTGTCTACTGAATCTTGGTGGCTGCACTTGTAAGAAATCTTTAACAGTTTGCACAGACTTAGCTTTGTCTTCCATTTTCTTTAAAACCTCTTCTGCCTTAATACCAAACAGAGAATCATGCTGTAAAGGTGCATCTAGCAATTTAGCTTTAACATGACCAGGCAAATTTTGTTCCTTTAACCAGGCATGCCTCCTAATCACAGATCCAGTAACTGCGGCCCTGCAGGAGGCCTCTAAGGAATCAAAACCACACTGCAAAGTATGCTTTATGTTCAGCTGCATGCAATAATTCCTGCAATTCTTTGTTTTCTGCACATTCTGAAATCAACATCATTTTCTGTTTCAGCAATCCCATTACATGTTGTTGGTACTTAAGCATATGAAATTGATAATTTAAGGCCCTGATTGCCAAGGTTGCAGATGTATAAACCTTTTTTCCCCATCTGTCCAGTGCCCTAGAATCTCTGTCAGAGGGGGTAGGGTTTTTTTTGCTGTTGAGGCCTTAACGCTCTTTGGACCCTGTGAAATAGTTTCAAAATCAGCAGCAGGGTTTTTAAATAAAAATTTATGTGAGTAGGGGACTCTGTAATATCTGTCTGTCTTACTGGGAGCCGGAGGTAAGGAATCAGGGGTCAAGCTTGACTCCGAAAACACATCATCCACAATGTCTAAAACAGGGGGACTGGCTAGAAGTTTGTGCTGAGGGAGAAGAAGGAAATCCCCGAGCCTCTTTTTTGATTCTGAGAAGTCTCGACTCTCCCAGTGAAAATGCTCCCTGAAAGTATGCAAGGTTTCTCCAAATGAATAATCCTCAGGAGGAGATGCAGAAGGAATAGACTCCTCAGCATCGGAATCCTCATAGGGAGGGATAGATAATTCCTGATCAGAAGAAGAATCAGAAGAAATGGAAACCTGATCTGAAGATTCAAAATCAGTGTCTTGCCTAGGCCTCTTACCTGGAGGGGGATGGGTACCCCTGATCAAAGTAATAAGGTCTTCAGCCATTTTGATCATCTGTTTTTAGGCTAGAGGCCTGTGCACATGGTGCATGCGTCATTTTTTTAGGTTTAGAAGTTGCTTTTGCAGCTGTCATCGGTTTGATGTACAAATGTTGAGGTCTGAATACACCCTCAGAAGCCGGTGCCTGCTCAGCGGCTCTGGACCCATCCGAGGAAGATACATCCGTCGGTCCAATACCTTCAGTATCTTGCGGCATGCTGGACTCCACATGGGTGTCCGTAGAGGCCTGCGACTCGAAGGTAGCGGGTATCAGGGGCTGCGAAGGCGCCTCACTGAGTACCGGCAAACCGGCGACTGGCTTAGGAGAAGCTTCGTCGTCGGTTTTGGATCGCGACTGCCTTTCTCTGTCTTTTTCTTTGCATTTTTTATGTATTCCGGTAGTCGGATTGCTATCCGATGACATTTCTGGATAGTTAAATCTGTTTCCAAAATACTTTGACTGCAAAAACATACCGACGCTTAATAGTGCGTTGGTCAAGTCTAGCACAAAACCGGGAACCAGGTACGTTGTGATCAGGGCCTAGGCAAGGAATACAGTATAAATGGAAATCCTTATGAGGTATTTGCTTCCCACAAGTAATACAATTATTAACTTTTTCTGACATCGGTAAAACGCAAGAAAAAAGTTTCCCCAACGGGGTACTTAGCTTTAGTGAAGACTTCGGTTCTGAAACTCAAACTCGAATATTTCAGTAGTCGGCCGACTGGCACTTGCAAAATGCTTCTACTTCGGGCACCGCGTGGCAAGAAAGACTGAAGAAAATGGTGTCGGCTGCATGTTTTATACCCCTGACGACCTGACGTCATGGAAGAAGAGACAGCAACCGACGCAGGACCCAACACTTTGGAATTCAGGCCGACTGAGGGCAACCTGCCAGCAGATTACCCAAATGTAATGACTGCAACAGTGAAACACGAAGAACATCTAGTCATTACCAACATGAGTGACCGGTGTTCTACGCCTGAAGTCAACTCCTCGTTGGTTCGATCCGACCATATGCTAATCACCCTTGATATCCACATCCTGCCCCCACCCCCCATTAAGGAAACCACGGTAAAAAATTTCTCCAAAGCCAACTTCATGTTTCTTAACACAGAAGTGGTGAACTTCATGACACCCATGCAGATGGACAATACAGTTACAACAACTGAATCCTACACAAATGCACTATATAAGCACTTACACGAGTGCATGGATCGTGCTATCCCAAACAGAACCAAGATGCTATCCTCCAAAAAAAAGGAAGCCAGAATCTGGTGGTCCCCTGCCATAAACAAACTGTACAACAGAAGGAAAAAACTGTTGCAAAAGAGAGTAAAATCCCATGAGTGGAGGAGCTCCCTGGTCAGCCTCAGTAAGAAGCTGAAATCCCTTATAAGATCCTCCAAAGCTAGCTATGAAAACAAAATTGCCACTAATTCTAAGGACAACCACAAAGCATTCTATAGCTATGTCAAGAATCTCGATCACAACACCCAGATCTGCTCTGAGTTACAGAACAAAGGCACGAAAATTACACAACCAACTGATATTGCCAACATCCTGGCAGATAGGTTCAGAGCTAGCTTTACCCCCCCCCCCCATAAAGGGCCCATATCTATACAGGAAGAATGCAGAGTCTTTGTAATCACAACTACGCAGGTAAAACCTGCACTCCCTAAAGCCAAAAACACAGCATACATGGGACCTGACAACATCCCAGGCCCCGTTTTACACGAACTTCAGAATGAAATGGCTCCCCACTTAAGCACTATGTTCAATAATAGCCACGCATCGGGCTTTGTGCCCACTGAATGTTGCACAGCAACAGTTATCCCACTCCACAAAGGGAGAGCCACCACTGATCCTGGGAACTATCGACCTATTAGCCCGACGAGCCTGGTCTGCAAGGCCATGGAACATATCATCATGGAACTCATAAACAAAGACATTGGTAACCTCCAAACTCTGGATCCCACACAGTTCGGGTTTGCGAAAGGCAGATCATGCCTCCTGAACCTGATCGACTTCTTTGAGGCAGTCATCAAAGCCGTAGATGAGGGTAAGGTGGTTCACACAGCCTATCTTGACCTCGCCACGGCTGTCGACACCATCCCCCATTCTGGAATTATAGCTAAACTCATTAAACTAGGTAGAAATCCCTACATCACAAGATGGGTTGCCAACTGGCTCACTGACAGAACCCACACTGTAAAAGTTGCAGACTCCAAATCTGACCTCAAAGCAGTGACAAGTGGAGTACCACAGGGTTCTGTCCAGGGACATCTCCTGTTTGGTATCTACTTCTCTGAAGTACAGGCTACCACAGAAGTCCTCTGGCTAACGAAGTTCGCAGGTGACTACAAACTAGGAGCCATAGTCAAGTCCCCGAATGATGTGGACATCCTACAGAAGGGCCTCGTTGAGACAGATGCTTGGTGTCAGAGCCATGGCCTCAAGCTCAAAGCCAAAAAGTGCAGTGTCATCCCCTTTGGTAAAAACTCTGTACCCATAAACTACCACATATGCAGCAATCTACTTAACATTGAATGTGTGATAAGAGACCTTGGGACCCAGGTAGACAGTAGTCTCTCCTTTGATAGTCACATCGCCACAGTAGTCAGGAAGTCCTACGTGGCACACCTCATCATAAAAGGGTTCTCATCCAGGAAAAAAGAGGTCATTGTTCCCCTCTATTCGACACTCATTAGACCCATTATAGAGTACAATGCCCCTTTTGGAATGTACCTCACAAGACATCTGCAGCAGCTGGAAAGGCCACAGAAGCACCTCACAACGAGGATTACTGGCCTCAAACAAATGCCCTACACTGACTCAAAAAACTCCGGCTTTACTCCGTAGCATATCGCTTACTCCGAGGTGACCTCTGCCTGACATATAAAGCTAAGTCAAACCCAGAGCTGTTGGACATGCTACACCTAAAGAAATCCCAATCCCTCCGATCTACACGCTCTAGGGACGTAAACCTTGTAACCACAATAAACAGGACATGCTGGAGGGATAGATCCCTGTCCCAGAGACTTCCTATACTCTGGAACAGGCTACCCATCTATGTCAAGCAAAGTTCTTCATTTGCACTCTTCAAGAAAAATCTTGATGAGTGGAAGAGAAATAGGAACTACACCCCGGGGATCACTTCTGTGTCTCTGCCTTGACAGTGGCACAGGAAAATAACTTTCTTGGGTGGCGTAAGCCAGGGAACCTTGTTGGCTAAGCTTACGTAGGACCTTGGGCCGATAGCTTAGTACCTACCTATGAACCTACCTATGGAGCGTGTGGCTCGGAGGGATTGGGATTACTTTACGTGTATCATGTCCAACAGCTCTGGGTCTGACATGGCCTTGTATGTTAAGCAGAGATCGGCTTTCAGTAGACGATATGCGACAGAGTATAGCTGGAGTTTTTTTAGACAGTCAGCATAGGGCATCTGCTTTAGGCCTGTGATTCTTTTAGTGAGGTATTTCTGCGGCCTATCCAGTTGTTGCAGATGTCTTGAGAGGTACATACCAAATGGGGCGTTGTATTCTATAAAGGGCCTAATGAGGGATGAGTACAGTGGGACAATGACCTCCTTTTTTTCTGGATGAAAAGCCCTTAGTGATGAGGTGTGCCACATAGAAGGATTTTCTGACTGTTGTGGTGATGTGGTTATCGAAGGTGAGACCACCATCCATGTGTGTCCCTAGGTCTCTTATCACACTTTCGGTGTTTAGTGTACTGCCGCCGATGTGGTAATTCATGGGTACATGTTTTTTACCCAAAAGGGATAACTATACATTTCTTGGTATTGAGCTTGAGCCCATGGCTCTGGCACCAAGCAGCTGTTTCTGTAAGGCCCTTCTGTAGAATATCCACATCATTTGGGGATCAATAATGGCTTCCAGTTTGCAGTCATCTGCGAACTTTGTTAGCCAGAGTCCCTTAGTGTTGGCCTATACTTCAGAGAAGTAGATGCCAAACAAGAGGGGTCCCAGGATTGAACCCTAAGGTACTCCACTTGTCACTTGTCTGGAGCTGGATTTGGAGTCGGCTACTTTTACAGTGTGGGTTCTGTCAGTAAGCCAGTTGGCAACCCATCGAGTGATGTAGGGATTAATGCCCAGCTTACTAAGTTAATCTATGATTCCAGAGTGGGGGATGGTGTCGAAGACCTTGGAGAGGTCCAGATAGGCTGGGTGGACTTGCCTTACCCTCGTCCACAGCTCTGGAGACTGATTCGAAGAAGTCAATCAGGTTCAGGAGACAAGATCGGCCCTTCATGAACCCAAACTGGGTGGGGTCCAGTGTTTGAATGTTGCCAATGTCTTTATAAGTTCCATGATAACTCATTCCATGGCCTTGCAGATCAGGCTCGTCAGACTGATGGGGCGGTAGTTCCCAGGACCCAAGTTCGCCACTCAGTGGGCACAAAGCCTGAGGTGAGGGTATGATTAAACATGACACTTGGGTGAGGTGCCAGCTCATTTTGCAGTTCATGTAGTACACAGCCTGGAATTTCATCTGGTCCCATTAATGCTGTATTCTTAGCGTTGGAGAGTGCGGTTTTTACCTGTGTGGCCGTTATTACCGGAATTTGGCAATCTTTCTGAGATGGGCCCTTTAGGGGGTGAGAGGGGAGTGAATTGGGTGCTGAATCGATCTGCTAGGATACTGGCAATATCCTTGGGATCAGTATATTTAATGCCATTCTGTTGTAGCTCAGAGCAGATCTGAGCATTGCCATTTATACTCTTGACATAGCTATAGAATGCCTTGTGGTGATCATTGGCAATTTTATTTTCATAACTAGCTTTGGAGGATTTTATAAGGGATCTCAGGTTCTTAATGAGACTGGTAAGGGAGTTTTTTGCATCCTGGGATTTTCTTCTTTTCTGCAACAGTTTCTCCCTTTTGTTGTAAAGTTTGTTTATGGCTTCCTTTTTTTTGGAGGAGAGCGTCTTGGTTCTATTTGGGACGGCACGATTCATGCACGAGTGGATGTGTTCATACAGTGTAGGATTCAGAAGTCAAACTTTCAGTTCCCATGTGCATGGGTGTCACGAAGTTTGTCACTTCTGACTTGAGTAGCATGAAGTTGGCTTCGGATAATTTTTTTACGGAGGTTTCCTTAATAGGAGTGGAGCATCAATTTCCCATGTTGGCAATGACCAGGTCTAGGATATTGGGAGCCCCTGATGGGACTATGGATTAGCTGATCCAGGGCATTGGAATTTATGAATTCCAAGAACCGTTGGGCAAAGGTGTTGGTACATGAGTAGCTTTCCCAGTTAATGGCACGGTAGTTGAAATCACCCAGTATTAGAGTGTTTGGTTGTATCTTAATATTTTCCAGTATGTTTAGAAAGGTGCAGGGAGAATCTTGGGGCATGGTGGGGGATCTGTAGCAAGCTACAATATTTGATTGCAATCTTACCTAGTGTTAGTTGCACCTGGAGAATTTCAGACACATTGTGTTGGGCAGCTAGCCTGGTGGTGTGAATATCCTTGGTGAATACGGACACTCCTTCACCTTTAGTGTTTCGGTCCTGGTTTGGTGGCAGAAAAGTGTGGTAAGAGTTGCAGCCTGGTATTGCAGGGGTGATCTCTGGAGCCGTGAACCAGGTCTCAGTTACTGCACAGATATTGATGTTCTACATTTTTAGGAGTGCCTCGATAGAGTACATTTTAAGGGTTAGACTTCTAGCATTGAGTAGCATTACCTTCAGATTTTGCATGCTTGTACCTGTTACGGTGGTGGCTTTGTCCTTTGCCTAAAAAAGGCACTATAGGGGTGGCAAGAGCCTTAGCCAGTAACCTAAATCCAGAGGCAAAAGGTGCAGACCATCTCTGGCAAAGCATCGTGGTCTGTCGATCATGTCGTCTCAGGAAGAGAGATACTGGATCCCCTTTGAATGACACCAGAAGCTTAGCCAATTGTTGAAGTCAATCATTTTGTCCTTATACTGTGGTATCATTCTGGGCGAAGGCAGGATGCTACGCAAGGCTAGGGTCATACCTGCCTGGGCCACATGATCTGAGAGCTCTTCTATGTCTCTCTTCATATAGTCCAGGGAGGTATGTCTCAAGTCATTCACTCCAACATGGACAATGACAGTGTCATATTTGTACTTGTTGTGGAGTGACTTGAGTGCATGCGTTATGTGGCGGATCCTGGCACCCGACAGGCAGCTGACTGTAATTTTCTCCTTGCTCAGCCTGGTGAGTGGGACATCAGTGTGCCTGACTATAGAGGCACCTATCACTAAAGTGTAGGGTACGTTTGTCTTGCCTTAGAGGCTGTTATTGGGTGGTACACTGGTGTTGTGAGATATGTGACACTTTGGTTGTTATTGGTGTTTGTTTGCGTTTCAGCTTCAGAGGTCCTTGTTACTTGGGCAGGTTACTGTTAAGGGCCTCCGCATATGGGGGTTTAGTGTTGCTATGTAAGGGTGTTGGTGGTGTGGGTTTAGAAGGGCTATGTTTTGTTTGAGGTGTAGTGTGAGTGTTAACCTTGTCCTCTGGACTGTCTACCACAAACTTGGGTGGAGAGAGCTTTGCTTCCAGTTTGGCTATGTAAGTACATCTCTCGCAGGTTGTAATGTTGGTGGTAGGAGGAGAGGGTTGTCTGTGTACATGAGGCAATTGCTGCATTGCCCTAGTATGCCGAGATTCACCAAGTGGACAGGAGAAATCACGGGAAGTTGACCCTTGGACATGCCTGGTTTGGTGCTTTTTTCTGTAAAGTACAAGAGCTGTTTTCCCTTACCTTAGCAAGGTACTTTACAATTATAGGCTGTTTAGTGCCTACGATTAATTTCTCCTTATTAACAAGGAGAGTTGAGTGTTTGTGCCAGTTTAAGGCTTCCTAGTGCTTTCCAGCAGGTTTTAGAGCAAGTGCTAGTCACACGGATGCTTACAGGTAAGATGAAAAAAAAATGGTTTATCCTAAACACTGCAGCATGCACTAGAGGAGTTAGATGTGAAAGTAGGTAACTTAGGTTTTACCTGTCTAAAAAGTTAAGTTTAGTGGAGAATCACTATTTTTAAAACAGCTAGATAGATTGAAAGGGGAAGGTCAATTTTGTATTCTGGTACTATGGAATACAGTAGGACGGCCAATGAATTTAAATAATTGAAGGGGAGTGATTTCACAAAATGATAATTTTGCTCTTACTCACACAAGCCAGTAAAAGGAGAGAGGAAATGAGATATATGGTGAAATTAACATAAGGGCAGGCAAGTAGAAAGACAGAGGTGTTTAAGAACACAACAGTAACCAGGTGGGGAAAATATTTCTGCCCGACTCGCAGGAGACAGAGCTGTGGTCTCTTTTCAAGTTTAAATATGCAGTTAACAGCAAAATACAAGTAAAACACAAGGTAAAGAAAACAAATCACATTATTCAAAATAGAAAAAGGCAATAAAATAATATAAAATACAACAAATAAAAAGCAAACTAACCTTTCCCTCACAGCAAAGTGTAGCAGAGTCTGGGTGAGCAGCTTTTCTATTACAAAGGCTGCTTCCTTCCTCTGACAGGATGGTACATTGGGGATTGCTCTTCAATGTGTTGGGGAAGGAAGGAAAAGGCAATGTAATTACCTCTGGTAATTTCTCAAACAAAAAAAGAACCAGGCTGCTCGAAGCTTTCTCCCAAATCACGTTTAATAAAGCCAATAAAACAAACAATGCGGTAACAACACAATAAAAACTTTCTGAAAAATAAAAAATAAAAACGCTCCACAGTTAAGTGCTTTCGTCATGTCTTGATAACTTCAGAACTGTGAAGGAAGAACTACAACTTCCTTCAAAATACTTGAGTGAGATTAGCTGTTCATAACACACCCCCTTTACAACCACCAATCATCGGACCATGTAATTTAAAGGTACGTATAATTTAAAGACATACAGTGCTGCCAGCAAAACCCCATTCATCAACTTAAAATGACAATTAATTCAAAACCCAATATAGTCACAGTGATAAGCCTGTCAAACTAAGTTGTGGAATGAATATATCATAGAGAGCTTTATGCTTCTTATATACACTTCTATAGAAAGTTCGTTGATGATGTTTTCCTTATATGGAAAGGTCCTTTAGATCTATTTTATCAATTTTTACATGAACGAATATGTCATGGGGAGCATTTATGCTCCTTGTATATGCTTCTATAGAAGGTTCGTTGATGATGTCTTCCTTATTTGGAGAGGTCCTTTAGATCTATTTTATCAATTTTTTTGATTACGTACAGCAAACCACTGAGTTCTTGCAATTTACCAAGCCACAATCACATAGTGAAATTGAGTTGCTTGATGTTAAACTAATAAGAACTGCTGGTAATCGATTAGTTAGGAGCAGATATAGGATACCAGTACGTCATAACCACATTCTACACAGCAGCAGTAATCATCCTAGGCATATATTCAGAAATATAGTGAGAGGACAAGCTATGAGGATCTCATGTTTAAGTAGTGAAACCAATACTTTCCAAATACAGTTAGACCTTATGAGGGACACATTTATAGTCAGGGGTTATGATGGACATGAGATAGAAGAAGCAATAGTGCTTATTTCATTAAAGTTTGGGACCTGCAATTCTACACAAAGCTGTGCTGCTTTTTTTGTTTTACTAGTTTTGGTTACTGATTTCTGGTCGGACATGAGATAGACTCAGAAACAAAAACAGTGATGACTTAAAGGGAAGGGAGAGCAGCACCTTTTTACTCAGAATGTGTGTCAGGAATGTCAACAGGTGCCTATGAGCATGATAGGGGAATGGTCAAGCAAGCCCCACCAATCTGTATACACTATTACAATAATGTAAATTGTATTTGTGCAGCCATAAAAAGGAATTGGCATATTTTGAAGTCAGATAGTGGGATCAATGCATTAACAGAGAAAAAACCCTATTTTGTTTCTAAGAACAAAAATTCCTGAAAACAAATTTTATGTCATGGACCAAGGGCATGCCATGGAGAGAGGATCATTTATGGTAAGACTGGGTGCGGGAAATGTAATTATTGCCATTTAATTCATACCACCAATCTGTTTAGGCATCCAGTTACTAGGAGGAAGGTATATGTTCAGAGTCACTGCCAACTGCCAGACTAGAGATGCAGTATACTTAGCCAAGTGTGTTCTGTGCCCACGTTTTTACGTGGGGAAGATGGATAGAATGCTCTATGAGAGGATTAGACAGCATTTGAGAAATATTAGACAAAGTGACATCAGTAATCCCTTGGCTAAACATGTAGTTGAGGAAGGAAGTGATCATAGTTTTAACTTCTTAGTTATAGGAACAGTTTTTGAGGGCAACAGACTTGGCGATATTTTGAATCAGACCGAATGTAGGGAATTGTCATGGTTCTTACAACTTCAAGCTGATAAGAGGCTTGGCCTCAATGGCAAGGTTTCGTTGAAACCTGCCTTGAGAGCAAGAGGTATAAGTAGAAAATGAGCGATTATTTAATCCCATTTTGACAGCTTGTTATGAGCTGAGTGATGGACATCATTTGCATTAATATTTGGTTCTATCTTTATTTACCTAGGCAATATCACTAGATTGCTGTTTTATCATCCGTTACATGTTAAATTAGATCACATGGTCGCAATGACCCTTGAGAGGTCACTTCATAAATAAGATGGCACTTGTTTCAATTGTTGCATTTTTATGTGTAGTGATAAGAACATCTTAAGATTTCTTCCGGGAATGTGACTCATTAGAGTGGTGGCACTTGTCAATATAGGTTTATAGCTTGATTGGAGTGCGATTTACTGTAGATAAATACTATTTCTAATTTATGGTAAAGCCTGATCAATAGCATTGCCATTGCAGGTTACTTGATAAGACTAGTTTGTGTGTTAGATTCAAACAGTACAAAACGGTCGTCAATTTTATATGAGGCGTATGGATTAGAACAGTAGAAAATGGTTGTCAATTTTTTATTTGAGGTGTACCTGTGTGTCAGCTATTATGTCAAAATCAAGGAGCTGACCTTGGTTGACTTATCTTGGTTTGTTCCCTCTATGTGATGGTATTTATTTAATGAGTTTCGCTACTGTCAGTAATGATGGTGTTATAGGAGATGTAAAGGCTGACATTGCTCTCATGTGGGCATATGCTGTGCTTTTCAGCTTTCTTTCTTGTAATGTTTGCAGATTTGAAGCTTGGCTTCATAGTTGCTTTTAGCTGTTCGAAGGCACCCTTGTGGCTTGTTTGGAGGAGGGTCATGGGGTTGGTTTGTGTGGCATGCGTTGTTCTGTTGTTGTGGGGTGGAGTGTGGCCTGGGGGCCATTGTTGAGGCATCTCTTTTGGAGCAAATGTTTTGTGTGCCTGGTTTGCTCATGTGGGTGCGCTCTTTGTTGGTTCCAATTGTGTTGATTTATATTTTAAACGATCGACTTAATTTATATGGAGCTGATGTGTTACCTTGCTGTTTTATGTTATACAGTATTTAGATTGGTTTACTATGTGTAGTTTAGGTTTCCATTGGTTAGAGCTTCTTTAACTCAATAGACGGTTAAGTGCAGACGCTCAACCAATGTGAAGGTATGGCAGCAGCTTTTAGCCTATCCCGGAAGTAGCCAATGATTGGCTTACTTCAGGAATTCTGGACTATGATTTGTTTATGTTTTTTGGAACTACTGTTAGGGCAATAAGTTTTTAATAATGACAACTTTGACGTGATGCTATAATGGCTCAGTAGCTCGTATTATTTAACTAGATTAATGATCGCTATTATTCGAACATTTTTAATATTTAAATCCCTTTGAGTGGATTTTTAGCATTAAATATTCACTTGATGTAATGAGCAGATTGTTTTAAATAATTTGTTACTTGAGGGATTTATATTGGTTTGAATTTAGGTGTTAGTTTTGCACTTTTACAGCACTGGCTTTGTTGCAATAGGGCCGATTTGTGTCCTTTGCTACATTTAGAGTAGACCAGTTTCCTATTGGTTAAAGCTACCCTAATGCTATAGGAGGTTAGGTGCGATGGTCAACCAGTAGCAATACAAGAGAGTTATTTCGTAGCCTATCCTATGAATAGCTATTGACTGGTCTGTTCTAGGAATTTCCGATTTTGATTTGCTGCTATGTTTTTCTTGTAACTGAAGCACAGCAGCGTCAGTATGAGTTTAAACATCCAATTTTTTAATAATTCCCTTTAACCAGGTAGAAAAGGTTAATGGACCACACTAACGGGCCATAAGTAATCTATCATTGTAAGTTGCTGGACAATCTAATCATCCTAATAATTCTTTAGGGTCTTTAAAGCTTTTAACCCTGCTAAATGGGCCCATTACATGTATGATAGCAGGCATAATAAGTTATAACAAGCAGTACTTTTATTTTGTACCACTATATTTATTAAATGTTGCTGAATGGACAGCTTCGATCCACGATTGTTATCTCTTGAGCAGGAACTATGTATTTCTGGCTGGTATGAAACCTGAGGGAGTTATTTAGTGGCATTAGTCAACCAATCAGGTTCTTTGATTTTTGATACATCGACGTATTTTTTCAGAACATTTCAATGGGACAGTTTTTCAAAAGGCTTAGGTGACTGGCTTACTGGTTTGCTGAGATTATTAATTATTCACAGTTAATTTTTTCAATTCTTTAATTGCATTTAAGCAGTGATTGGATGTTTTTCAATTGTTTTAGATATATAATACTGTGTACTTGGTGTATTTTTGAATGGTCTAAAGAAACAACAGGGAGTTCCGAAAGCGCTTACTGTTTTATATTTTAATTTTTTATTTTTGATTAAAGTTGCCCATTCCTCACACAGTAGTGGTGGATGTTTTTTGCATACTGACGTTCTTTTATTCTCTCACAGGTTCATAGGTGTGCACTAGGCTACTGGCACAGGGACCTTTACAAGCCTAGCCATAACATTACCCTGGCATGGTGCCACTGGACCTTAGTTCCCAGTGCCTCTGTCGACTAGAGCCACTGGAGTGATCCCCATGGTGAATTTGTTATTTCCCATCCACTCATCAAGATTTCTCTTGAACAGGGTCAGCGAGGTGCTCTGCTTGACATGTATGGGAAGTCTATTCCATAGCATGGGCAGTCTCTGGGTTATGAACCTGTCCCTCCAGTACATTCTGTTAATTGTGGTAATGAGGTTGAGGTCTCTGAAGCATGTGGTGCGGAGAGATTGGGATTTCTTTAGATGTAGCATTTCTAACAGAGCTGGGTCAGACATGGCTTTGTAAGTCAAGCAGAGATCACCTCTAAGTAGGCGATATGAGACAGAATAGTTAGAGGTTTTTGGAGTCTGTCCATAGAGGACAAATGTTTAAGGTCTAGGATCCTCTTTGTGAGGTACTTTTGCAGCCTCTCCAGTTGTTGCAAGTGTCTAGTGAGGTGCATACCAAATGAGGCATTGTACTCGATGACTGGCCTAATGAGGGAAGACTAGGGGTAGACAATGACCTCTTTCTTCCTGGAGGGAAAACCCTTAGTAATGAGATGTGCCACATAGAAAGACTTTCTGACCACAGTGATTATGTGGTGATCAAAAAAGAGGTTGCTGTCAACCTGTGTTCACAGATCTCTTATAACGCCTTTTGCGTTCAGTGCCATCAATGTGGTAATTCATGGGAACTGGGTTTTTCCCAAACGGGATAACGACACATATTTTGGCAATGAGCTCAAGGCCATGGTTCTGACACCAGACGTTGGTCTCAGTGAGGCCATTCTGTAGGATGTCAACATCACTTGGGGAGTTAATAATAGCTCTCAACTTGCAATAGTCTGAAACTTTGTCAACCAGAGTCCCTTTGTGTTGGCCTGGTCTTCAGAGAAGTAGATGCCAAACAAGAGAGCACCCAGGACCGAACCCTGTGGAACTCCACTCATGATTAGTTGGCAGTCTGACTTGGAGTCAGCTACTTTCACACTGTGGGTTCTATCTGTGAGCCAGTTTGCAACCCACCTAGTGATATAAGGGTTAATTCCAAGCTTAGGGTGTTTTTCTACGATTCCTGAGTAGTGAATGGTATCAAAGGCCTTGGCTATATTAAGGTAGGCTGTATAACCACCTTCCCTTCCTCCACAGTTCTGGTGACTGACTCAAAGAAGTCGACTAAGTTGAGCAGGCATGATCTACCCTTCACAAAACCAAACTGTGAGGGATCCAGAGTTTGGAGATTCCCTATATCCTTGTTTATTAGGTCCATGATGATGCATTCCATAGCTTTGCATAACAGACTCATCAAGCTAATGGAGCGATATTTCATAGGGTATGTAGTTGCTCCTCCTTTGTGCAGAAGGATGACTGTAGCAGTGCGCCATTTGGTAGGGACAAAGTCTGAGGTGAGGCTTTGACTGAACAGGGCACACAGGTGAGGTGCCAGTTCACTCTGCAGTTCATGTAGAACACAGCCAGGGGTATTGTCAGGTCCCACAGAAGCTGTATTCTTGGCCTTGGACAGTGGTGTTTTTAACCTGTGCAGCAGTAATACTGGGTGCCTGGCAATCTACTGGTATTGTGACTGGTCCTTTGGGGGGGGGGGTAAAGTTGGCACTAAATCTGTTGGCCAGAACATTGGCAATATCTGTTGGCTCAGTATAGGAGGTACCATTGTGCAGCAGCTCAAAGCAAATCTGGGTATTGCCATGGAGATTCTTTGCATAACTATAGAAGGCCTTGTGGTTGTCTTTACTGTCTGCTGCAATTCTGTTTTTATAGCTAGCTTTAGAGGATTTGATAACGGATCTCAACTTTTTGTTGAGGCTGATAAGGGACTTTTTCCAGTATTCGGACTTCACCTAATTCCACATCAGTTTCCTCCTTCTGTTGTAGAGTTTGCTTATGGCAGGGGACCACCAGACTGGCTTCCTTTTTTTGGAGGAGAGCATCTTAGTTATATTGGGTATAGCGAGATCCATGCATTTGTGTACGTGTTCGTACAGTGCATTGGTGTATGATTTGGCAGTCATGCAACTATTCCCCATTTGCATGGCTGTTGTGAAGTTAACCACCTCTGTTTTTAGCAGCCTAAAGTTAGCTTTGGAGAAGTTTTTCATGGTGGTTACCTTTTGCGGGGGGTGGATTTCCAAGGTGATTAGCTTGTGGTCAGATCTAACCAGGGAGGAGCTGACTTTTGGTGTAGAGCAACGGTCACCCACGTTAGTAATGATCAAGTCAAGGATGTTGCCACCTCTACTGGGGTTAAGAAAAAGCTGTTCTAGGGCACTGGAATTAATGAACGCCAGGAAATGTTGGGCAAGTGTACTGGTATATGAGTAGTTCTCCCAGTTAATGGAGAGGTAGTTGAAGTTGTTGGCTTGGACCCTAATATTCTCCAGGGTGCTTAGGAACGTGGATTGTGAGTCTTGTGATATGGTTGGTGACCTATAGCAGGCTACAACCTAAATCGCTGTCTTACTCAGTGTTAGCTGCACCTGAAGCATCTCTGATGTGTTATGTTAGGCCACAAGTCAGTCCTGGATACAGCAAATCTGTATCTGGACTAGACCAGTTATAGGAAAGGTGGGAAACGAGCGCAAATGCGGGCTTTTAAATCAGAAAGTCGAAAGAGATGAAAAATTGCCCAAACGGCCAATGAACTACAATTTCTGGGCCAGAAACCACTCCTCTTGTGGTAGATAGGTTATCTAGTGCTTACCACTCTCACTGATAAACTAGGAGGCTTGCCTCCAACACAGAAAGGCTTTGGGACTCAGAAGCTTACAAACAGTCCTGGATACAGCAAATCTGTATGTGGAATGGACTAGTTACAGGAAAGGCAGGAAACAAGCTTAGATTTTTTTTTTAATTAAATTAACAACTGACTAAAAACAAGCACAGAAGGCAGTAAATTAGGAGGCTACTAACAAGCAGCAATAAGTGAAGAGTACGAGCAACTGAACAAATAAGAGCACACAGAACAGCAAACTAAGACAGTACCAACAGTTGAATAGTTGAATAAGTATATATATATATATATATATATATATATATATATATATATATTTTTTTTTTTTTTTTAATTAAAAGACTTAGTGGTCATTCTAACAGAATGCCTTACACCTAGTGCATAGACTAATACACACAACACATTTAGAATTACAGTATACCTAGCCATAGCCATTATAACTTTATTTAAATGTGGCAAATAAATGTAGTTGCCTTCATGCATGAACCTACAGGCACTGCAAGTCCCACATTTATAGGTGCCAGGATTTTTATCGGTAGAAAAGGGAATGATTTTCATACTATAATGCTCTAAATTTTTTTTTTAGAGGTGACAGCCAGAAAACGTATAATCATACCCACACTACCTAGGGTAAACTCCAAGAAACAGACACTTTTATCTCCACAAATAATTAATTATCTCTGGAACTGCCCTTCATAATAAAAAACTAGTTATCCACTTATCTTCTAAAAAAAATAAAATATTATGAAAGTTAGCAACTTTAGGTAGCATATGGGTCTCCCACCACCCCAAAATTATGTTGGCAAAGCTGGGGCAAAAGCAAAATCCATAGCTACATCTTTGACTTGTCGATAATATTTATTGTTAAAAAATAACTATGTTCCAATACTTCCTCTAACAAACAACAAAAAAGATCAACATTATCACTGTTAAATGCAGTCATCTTTGTCAGGTAATTCCTAACACAGTGTAATCCATCCCTCCAGGGGATCCTAGTAAACAGAGAAGTGATATAAACAGTAAACATCACCACATTACATATTATACTCAAAATTGTTATCAAACACTGCAATATGATCTAAAAAGTCCCAGGAACCCTGAACAAAGGAAGCCAGCTTAGACTCCATATGATTCAACCCAGAATTCATATCAAGAGAAATTCCTTCTGTGATGGCATTTGGTGTGGACACAATAGGTCTAAGGGGGTGGGGTAACCTGTTTTTATTAAATTCTGGTATACCAAAGAGAACCCCAGTGGTGGGGTTCTCTATCAACAGAAAGTCAGATAAACTGTAATCAATTTGACCATTCATTAACAAATCATATAAAAAAGGTTTTTATAAAATTAACTCAATGTATTTCATCTAATGCAACCTCAATATATTCATCTGCAGTTTGTAACATGACCTTTACAGCAGTTTTGTAAGAGGACTCGTACATCACTACTAATACTCCCTTTGTCCACTTTCATAGTCTGTATGTATATTTTTCATATTCTGTAGTTCATATAAAGCTAACCTCTCATTACATTTCTACCTGGTCTATAGCTGCCTAATATCAGCCTCACAACTTTCTTCAAATACCAATAAGGTATTATTTAATTTAGGATTATAAACCTGAAGGTTTTCTAAAAGTATTAGTAGCATTAACATTCTATAATAAGTAAATTAAATTAAATTTCCTAGTAATGAATTTTAACTCGAGCAACATATTAAACTACCTCTTGAGAAGGAACAAAATTGAGACCATACCTTAAAATCTGGATTTCTGCTTCAGAAAAAAACAGATATCAGTAAAATTAAACAAATTACAATTCAATTTTATACGGAGTCCAATATTCAGTCTTTCTTCCGCTGTGTCTTGTTCTTGGCCCATCGATTCCGATTCAGTAAAGGTGAGATTGTTTTGGTACCGGCCCTTTTTATGAACTGGAACTATTAACTGACATCACCTTATTAGCGTTTTCAGTGGGTTATAACGGTAACTCTTCAATGGTAGCTCCAAACTCGTTGTCCTCAAAAATGGTTAGTCCCTGCCCCTAACCCCCCCCCCCCCCACCGAGTTCCATTTCCTGTATACGATTCACATCTCCACGATATTCTCTTCAAAAAGACTTCACCTCAGAATTAGGACAAGTCCTGGAAAGTGTTAGAAGAGTGAATGCTGTTTAATCTACTGTGGGCTAAATTAATAGGAAAGGCTCTATTTGTTTCATATGCATCTCTATTGCAACTGATTTTTTTGTGCTTGTGTGTAATAACTTTTTTTGAACATTTCTAATGAAATGAACAAGGTTATTTATTAAATTTTTTATTGTGTTTATGGAACTGATTAAATACATCAAAATAAAATGAAGCAATCTAACAAATTGTATTTTACTTTTCTGTCAAAGACTCTTGCAAGGAATCAATGTGCCTCCTCTTGCACTTACGTTTGGGGGGGAGGGGTGTTCTTGTGGTGGTGATCCAAGGGTGACCAGGAAGCAAGTACAGTCTCCTGCAAAAGGACTGTGTTGAGGCGTGAACAGGCTTGCTGCCCCAACAGGACAGAATGAGCAGACTCAGGACCCAGGGTAGACAACTATGCAGGGGGAAGATCCAACTGATACAAGGAAGCTCTGTTTCTAGTCATAGGGAGAGATCTCTCCACTGCCTCAAATCCAGAAGTCGATGGAGAGCACAAGACTACTCCAGTAGGAGCCAAAGCTACCTGACTAGAGAAATAGTACAGTTTTGTACCTACCATAAATGTAGATATCCGATATGTATGCATCTGCAGTCCTAACATATGGGTTGTCCTGCCTCAGGCAGCCCTTTGGTCGGCCGGATTCCAAAGTCTGGGTCTGGCCTCGGCTGATGTCGCACTTCACCCGACGTCATAGCTGCTGTTTATTGGGTATAAAGGCATCAGCCGACGCCATTTTCCTCAGTGTTTCTTGCCCCAGATGCAAGGTGCCCTCTAGGAAGGCTAAACTTGGATAAATGCAAATAATTCCAAACAGTAGAGAGCAAACAATATAAGAATATATATATATATATATATATATACATATATACAAACAAATACACCATAATAGATTCCCCCAGCTAGCTAAAAGAGGGGTAAATACCCTAGGAATACCACAGAGGGGAAGGAGGGTGGGTAATCCTGACTGCAGATGCATACCTATCGGACATCTACATTTATGGTAGGTACAAAACTGTACTATGTCCTTCAAGGATGCATCTGCAGTCCTAACATATGGGTAGAATACCATAGCCAAACTGGGGGAGGAGGCACTAAGATAAAGATGGTGTAGTTAAGATCCCTTGCAAAACAACAGTTGCAAAACCTGCTCGGGATCTAGAATATAAGGGAAGATTATAATGCTTGGCAAATGTATGCACAGAGCTCCAAGTAGCAGCTTCTAAAATGTCTTTGGTAGCCACTCCTCGTAGGAAAGCTGTAGTGGTGGCTGTAGCTCTTGTGGAATGAGGTCTGATATTATCAGGAGTTGTCTTTCCATGAAAAGAGTAGCAAAATCGAATGCAATTTCCTATCCATTTTGAGATTGTCTGTTTTGAAACTGCTTTTCCTTGCATTCCTGTTGCATATGCTACCAGAAGCTGGTCAGTTTTTCTGCTGGTCTTAGTTCTGTCCAGATAGTAGCGTAATTGTCTGTGCACATCCAAGGTATGTAGCAGTCTTTCCCCTGTTCTGTGGGTTGGGGAAGAATGTAGGTAAATGAATCGCTTGGTTCAATGATACTCTGGAGACCACTTTTGGCATAAAGGTAGGGTTAGTTCTCAGAGAGACTCTGTCCTGATGGAAGATAAGGAAGGGTTGTACTGCCATTAATGCCTGTAACTCAGATACCCTTCTTGCTGAAGTAATTGCTAGCAGGAAAGCAGTTTTCCAAGACAAGAATTGTAATTCTGCTGTTGCTGCTGGTTCAAAAGGGGAAGTGTTAACTTTTCCAGCACAAAGTTGAGATCCCATGTAGGTAAAGGTGGTTTCCTTGGAGGTTTTACATTTTTGATTCCTCTCAAGAACTGCCTGAGTAGAGGATGAGAGAAGACAGGAGGATCCATGTTGTATTCTGCTGAAATTGCTGATGCATGAATCTTAATGGAGGAGTAAGACAGGCCATTGTGGAACAGTTCTGCTAAATATTCCAGGATGTGTGCTATGTTTGCCAATGAGACATTTTCTCCCTTTGCTGCACTCCAAATGAGGTATCTTTTCCACTTGGCTGAATAAGTCTTCATTGTGGAGGGTCTGCGTGCCTCCAGGATAATGTCCTAAACCCTCTGAGATAAACCTGGGTTATTTTGTTTTATGCAATATTCTAAGCAGCTAGCTGCAGTGTTTTCAAATGTGGATGTAGGATCTTGTAGTTGTCCTGTGTTAGTAGTAAGGGACATAGAGGTAGAGGCCATGCGTGTGTCCGAGACATGCTTCTCAGTAGCGGGTACCAATGTTGCCTCGGCCAGTCTGGAGCTAACAGAATTACCCTTGGCTGATGCTCTCTGATCTTCAGTAGAACTTGGTACATCAAGGGAAGAGGTGGAAATGCATATGCTGTCAGTTTTTTCCAGCTGAAGGAAAGGGAGTCCACCCTCCAAGCAAGTGGGTGGTATGCTCTTGTGCAGAATTTCTTCAATTGGTGATTGTGTGGGGAGGCAAACAGGTCTATCTGTGGTAGTCCCCATTTCTTTGTTATGGCTTTGAAGATATCTGGATGCAGCATCCATTCGTGAGCATCCATGGTAGTTCTGCTTAAGGTGTCTGCTAGAGAATTTTCTTTTCCTGGTACAAATCTGGCCTGAAGTTGAATGTTGAGATTCAGGGCCACATTCCACAGGTCCATTGCCATCCGGCATAGAGGATATGAATGTGTACCTCCCTGTTTGTTGATGTACCACATGACTGTGGTATTGTCCGTCCTTATCAGCAGATGACCCTGTTGAAGGAGTGGTCTGAATGCCTGGATCGCATGTTTCACTGCCAGCATCTCCTTTAGATTTATGTGTAGATTCAGCTGGTCTTGGGTCAATAGGCCTTGTATACACTTGTCCACCATGTGTGCCCCCCATCCTAGGTCTGAGTCGTCCGTGGTGATGGTCTGGCTTGGATGAGGTTTGTGGAAAGGCAAGCCTCTGTTCAACTGACAGGCCTGAGCCCACCACAGGAATTCTTGCTTCAGGCATGGAATTATTGGAATCTGGGCTTCTAGACTGTGTTTGTGTTGAGACCATACATTCCTTAGGTACCACTGTAGCTTTCTCATATGCAGCCTGGCATGCGGAACCAATATTATGCAGGATGCCATGTAGCCCAGGGCTTGCAGGACTTTCCTTGCAGTAAGCTGAGTTTGTGTTGTTAATGCCATGAAGTAGACTGGTAGTTGCTTTTGTTTTTCTTCTGTGAGAAAAGCCATCTGAGTTGATGTATCTAGTTCTACACCCAAGAATGTTATCCTTTGGGATGGTACTAGTCTTGACTTTTGCATGTTGACTGTGTATCCCAAGGCTTGCAACAGTTGTATGACATTTTCCAAATCTTTTGTTAATTTTGCCTTGTTGTCCGCTTGTATTAGGCAGTCGTCCAGGTATGGGTAAATTTGAATTCCCTGAAGTCTGCAATGAGCAATTACTGATGCCAGGCATTTCGTGAATACTCTGGGCGCAGTGGATAAGCCAAAAGGCAATGCTGAGAATTGATAATGCTCTGATCCTGCAAGAAATCTGAGGTGTCTTCTGCAATCTGGTCGTATAGGGACGTGCAGGTATGCCTCCTTGAGATCTACAGTCACCAGCCAAGACTCCTTGCCCAGCATGGGAAGAAGCTGCTGGAGGGTCAGCATTTTGAATTTTGGAACAATGAGGTATGTGTTCAGTGCGGACAAGTCTAGAATAGGTCTCCATTGATTTTCTTTTCTTGGTACAAGGAAAAGCCTGGAGTAAAATCCTTGGCCTTGTTCCATAGGTGGCACCTGTTCTATAGCTCTCATCCTTAGTAAGTTTTTGATTTGTCTTAGAGCGTCTGTTTTTTGGCTTGGTGTTAGGTTTGGCATTCCTCTCTTTTTTGGTAGAGTGTGGAAGTGAAACCTGTAGCCCTTGTCTATTGTTTGTAAAGTCCATTTGTCTCCTGTAATGTAATGCCAGTTGTCGGAGAATAAGGCTAGTTTTCCGCCCAAGGGTGCTTCCAGTTGTTCCCTGGTAGGCGGAACTAGAGCCAAGTCATTGTGTCTGCCCTGTGGAAGTGGTTGTAGTTGATTCTGTGGCAGTACTTCTGGTTGGTAGGTTGCCACTGACGTCCCCTGTAGGCACCCCTAGATTGACCGCTGCCTCTTGGGCGTCTATTTCTGCCTCTCTGCGCTCTGGAGTTGTCTGGAAAGGACCAATTCTTCGAAGGCCAATTTCTGCTAAACCTCGGAGGTTGGACCTGTAAGAATTCCTTGACTGTTTGGACAGATTTTGCTTTTTCTTCCACCTTCTTTAGAACCTCCTGTGCAGGGGAGCCAAACAAACTTTGTTTCTCCATGGGAGCAACTAGGAGTTTTGACTTAACATGGTCTGGTAAGGATTGTTCTTTTAACCAGGCATGCCTTCGAATCACTGTTCCAGTCATAGCTGATCTAAAGGAAGCCTCCAGTGCATCATAGCCACATTTTAAGAAATGGTTACTGACCTGCTGAGAGTTATGTACCAAATCCTGAAGGGACTTGCGGTCTAAAGGTTCAGGAGAAGACAGTTTTTTTATTTAGCTGGTCTAACAAAAACTCCTGGTACTGAATCATGTGAAACTGACAGTTCAAGGCCCTGGCCGAAAGAGTAGCAGAAGTATAAACCTTTTTACCCCATCTCTCTAATGCCCTAGATTCCCTTTCAGAGGGAAGAGGGTTTTTGGCAGAGGCAGCTGACACACCTTTAGGGCCCTGTGAAATGGTTTCAGGGTCTGCAACAGGAGCCTTATACAAATGGTAGTGCGTGTCCGGGACCCTGTAATATCTGTCTGGCTTGGCAGGGGCCAGAGGAAGAGAATCAGGAGCAGAACAGGCATCATTATATGCATCATCAACAACTGTTAGTACTGGCGGAATGGCTAAAGGCCTATGCTGTGGTAAGTGTAAAAAGGTCCTTAGCCTTTTCCTTGAATCTGAAAAATCCTGGCCCTGCCATTGGAAATGTTCCCTCATAGCATGCAAGGTTTCCCCAAAGGAAAATTCTTCAGGAGGAGAAGCAGAAGGAATGGAGTCTTCTGCATCAGAATCCTCATAAGGAGAATATGGGCCTTCGTGAGGGTCTGAAATGTCTGAGTCATCCGAGGAATAATCTGTAGAGACAGGTTCTGGGGGTTCAGTCCTAGGCCTCTTGTCTGGAGGGGGCTGAGAGGCCCTGTCTGGGTGAGGTTGGGATCCTCTGATCAAAGAAATGAGATCCTCAGCCAGGCTGAGTATTTGGGAACTAGAGGTAGGCCTATGTGAAGGAGTTTTGGCAGGCAAGGCCTTAGAAGATTTAGCTGCTTTAGCCCTGGCAAAAGCCTTGATAGACATGGAAGCAGGGGGTCTAGCAGCCCCACGTGCAGGGGTAGATATGTCTAAAGGAATAGTGTCTGACAAATCCTGGGTGCCTGCTTCTGTAGCAGTAAATTCAGTAGCAGATTCAGCCATGCTCTGTGAGGCCTCGGCTATCGGGGGCATGCTTTCGGCCGAAGGAAGAACCGGGGGCTCGGTTTCAGCCGAAACCGAGACATTCGCGGTTGGCCTAACCGTAGTTTCAGCCGAAACCGCGGGCCGCGAATGTTGGTCCTTTTCCTTGCGCTTTTTAGTTAATTGAGTATTCGGAGTCTCCGACGGCATTTTGTATGCAAAAGCGGGACCAAAAAACTCCTCTGCAAACTCCGACCGACGTCTAAGTGTCTGTCGGTTGAAGGAAGCACAGGCTAGACAAGCTGATACGTCGTGGTCTGGGCCTAAGCAAGGAAGGCAGTAAGAGTGGAAATCCTTATGAGGTATTTGTTTCCCACAAGTTAAACAATTATTTAATTTGTCTGACATCGGCTGAGGCAAGAAAGAGTCCCCAACGGGGTACTTAGCTTTTTAGAAGTCTTCGGTAGTACAAATCTCTGGATCTGACCGACCGGCACTTGCGAACAGCTTCTGCTTCGGGCACCACGTGGCAAGAAAGACTGAGGAAAATGGCGTCGGCTGATGCCTTTATACCCAATAAACAGCAGCTATGACGTCGGGTGAAGTGCGACATCAGCCGAGGCCAGACCCAGACTTTGGAATCCGGCCGACCGAAGGGCTGCCTGAGGCAGGACAACCCATATGTTAGGACTGCAGATGCATCCTTGAAGGACATCCAAGACTTCCCTACAACTCTTCCTCAAGCAGAAGTCAGAACCAAACTGTCTAGCACTGAAGCCCGGAGGGGAATCAATGGCTACGAAAGTCTGGGAATCAACCCCCTATTCCCAGATCCGGCGATGAAGCTATGGCCTGGCTGGTGGCAGTTGGATCAGTAAAGTCATAGGAGTTGATGAAAGCCAAGCCTTCAGATCAGAGAAGACATCAGAGTTGATAACGGCCACGCCTTCAGATCAGAGAAGATGTCAGAGTTGACGAAGGCCAAGCCTTTGGATCCAACCCAGACAATCTCAGAATTTTCAGATTTGGAACCTCCGAAGCAGAGGGATGGATTGGAGTAGGAGTAACTAAGGTATTTATATAGTCTGAAGCTCAACCGTCCAATGCAAAATGGAGACAGAAGTATTCAAAAACTGAATCCAAGTCCTGAGAATTTTTCTCATCATTCTGTCCACATCTGCTTCAAATAGGCTTCTGGCAGACCTGAAGGATGAGATAGATGGTAGTCACAAACCCTACTTGGTGTTTCTTGTAAAATGGAGAGTGTAGCCTTAATTAACTCGGCCCCAAATATTTAACAGAAGAGAGTGCAGGATATGAAGAAGGGGATGGATCTGAGGCCTTGGGTATTTTGGAAGGCAGAGACAAAGCTGGAGCAGAGTGAGGAGAGCAGTCTGGGAAACTCTTCCTTGACTCCTTAAGCTTTTCTTTGGACTTCTCTCTTTTCTCCCCCGGATGTTTTCACCAGTTTCTTTCTGGAGGGGAGAAACTGAAGATAAAGAAAGAATTAAATCCAACTTGTTCCTGCACTCACCAAGGCTATGTGGTTGAAGCCTACACAAACCTCACATTCAACTTCAAGATGTGTGACCCCAAGACAATACACACAAATCTGAGTGGTCATCAGAGTTAGGTATCTTATGCCCATACGAAGAGCATTATTTTTAAATCCAGTAGGTTTAGCCAACATAACATGGGCAACAAGATAACCCAACCCAGAAAAATAAGAATACAGTAAAAGAAATCAGCAGAAGGAAACTATGGTAATTAAAGAGCATCCAAAACTTTGGGATAAGAAATAACAGCAATGGTAAAAATACTAATAGTAATCTAGTAGAGATGAAGAAAACGGAAAAACACGGGGCCTTGAATGGAGCAACAGCACTGAAAACTACAGAAGTGTCTATACATATATATATATATATATATATATATATATATAGTCTATCTATCCCCCCCCCCCCCCGTAAACAGGGGAGGTAGGAGCAAGAAAAAAAGACCACAGAAGACTACCAAAAACAGAGGGTCAATTATCTCCTAAAACCTTGAAGTCAGGTCAACCACATCTGATTGCTGGAAGCAGCAAATGAGACCTAAGGTAATCTGGGGTTGGGAGAGGATTGTAGGTAATTGGAGGAGCTTGAGCTATGGATCCAAAGTCTAAGAAGTGGCAGAAGTTGGATCCAAAACCCAAATGGTTGAGGAACAGATGAAAAAGACAACATCAGATGTAAACAGAAACACAAAGATTATTCATAGGAGGTTCACAGTTATTTGACACTTTTAAAATTAAGTAAATAAAAATATTTTAAAAGAAATAATGAGTTAGCTATTACAGTTTAAATATGCAGAAACATAAGTGCAAAACAAACTCACAGGTTTGTACACCACAAGCTCCACGGTAGCTCTCCTCTAGGTTCATTCAGTTATTTCAGACTGTAATTATGCTACTACCGCAGAAATTGTTGGAACAGGTATTCAGATAGAATACAGAGTAATACAGTGACACTATGGCATATATCATTGCAAAAAGGCACAAGTTAGAATCTTGTAAGATGGCAGAAGAACAGTAATGCGATGCTATTAGGGATAGTTAAAATAATTGTGAGGAAAGTTCAATGTACGCCAAATGTACGAGTATTACAGGTAGTGTAAGATTGAAAGTTGATTAATTTTTGCAAAGAATAATGTATGCAAATTGAATGAGCATTACAAGGACTGTAGGATTTAAGGATGACTAATTTTCCGCAGTACAGGTTTGCGAATTTGTGATGAACATTGTGCCCAACGAGGACTTTGTCCATATCAATAGAAAAATATGGCAGTGGCATAGTTTCTTTCCAGAAACTGGATAACTGATGGCTGTTTGCTGGCTGGTTTAGTGGTTTCTTAGCAACACAACTGGGTCTAGTGCTCTTCAAAGTTACAAGCACACACAGAAAATAAGCTTATAGTAAGTTATCAGTATGGTTATGACAATACTTATAAAAAAATCAGAGATCAGCACAAGTGCATTTGGGAGAAGCACCTGGTGGAGAATTTGCATAGAGTACTTTCTAAAGGAAATTATATTCCTTTACTTTTGCTGTATATGGCTACTCCAGCTTTTACTCTAGATGATTCTACAGGAGCCATCCTATGTCACAAGGACTGAATACAGGATTCTTAACTTTGTTACATGGAGTGACTGCAGAATGCATCTTTCTATTAAAGACATTCCACTCAAGAATATCAAAAAACTGACCCCTCTTATTCTGTGACTACTGCACCTCCACCTTTTTCCATCAAAGTTTCCAGGCAGATAAAGTATTCAGAGTATATTCCAGAACAAAAATTGCTTCAGATTGTTAAAAAAAAAAAAAAAAAAAAAAACTACCAGGGGACGGAATATACTGGACATGTTTTGTGTTCCCAAATAAATGACTGCAACTTCAAGTCAAGTTTTAGCACCACTGATGTGCAGTGATCATGGGGTTATTAAGGTTAATTTGTTGATATATAATTCTGCCAAACTGAAATCTAAGCCAATGCACATACAGATTATATGGAAGCAAGACAGTGACCATGTAAAACTAACTGGAGTGAGGTGTTCAGTGGAAAAACTGCAGATGTAATGTGGAAAGTTTTGAAAGAGAAACTGAGTGCAAAAAGTCAAAATAATGTTTAACATCAGGATCTAGGCATGCAACATCAGGGGGATATATTTCCCTAAGAACAAGATATCTGATTAAGGTGAGAGAAAAAAAATATTGGAGAGAGGTCGAACTACAGCTTTGAAAACTGAAATAAGCTGGACAAACAGATTAAGCATAGTGTGAGACAAGACCAACAAAATTTGAAGAAAATGTATATAAAGATATTGAGCAAAAAAGGAAACTTTTTTTATAGATACATAAGATGTGGAAGTAGTATTGACACACAAACTGATAAACTGTTAGCAGATTCTAAAATTTATTCTCAGATAAAACAAATTATAGATATATTTACAAAATCTTATGCAAAACAGTTTGGCTGCACAAAAGCGGTGATGAGTTGTTCTAGTGACATCCAGATAACCCAGATACTGGAATCAAACTAGATTATATTGAAAAAGAACTGAGCAAACTGGATCCAAACAAAGCGCATGGAGGAAACGGAATTAGTAACAATGACCTGAGAGCACTTCAGCAAGAACTTACAGTATTATATCTATTATTCAGTATGTCATATAAATATGGGAAGATTCCTCAAGATTGGAGACATGCGCTTATTAAACCTACCTTTACGGGAAAGGGGAGAAGGACAAACCCAGAATCATACAGACCCTTAAGTCTACTTTCATGTTGTGGAAAAATAATGGAGAAGGTAATATTGGATAAGTTACTGTCAGAAATGGATAGGTTGGAACTTGAAACCATATAACAAGCATGCATATGTTGGGAATAGATCTAGCATCACCTGGAACATGATGTTCTATAAAGTACAGTTTTGTACCTACCATAAATGTAGATGTCCGATAGGTATGCATCTGCAGTCCTAACATATGTGTTGTCCTGCCTCAGGCATCCCTTCGGTCGGCCGGATTCCAAAGTCTGGGTCTGGCCTCGGCTGATGTCGCACTTCACCCGACGTCATAGCTGCTGTTTATTGGGTATAAAGGCATCAGCCGACGCCATTTTCCTCAGTGTTTCTTGCCCCAGATGCCAGGTGCCCTCTAGGAAGGCTAAATTTGGATAAATGCAAATAATTCCAAACAGTAGAGAGCAAACAATATAAATATATATATATATATATACATATATACAAACAAATACACCATAATAGATTCCCCCAGCTAGCTAAAGAGGGGTAAATACCCTAGGAATACCACAGAGGGGAAGGAGGGTGGGTAATCCTGACTGCAGATGCATACCTATCGGACATCTACATTTATGGTAGGTACAAAACTGTACTATGTCCTTCAAGGATGCATCTGCAGTCCTAACATATGGGTAGAATACCATAGCCAAACTGGGGGAGGAGGCACTAAGATAAAGATGGTGTAGTTAAGATCCCTTGCAAAACAGCAGTTGCAAAACCTGCTCGGGATCTAGAATATAAGGGAAGATTATAATGCTTGGCAAATGTATGCACGGAGCTCCAAGTAGCAGCTTCTAAAATGTCTTTGGTAGCCACTCCTCGTAGGAAAGCTGTAGTGGTGGCTGTAGCTCTTGTGGAATGAGGTCTGATATTTTCAGGAGTTGTCTTTCCATGAAAAGAGTAGCAAAATCGAATGCAATTTCCTATCCATTTTGAGATGGTCTGTTTTGAAATTGCTTTTCCTTGCATTCCTGTTGCATATGCTACCAGAAGCTGGTCAGTTTTTCTGCTGGTCTTAGTTCTGTTCAGATAGTAACGTAATTGTCTGTGCACATCCAAGGTATGTAGCAGTCTTTCCCCCCTGTTCTGTGGGTTGGGGAAGAATGTAGGTAAATGAATCGCTTGGTTCAATGATACTCTGGAGACCACTTTTGGCATAAAGGTAGGGTTAGTTCTCAGAGAGACTCTGTCCTGATGGAAGATAAGGAAGGGTTGTACTGCCATTAATGCCTGTAACTCAGATACCCTTCTTGCTGAAGTGATTGCAAGCAGGAAAGCAGTTTTCCAAGACAAGAACTGTAATTCTGCTGTTGCTGCTGGTTCAAAAGGGGGAAGTGTTAACTTTTCCAGCACAAAGTTGAGATCTCATGTAGGTAAAGGTGGTTTCCTTGGAGGTTTTACATTTTTGATTCCTCTCAAGAACTGCCTGAGTAGAGGATGAGAGAAGACAGGAGGATCCATGTTGTATTCTGCTGAAATTGCTGATGCATGAATCTTAATGGAGGAGTAAGACAGGCCATTGTGGAACAGTTCTGCTAAATATTCCAGGATGTGTGCTATGTTTGCCAATGAGACATTTTCTCCCTTTGCTGCACTCCAAATGAGGTATCTTTTCCACTTGGATAAATAAGTCTTCCTTGTGGAAGGTCTGCGTGCCTCCAGGATAATGTCCTTAACCCTCTGGGATAAACCTGGGTTATTTTGTTTTATGGAATATTCCAAGCAGCTAGCTGCAGTGATTTCAAGTTTGGATGTAGGATCTTGTAGTTGTCCTGTGTTAGAAGTAAGGGACATAGAGGTAGAGGCCATGCGTGTGTCCGAGACATGCTTCTCAGTAGCGGGTACCAATGTTGCCTCGGCCAGTCTGGAGCTATCAGGATTACCCTTGGCTGATCCTCTCTGATCTTCAGTAGAACTTTGTACATCAAGGGAAGAGGTGGAAATGCATATGCTGTCAGGTTATTCCAGCTGAAGGAAAGGGAGTCCACCCTCCAAGCAAGTGGGTGGTATGCTCTTGTGCAGAATTTCTTCAATTGGTGGTTGTGTGGGGAGGCGAACAGGTCTATCTCTGGTAGTCCCCATTTCTTTGTTATGGCTTTGAAGATATCTGGATGCAGCATCCATTCGTGAGCATCCGTGGTAGTTCTGCTTAAGGTGTCTGCTAGAGAATTTTCTTTTCCTGGTACAAATCTGGCCTGAAGTTGAATGTTGAGATTCAGGGCCACATTCCACAGGTCCATTGCCATCCGGCATAGAGGATATGAATGTGTACCTCCCTGTTTGTTGATGTACCACATGACTGTGGTATTGTCCGTCCTTATCAGCAGATGACCCTGTTGAAGGAGTGGTCTGAATGCCTGGATCGCATGTTTCACTGCCAGCATCTCCTTTAGATTTATGTGTAGATTCAGCTGGTCTTGGGTCCATAGGCCTTGAATACACTTGTCCACCATGTGTGCCCCCCATCCTAGGTCTGAGGCGTCCGTGGTGATGGTCTGGCTTGGATGAGGTTTGTGGAAAGGCAAACCTCTGTTCCACTGAATGGCCTGAGCCTACCACAGGCATTCTTGCTTCAGGCATGGAATTATTGGAATCTGGGCTTCTAGACTGTGCTTGTGTTGAGACCATACATTCCTTAGGTACCATTGTAGCTTTCTCATATGCAGCCTGGCATGTGGAACCAATATTATGCATGATGCCATGTAGCCCAGGGCTTGCAGGACTTTCCTTGCAGTAAGCCGAGTTTGTGTTTTAATGTCATGAAGTAGGCTGGTAGTTGCTTTTGTTTTTCTTCTGTGAGAAAAGCCATCCGAGTTGATGTATCCAGTTCTGCACCCAAGAATGTTATCCTTTGGGATGGTACTAGTCTTGACTTTTGCATGTTGACTGTGTATCCCAAGGCTTGCAACAGCTGTATGACATTTTCCAAATCTTTTGTTAATTTTGCCTTGTTGTCCGCTTGTATTAAGCAGTCGTCCAGGTATGGGTAAATTTGACTTCCCTGAAGCCTGCAATGAGCAATTACTGATGCCAGGCATTTCGTGAATACTCTGGGCGCAGTAGATAAGCCAAAAGGCAATGCTGAGAATTGATAATGCTCTGATCCTGCAAGAAATCTGAGGTGTCTTCTGCAATCTGGTCGTATAGGGACGTGCAGGTATGCCTCCTTGAGATCTAGAGTCACCAGCCAAGACTCCTTGCCCAGCATGGGAAGAAGCTGCTGGAGGGTCAGCATTTTAAATTTTGGAACAATGAGGTATGTGTTCAGTGCGGACAAGTCTAGAATAGGTCTCCATTGATTTTCTTTTCTTGGTACAAGGAAAAGCCTGGAGTAAAATCCTTGGCCTTGTTCCATAGGTGGTACCTCTTCTATAGCTCTCATCCATAGTATGTTGTTGACTTGTCTTAGAGCGTCTGTTTTTTGGCTTGGTGGTAGGTTTGGCATTCCTCTCTTTTTTGGTAGAGTGTGGAAGTGAAACCTGTAGCCCTTGTCTATTGTTTGTAAAGTCCATTTGTCTCCTGTAATGTAATGCCAGTTGTCGGAAAATAAGGCTAGCTTTCCGCCCAAGGGTGCTTCCAGTTGTTCCCTGGTAGGCGGAACTAGAGCCAAGTCATTGTGTCTGCCCTGTGGAAATGGTTGTAGTTGAATCTGTGGCAGTATTTCTCTGGTTGGTAGGTTGCCACTGACGTCCCCTGTAGGCACCCCTAGATTGACCTCTGCCTCTGGGGCGTCTATTTCTGCCTCTCTGCGCTCTGGAGTTGTCTGGAAAGGACCAATTCTTCGAAGGCCAATTTTGGCTAAACCTCGGAGGTTGGACCTGTAAGAAATCCTTGACTGTTTGGACAGATTTTGCTTTTTCTTCCACCTTCTTTAGAACCTCCTGTGCAGGGGAGCCAAACAAACTTTGTTTCTCCATGGGAGCATCTAGGAGTTTTGACTTAACATGGTCTGGTAAGGATTGTTCTTTTAACCAGGCATGCCTTCGAATCACTGTTCCAGTCATAGCTGATCTAAAGGAAGCCTCCAGTGCATCATAGCCACATTTTAAGAAATGGTTACTGACCTGCTGAGAGTTATGTACCAAATCCTGAAGGGACTTGCGGTCTAAAGGTTCAGGAGAAGACAGTTTTTTGTTTATCTGGTCTAACAAAAATTCCTGGTACTGAATCATGTGAAATTGACAGTTCAAGGCCCTGGCCGAAAGAGTTGCAGAAGTATAAACCTTTTTACCCCATCTCTCTAATGCTCTAGATTCCCTTTCAGAGGGAAGAGGGTTTTTGGCAGAGGCAGCTGACACACCTTTAGGGCCCTGTGAAATGGTTTCAGGATCTGCAACAGGAGCCTTATACAAATGGTAATGTGTGTCCGGGACCCTGTAATATCTGTCTGGCTTGGCAGGGGCCGGAGGAAGAGAATCAGGGGCAGTACAGGCATCAATATATGCATCATCAACAACTGTTAGTACTGGCGGAATGGCTAAAGGCCTATGCTGAGGTAAGTGTAAAAAGGTCCTTAGCCTTTTCCTTGAATCTGAAAAATCCTGGCCCTGCCATTGGAAGTGTTCCCTCATAGCATGCAAGGTTTCCCCAAAGGAAAATTCTTCAGGAGGAGAAGCAGAAGGAATGGAGTCTTCTGCATCAGAATCCTCATAAGGAGAATATGGGCCTTCGTGAGGGTCTGAAATGTCTGAGTCATCCGAGGAATAATCTGTAGAGACAGGTTCCGGGGGTTCAGTCCTAGGCCTCTTGTCTGGAGGGGGCTGAGATGCCCTGTCTGGGTGAGGTTGAGATCCCCTGATCAAAGAAATGAGATCCTCAGCCAGGCTGAGCATTTGGGAACTAGAGGTAGGCCTATGTGAAGGAGTTTTAGCAGGTAAGGCCTTAGAAGATTTAGCTGCTTTAGCCCTGGCAAAAGCCTTGATGGACATGGAAGCAGGGGGTCTAGCAGCCCTACGTGCAGGGGTAGATATGTCTAAAGGAATAGTGTCTGACAAATCCTGGGTGCCTGCTTCTGTAGCAGTAAATTCAGTAGCAGATTCAGCCATGCTCTGTGAAGCCATGGCTATCGGAGGCATGCTTTCGGCCGAAGGAAGAACCGGGGGCTCGGCTTCAGCCGAAACCGAGACACTCGCGGTTGGCCTAACCATGGTTTCAGCCGAAACCGGGCATGAAGTGTCGGTCCTTTTCCTTGCGCTTTTTAGCTAATTGAGTAGTCGGAGTCTCCGACGGCATTTTGTATGCAAAAGCGGGACCAAAAAACTCCTCTGCAAACTCCGACCGACGTCTAAGTGTCCGTCGGTTGAAGGAAGCACAGGCTAGACAAGCTGATACGTCGTGGTCTGGGCCTAAGCAAGGAAGGCAGTAAGAGTGGAAATCCTTATGAGGTATTTGTTTCCCACAAGTTAAACAATTATTTACTTTGTCTGACATCGGCTGAGGCAAGAAAGAGTCCCCAACGGGGTACTTAGCTTTTTAGAAGTCTTCGGTAGTAGAAATCTCTGGATCTGCCCGACCGGCACTTGCGAACAGCTTCTGCTTCGGGCACCGCGCGGCAAGAAAGACTGAGGAAAATGGTGTCGGCTGATGCCTTTATACCCAATAAACAGCAGCTATGACGTCGAGTGAAGTGCGACATCAGCCGAGGCCAGACCCAGACTTTGGAATCCGGCCGACCGAAGGGCTGCCTGAGGCAGGACAACCCATATGTTAGGACTGCAGATGCATCCTTGAAGGACATCAATATAATAACAGCTTTGAATGAAAAATTGTGCTGTGATGTAATTTATATAGATTTAACTTGCATTTGACAGGGTCATACACAAAACACTGATCAATAAATTAGTACAACTAGGTATTGCTATACTCTTGTTAAGATGGATAGCTGCATGGCTTACAAATAGGACATGGCAAGTATCATACAGCAACTGGACAGGTAAAATCCTTGGTTACAGTCAGGGTGTCCTACAGGGCTCTGTCCTTGGCCCTTACTTGTTTAGATATCATTCAAACGTAACTTTTTCATCTGAGGTGTTCTACAGTCTATATGCTGACGACCTGAAATTGGGTAAATGGATCAAATGTTACAGATAAGGCATGTCTGCAAACTAACTTGACTAAATTGACCATTTGAGCACAGCAGAATAATATGTTGTTAAATATATCAAAAAATAAGCATATCAGATTTGGGAGACAAACTGAAAGGTGAATACGTAATACAGCACACAGTGATTGAAACTGTAGACTCATTTAAGGTCCTGGGTATATGGTTAGATTTAGCTATGAGTTTCTCTAATCAAATCAACCAATTGGTTAAAAAGAAGCTATGTACTCACCATAACGTTCCATGTATGTTGT
This sequence comes from Protopterus annectens, assembly GCF_019279795.1. Lineage (NCBI taxonomy): Eukaryota > Metazoa > Chordata > Ceratodontiformes > Protopteridae > Protopterus > Protopterus annectens. The sequence continues at coordinate 592,158,066 of NC_056737.1, read as the reverse complement.
CCATCTCGCTGAACATTACTACGTGTGGGTTCGGAGCCGATCCTTGGCTCCGACTCGGCCGCTTAAGCCTGAAAACTTCTGATTGGCTCCTGGCTAATAGTTATCCCATGATGCCGGCGCACATTCCTCAGATCTTGTTTGCTACTAGTCTATCAGGATAAGACAGGAAAAAGGACAAAGGTCTGGAAGAATAAACTGCAATAAAAGGTGCCCTTGTGGCAAAAACCACTGCAGAAAAGGAAAAACTGTATCCAGATCCTCCAGGAAGGGGGCTGGTGGGTGGGTTTGTAATAATGTTCGGCGAGATGGACTACATACATGGAATGTTATGGTGAGTACATAACTTCTATATGTTATGTAGTCCTATCTCACCTCCATTATTACGTGTGGGACAGTGTCCCTAGCATCTTGAATGGGTGGCTCACTGGAAGATACTCCTGAGTACCGTGGAACCAAATGAAGCTCTAGCCCTGGAATTAAATCCAATTTATAATGGGAAATGAAGGTATGAGGGGTAGCCCATGTTGCTGCTGCACATATATTATCAATAGATGTCCTGGCTTGGAAAGCAGCAGAAGTAGAGAAGGACCTGGTGGAATGCACTTTGACTTTAAAGGGTAACTCCTTTCCTTGAGAACTGTAAATAAAGGAAATACAACTAGAGATCCAGTTCAAAAGTGTAAGGAAACTGGCAAGCCCATTCTCGCCTCAGCAAAGGAAATAAACCGCTGTTCTGATTTTCTAAATTCTTTGGTCCGGTGGATATAGAAACGTAGTTGCCTGTGCACATCCAATTGGTGGAATGTATACTCTGCTTTAGTGGAGTGATTAGGGAAGAACAGTGGCAATTCAATTGTTTGGTTTAAGTGAAACTGAGAACAGACTTTAGGAATAAAAGAAGGGTTGGTCCGGCGAGAGACCCTATCTTTGTGAAAAATTAAATATGGAGGTTTAACAGACAGAGCTTGTAATTCAGAAACTTGCCTGGCTGAGGTTATTGCTACCAGAAAAAGTGTCTTCCAAGACAGAAATTTCAACTGACAACTATGGGCTGGTTCAAAGGGTGGCAGAGTAAGTCTAGACAGAACTAGATTCAGGTCCAAAGGAGGAATGGGGTCTTACACAGGAGGTCTTAACATCATGATACCCTTAAGAAAGGATGTACACAGTTTGTGAGACATAAGACTGGAATCATTAATCCCCACATGAAAATTAGATATTGCTGCTAGTTGAACTCGGAGTGTAGCAGCCGCTGAACCTTGGTGAAAGAGTTCTGAAAGAAACTCTACAACAATAGTAATGGGAGCTGTAAATGGATCAACTTCTCTACTGTGTGCCCATATAGAAAATGTCTTCCCTTTACTATGATACAATTTTCTGGTCGAAGGCTTGGGAGAAGAGGTAATAATATGAGTTACAGCTGGAGACAAATCATGAAGCCTGACTAGTGACGGAACTGGAGCAGCCATGCTGTCAGTTTGAGAGTGTGGAGACTGGGGTGAAGAGAACCTGACGTGTGTCAGGAGGTCTGGCACTGGGTCCAGAGTCCATGGGTAGTTCAACAGAGAAAAAGGGAACCAAATCTGACGAGGCCTGTAAGGAGTGATGAGGATCATCTTGCTTCCCAACAGCATTGCTTTCTGTATGACCTTGGGGATGAGTGGAAAAGGAGGAAAAGCATAAAGGAGTCCCGGGGGCCAATCGTGGACTAGTGCATTTCTTGGAGACTCTCCCGGAGGGGGGATGAGAGAGAAAAAGGTGCTGCATTTGGTGTTGATGGGACTGGCAAAGAAGTCGCAGCAGGGTTGTCCCCACTTGTGGAAGATCATACTGGCTATTTTCTGGTTCAGGGACGATTCGTGAGGTAACAATATTGCCCTGCTTAACTTATCTGCTATCACATTGGAAGTCCCTGGGATGTGCGTTGCAATGAGAAAGCGTTGGGAAGAAATCGCCCAATTCCAAACTCGCAGGGCCTCTCAACATAAGTGGTATGATCTGGTCCCCCCTTGTTTGTTTAGATACCAGACCAACGACATGTTGTTGGTCTGGATAGCTATCATCCCTAGAGGGAGAAAGTCGTGAAGTGCTTGCAACACTAGAAGCACCGCTCTCATCTCTAGTACATTGATATGCAGATGGGCCTTCTGCTCTTGCCATGTGCCTTGGACAGTCCTGCCAAGATAATGCCCCCCCACCCGAGCTGAGAGACATCCATGGTCACAGTTGCAACGGGTTGGTGCGGTATAATGGGAGTCCCTGTGGTAAGATGACCTGGTTGAATCCACCAGCGTAGGTCCTTTTTGCAAGAATCTGTAATCAGGATCTGATGATGTAGAGGCAACTGCTGAAACGACCACTGGGATGACAGGAGCCATTGGAGTATTCTCATATGCAGTCTTGCTAAAGGTACCAAGGTTATGGTTGACGCCATAGTTCCGAGAAGCTGCAACACCACCTTCGCTTTGACTCTTCGAAGGGGGAGTATCTTGTAAATTTGTTACACAAGATTCTGTATTCTGTCTGTGGGTAGTCTGGCTGTCATATCAACCGTGTCTACGTTTGCTCCTATAAAAGTTATAGATTGAGTGGGCAAAATAGAGGATTTTTCCCAGTTTATCGAATTTCCCAAATGGGAACAGAGCTTGATTGTGGAATCTCTGAACTGAACTAGGCGATGCCTGGTGGTGGCAGTCAGGAGCCAATCGTCCAGGTATGGAAAGACTTGGATTCCCTGATGCCACAAATGAGTTGTGACTACTGCCATGCACTTGAACACCCGGGGGGCTGTGGTGAGACCAAAGGGCAGCGCCCGAAACTGGTAATAATTGGCTCCCAGCTCGAAGCTTAGGTAGCTCCTTGATGCTTTGTCCATCATTATGTGATAGTAGGCATCCTGGAGATCTACTGAGCACATCCAGCTGTCTCTCCCTAACAAAGGGAGCATGGATTGTAGAGTGACCATTCGGAACTTGGACTTTTTACATGCTCGTTTAACCTGCTGAGGTCTAGGATGGGTCTCCAGTCCCCTGTTCTTTTTGGAACTAAAAAGAACCTGGAGTATGTTCCGAATCCTGTCTGGTCTGTTGGGACCTTTTGGATGACTCTTTTTAATAGCAGCTTTTCTATCTCTATAGCCACTTGATCCCTGTGATGGGGTGGTACATCTGGGATCCTTTTGGGAGGGTGTGGTGGAAGGGAAAAGGGTATAGAGTAACCTCTGGTGATAATGTCTTGTATCCACTTGTCTCGAGTGAAATTTAGCTAGACTTCTGGGTACAACGACAGGCGACCCCCCCCCGACTGGCTCCAGAGACTCACAGTCGGGTTCCACATCAGGAATGCTGATAGGGATGGTCACGAAAGGAATCGCGACTTCCCTGATTTTGTGGGCCTCCCCTGCCTCTAGGGCGACGTCTACCATTATTTCCTCCTCCCCTGCCTCTGAAGGAGGAATCACCTTGTGTGTCCTGGAAAGGTCTCTGTGATTTCTTGAACCACATTTTGCTGCTCTTCTGACGTTTAGGGTAAGGTCTAGAAGGAACGGTAAAATGGACTCCCACGGCAGAGAGAGTCTTTCCTTCCTGCTCACACCTGGTGAGGGTATCTTTCACCTTGGGTCCAAAAAGAGAGGATCCATCCACGGGAGCATTGCTGAATGTAGACTTGAAAGACTCAGCAAAGTTACATAGACAGATCCAGGAATGTCTCCTTAATGAGACCCCTAAACCCGCCGACCTACTCGCACCATCAGCTGCATAAGAGATCAAATGCATGGAGGAGTTAACAATAGATGTGAGGGCAGCCAACTGAGCCGACACTATAGATGGGGCTGCTTCAGTAGAGGTACCCTAAACAGCATCTCCTAACTCCTTTAGGAGATCTCTCTAAAGTCTCGTAAAATGTGATAGATAGTTCAGCGAACGGAGTGTAAAAGCCGCTGAAGAGAAGATACTCTTCCCACACCTATCCATCGTTCGGGGTTCCTTATTAGGTGGATGGATAGAAGAAGAAGTCTCTGATAGCTCCTTTTTAGTAGCCGCCGCCACCACCATGGCATCAAAAGGTAAACCCCTGGATAAAAACTCTTTGTCTTTAGGGGCGGAGAGAAATGTATTCAGCCTCCTGGGGACCGGTTCCACGGCATCAGGAGTTTGAGTCTGCCATGCTTTCTGACTCACAAGATCCAGTAATTCATCAAATGAAGGAGACACCCATGAAGCTGAGGATTGAGACCCAAAAGCCTTCAGGTACACTGACTCCTCATCGGAAGGGGTAACGGTGGGCCAGCCGCCTCTCTGCCTGAGGATCTCCAAAATGTCTGCAAAGGAGACATCTGCAGAGGATGACTTAGGGGACCCCTCCAACTCATCAAGGTCAGTGTCAGATGTGACAGACTCATCAGGAGAGTCTACATGCTTCCTCTTACATGATATCTTCCGAGGGGGGTCCTTAGCGGGGTCTTCTGGGGAGGTCTCGGAAGATCGGGGACCACCCAAATGGAGGTCTTGAGGCTCTCAGTCTCTACCATCCCAGGGGAGAGAGGATGCTGAGACCATAGTCGGCGCTTGAGGGAGTATAGCATCGGTATTCCTATGTGGTACGGATGAACTATCCAACATGCTCCTCATCTTCACGAAGACCGATTCCTCCGGCTCCGAAGAGAGCGTAGGTGCCGATGGCTCCAAAGGAATAGGCTCCGAGAACGATGTAGGGTCCAAGCTCACTGGGGCCAACGCACCAAGAGGAAGACTCGGTACCGAAGAGGTTCGGTTTCAAATGTCCCCCTCGGGCACGACCGAATAGCTTTGGACCCTAGACACTTTGGATGGTGCCGACAGTGTCGGAGCAGAGCTCGGCTCCGAGACAACCACCCGGGGTGCTGGAGCCGAGGACACCACTATAGTGGGTACCGACAGCATTGGCTTCAACGGCCCAATCTGGGTTGGAGGAGGAAAAAGAACAGGATAGGTAACAGGAGTTGGCTCCGAGACAGAAATGGTCGGAGCCGATAAAAATTATGGCAAGGCCATAGACTTAAGAAGTCTGAGCATCACTCTCTCAATGTCTTCTTCAGAAAAGCTCCTGGAGGATCTGGAGGACAGTGTGGGAGACCTCGCTCTCTGCAATATAGGCGATTTTAGAGTAGGGGATACTGGTGGAATGTCTGTAGACCAGCTCCGAAGAGGACTGCTAGTGACTGGCACCGAAGCACTTGGTGCCGATACTGCAATGTCCGTGTCCAGAATCTCGATTGGCTCCGAGGACAGTGAAGCCTAAGAGACAGAGGCGGTCTCTGATTTAGGTAACTTCTGTGGAGGTTCAGAGACAGATGTTGAGGCTGGAGAAGGCCTTTTTGAGGTATTGCCCTTATCTTTACTAGAAGACTGCGAACTAGCAGAGGACGACGAACTGGCTAGGTCTTCCTCAAAGGAAGGTTTTAACAAGCCTTTTAGAATCAGCTTATTCTTCCGTTCCTGGAGTACTCTAGGACCAAAGGAATGGCAAAAGAGACAAGTCTCTTGAAGATGTATAACCCCTAAGCAGTACACACAGACGCTATGTCCATCAGTGATGGACATTTTTTGAGAGCATTTAGTAGACTTTTTAAATCCTGATTGTTTATGCTCTTTATGTTCTTTAGACATAATGGCAGTCTCAATATAGGCGATTGAAAGAAACAACCAACACACACACTCAACAAGAGAGGAACTAGATCCTCTAACTTAAACAGATCTAGCCCTAACTCACGCAACAAACAACAAAGGGAGGTTTTACTAGGTTCTCTAACTTAAACGAACCTAGTGTAAAGGAAAAGGGAACAGACTAGTACCTCTAAGTAAAACGGTTTAGTCTAAAAGTACACACTCATGGGAATCACACACAAAAGGCCAACAGGCCCAAGAATTTTATAGCAGTAATTAGTCAAATCCAGTAAAAAGTCAAGTCCGGTTAATATGACACAAATAGGTATCACAATAAGGCTATCAGCAATAAGAAAAGCACTTCACACGAAGCTAAAAACTCCTAACAAGCAGTAATAATAAAGAACTAAATCACTTAGCCACGGCCAACCAAAAGAAGCTTCCAACTGAAGACGCAGCAAACGAGATCTGGGGAATGTGCGCATGCATCAAGGGATACCTATTAGCCACGAGCCAATCAGAAGTTTTCATGCTTTCTAAGTGACCGAGTCGGAGCCGAAGATAGGCTCCAAACCCACACGTAATAATGGAGGTGAGATAGGACTACTTAACATTGATAGTTATAGAACTGTAGGGTGTACAAAAAGATTTATGAAGTCTAGGAAATCAAAAATAATGACGTCATTGTTTAAGTTACATTAGAGCCAAACTTGAGTATAGCATAACAATATGGAAATCCTATAATAAAACAAGCATGAGTAAACTGGAAAGAGTACAGCGGAAACATACCAAGGGCATCCATGGATGTGAAAAAAAGAAGTTATGTACTCACCATAACGTTCCATGTGTGTTGTCCATCTCGCCTTCATTCTTTACTGGTTGGGTTTGGAACCGATCCAAGGTTCCGACTCAGTCATATACAAAAGCTTGAGGTCTTCCACTGGCTCGTGGCTGTATCCCTATCCCATCATGCCCCAGGCAAGCTCCCCAGATCTTGTTTGCTGATAACAACAGTCACCCAATGGACTATCTCAACATCTTATTGAACAATGAAGAAGGTCAGAGAACATTACTTGCTAGATGAAGCCGCTCGGTCCTCCAGGAGCCAAAGGCTGGGGGAAGGAGGGTGGAATGTAAGAATATAGGTGAGATGGACAACACTTGGAACATTATGGCAAGTGCATAACTTCTTTATGTGATGGCTCGACAGTGTCCCTAGCAACATATTTCTTGGGTGGCTCATGGGAGAATATTCTTCAGAAAGTACAGTTGTGTACACTTACCATAAATGTAGATGTTCGAGTGTATTAACTGTTGCAGTCCTAACCAATGGGTTATCCGGCTCCTGGTATCCCTCGATCAGCCAGAATACCAAAGGTAAATAAATTTGACATCGGCTGTCGTCTGTTGTAAAGGACGTCCGATACAAAAGGAGGCAGCCGATGTCACTTCCTCAGTCTTTCTTGCCATAACAGTCAGGAGTCCCCAGAAAACAAGGCTTCAGCCAAAAGAAACTTTGGCAAATAAAACCAGATTCAGCCTGTACCTTAGGAAAGGAGGAAGTACAGTTGTGTACACTTACCATAAATGTAGATGCTCGAGTGTATTCACTATAGCAGTCATTACATTTGGGTAATCTGCTTGCAGGTTGCCCTCATTCGGCCTGATTAACAAAGTCTTGGGTCCTGCGTTAGTTGCTATCCCTTCTTCCATGATTTCAGGTCGTCAGGGGTATAAAACATGCAGCCAACATCATTACATCAGTTTTATCTTGCCCCAGATGTCAGGTGCCCACCCAATGGGGAGCAAATAAACATAAAAACACAAAAGTATATCTCCAACAAAAAGCAAATACACCAAAAAGGCTTTTAAGCATAGTAAAGGAAAGTAGAGGTATAGCCAGAAGAAGTTAGGGGGCTGGAGGGAGGGTAAAGTACAGTTTTGTACCTACCATAAATGTAGATGTTCGAGTGCTCATACAGCTGCAGTCATTACAGATGGGTTATCCTGCCGTCAGGCGGGTCCTCGGTCGGCCGAATTCCAAAGTCTAGGTCCGGCGTCAGTTGTCGTCGCTTCTTCCCTGACGTCAGTGCGGCAGGGGTATAAAAGAACCAGCCGACGCCATCTTCTTCAGTTTTTCTTGCCCCAGATGTCAGGTGCCCCCAGAAGGAAGGCAAAACAAATTTATGTAATCATGCAATATAGAATAATCAAAAAACATTAGTTGCAAGCAAATACACCATAAAAGAATACCCCAAATAGGTTGTATGAGAAGGTGTTTGTCATAAGGCCTGTCCTAAGAGGGGACGGAGGGGGGGGGTAACGTGGACTGCAGCTGTATGAGCACTCGAACATCTACATTTATGGTAGGTACAAAACTGTTCTATGTTCATCGTGCATACAGCTGCAGTCATTACAGATGGGAAGAATCCCAAAGCTAAGTAGAGGTGGCAGGCACTAAGTGGAACTAGGAGGAGCGAGGATGCCCTGTAAGACTGCAGTGGCAAATCCTGCTCTAGATTTAGAGTATAGTGGAAGGTGATGGTGCTTGGAGAAAGTGTGCACTGAACTCCAAGTGGCTGCTTCCAAGATGTCCTTGGTAGGGACCCCCATGAGGAAAGCTGCAGAGGTAGCTGTGGCCCTGGTGGAGTGGGATCTGATGCATATAGGCACAGTTTTTCCATGAAATGAGTAACAAAAGCATATGCAGTGGGCTATCCATTTTGAGATTGTCTGTTTGGAAATAGCCTTTCCTTGAGCACCTGTAGCATAGGACACAAAGAGCTGCTCGGATTTCCTGAATGGCTTTGTCCTGTCCAAATAATAACGAAGTTTTCTGTGAATGCCCAAGGAATGTAGTAGTCTTTCCCCTTTGTTTTGTGGATTAGGATAAAAGGTAGGCAAGTGGATAGTCTAATTCAAAGCTACACTGGATACTACCTTTGGCATAAAGGTAGGGTTGGTTCGTAAGGAAACTCTGTCCTGATGGAAAATGATGAAAGGTTGCACAGCCATGAGGGCCTGTAGCTCCGAAACCCTGCATGCTGAGGTGATAGCCAGAAGGAAGGCTGTTTTCCATGACAAGTATTGTAGTTCTGTTGAAGAAGCTGGCTCGAAGGGAGGAAGGGTCAGCTTTTCCAATACGAAGTTGAGGTCCCAAGCAGGGACTGGTGGTTTCCTTGGGGGTTTTATATTCTTTGCCCCTCCGAGGAACTGCCTTAAGAGAGGATGAGAGAATAAAGGAGGATCTGTGTTGTATTGTGCAGAAATGGCTGAAGCGTGGATTTTGATGGAGGAGAAGGAAAGTCCACTGTTTAACATCTCAGCTAGGTACTGTAAATTTTGAGGTAAATTTATAACCCAAAAATTCTGGCCCTTTTCTTGATTCCAGGCACAAAATCGTTTCCATTTGGCGGAGTAGGCTTTTCTAGTAGAAGGTCTTCTGGCCTCCAAGATGACATCCTGCACCTCCTTGGGAAGGAGGGTCTGTTGGGAAATCAAGGAATTCTCCATGCAGCTAGATTTAGGGTTTTGAGCTGGCTGTGAAGGGTTTTGTAGTTGTGCTGGGACAACAGAAGAGGGACTAGAGGTAGAATCCATGGTGGGGAATGTGTCAGGCTCTTCAGGAGAGGATACCAGTGTTGTCTTGGCCAGTCTGGAGCAATGAGAATCATTTTCGGCCTCTCTGCTCTGGCTTTTAATAGGACTTTGGGCAGCAGAGGAAGAGGCGGAAAGGCATAGACTGTCAACGTTGTCCAATTGAAAGAAACTGCGTCCACTTTCCAGGCCTGTGGATGATAGGTCCTTGAACAAAATTTTTTCAACTGGTAATTTCTGTGGGAAGCAAAGAGATCTATGTCTGGCTGTCCCCATGCCTGAGTTATCTTTGTGAAAACTCGAGGATGCAACTTCCATTCGTGTGGATCTGTCATATTTCTGCTTAGGCTGTCTGCCAGTGTGTTTTCCTTCCCTGGCAGGAATTGTACCTGTAGTTGAATTTGTAATTCCAGTGCTGTGTTCCATAGGGTCATGGCTTGCCTGCACAGGAGGTATGAATGAGTTCCCCCCTGTTTGTTTATGTACCACATCACTGTGGTGTTGTCTGTCCTTATCAATAGCTGGCCTGGAAGCAGTAGGTCTTTGAAGGTCATAATAGCATTTTGCATGGCTAGCATTTCCTTTTGGTTGATGTGTAGGTGCTTCTCTTTTTGGGACCATTTTCCCTGAATGCACTGATCTGTCATGTGTGCCCCCCAGGCGTAGTCTGAGGCGTCTATTGTGATGATTTGAGTTGCTTGAGATACACAGAAAGGGAGACCTGTGTTTCTTTGGCATGCTTGAGCCCACCACAGAAATTCCTTTTGAAGGCATGGAATTAGTGGTATAATTGTTTCCAAGCTGTGGCTGTGTTGAGACCATAAGTTTTTTAGGTACCATTGAAGTTTCCTGATATGCAGCTTTGCACATGGGATTAGTAGGATGCAAGATGCCATGAATCTCAGAGCCTGCAGGACTTTCCTTGCAGTAAGCCTGGTGAAGGTTGCCATTTTGCTGAAGTATTGAGACAGTTGCCCTTGTTAGTCTGGCGTGAGGTAGGCCATCTGGGTGGTTGTATTCAAGCTGGCACCCAGGAAAATAATTTGTTAAGAGGGTATTAGTTTTGATTTCTTTTTGTTGACTGTGTATCCCAGAAAGTTCAACAGTTTTATTACAAACGCCAGGTGTTTCAGTAGTATATCTTTGCTGTCCGCTTGGATCAGGCAGTCGTCCAGATATGGGTAGATTTGTATTCCTTGTAGTCTGCAGAAGGCGATTACTGATGCCAGGCATTTCGTAAACACTCTGGGCGCAGTAGATAAGCCAAAGGGCAATGCAGAGAATTGATAATGGGTTGAACCTGCAAGAAATCTGAGGTATCTTCTACAATCTTGTCTGATAGGGACATGCAGGTATGCCTCCTTGAGGTCCAATGTTACCAGCCAAGACTCCTTGCCCAGCATGGGAAGAAGCTGCTGTAATGTGAGCATCTTGAATTTTGGTACCTGTAGATATGAGTTTAGGATGGATAGGTCTAAGATAGGTCTCCAATCTTTGTCTTTCCTTGGTACCAGGAATAGTCTGGAATAAAACCCTTGACCTTGCTCTTTTGCAGGTACCTCTTGAATGGCTTTCATGTCCATGAGAGCTGAAATTTGTTTTTGTGCCTCTGCCATTTGATTTTGTGGCAGGTTTGACATGGCTCTCATTTTTGGAAGGGTGTGAAAGTGGAACCTGTAGCCTCTGTCTATAATGTCCAGAATCCATTTGTCTTTTGTAACAATATGCCAATTTTTTGAGAATAATGCCAGTTTTCCGCCCAAAGGTGCTGCCATTAAAGCTTTGCTTGGCAGGTATAGGGGGAAGTCATTGTGTCTGTTTTCTAAATGACTGTGATCTATCTTCTCCACCTCTTGGGGTTGGTGCTTGTCACTGTCTGGCTCTGAAAGATCCTTGAGGTTGCCCTCTACCCCTTGGGTGTCTGTATCTGCCCCTTTGAGGTCTGTCCATGGCTGGAAAGGACCAATTTTCTGAAGGCCAGTTTCTGCTGAAACGTGGAGGTAGTACCTGCAGGAAATCTTTCATTGTTTGCATTGATTTAGCTTTTTCCTCCATTTTCTTTAGTACCTCCTCAGCTTTAACACCAAACAATACATCTTTTTGAAGAGGTGCATCTAATAATTTAGCTTTGACATGATCTGGTAAGGCTTGCTCTTTGAGCCAAGCATGTCTACGTATAACTGACCCTGTAACAGCAGCTCTACATGAGGCCTCTAAAGCATCAAAACCACACTGCAAGGTATGTTTACCCACTTGCTCTGTACCATGCAACAAATCCTGCAACTCTTTTAAATCTGGTTGTTCTGGTTGTGTCATTTTGTTTTTCAACTGAGATAACAAAAACTGTTGATACTTTAACATATGGAACTGACAGTTTAATGCCCTCATGGTTAAAGTGGCCGAGGTGTACACCTTTTTCCCCTACCTTTCTAAAGCTCTGGAATCTCTCTCTGAAGGTAATGGGTTTTTAGCAGTAGAGGTCTTAATTCCCTTGGGACCCTGTGAAATAGTTTCTGGGTTAGCAGTATGGCTTTTGTATAGGAACTGGTGAGAATCAGGAACCCGGTAATACCTGTCTGGTTTAACAGGAGCTGGAGGCAAAGAATCTGGATTAAGGCTGGCTTCTGTGTACACATCATCCAATATATCTAAAACAGGAGGGATAGCCAGAGGCCTATGCTGGGGGAGCAAAAGAAAATCCCTGAGCCTTTTTTTGGAATCTGAGTAATCTTGGCCTTCCCAGTGAAAGTGTTCCCTCAATGTATGTAAGGTTTCCCCAAAAGAGTAGTCCTCAGGGGGGGAGACCAAGGGAATAGACTCCTCTGCATCAGAGTCTTCGAAGGAGAATAGGCATAATCCTGGTCCTCAGAATGTTCAGAAGTAATAGAGGCTTGATCTGAGGAAGGGTAGTCTTCCTCTAATCTGGGCCTTTTGTCAGAGGGGGGTTGAGAACCCCTGATAAGAGTAATCAAATCCTCAGCCATTTTGAGCATCTGTTTTTTAGGCATGGGGCCTTGGGAGGGTGTCTGAGGTCCCTGTTTTTTGGTTTTCATGGCTGCTTTAGATTTAGTGAAAGCTCTAATAGAAAAGGAGGAAGGCCTGAAGACACCTTGAGAAATGGCAGGCCTGTCTAAACTCTGAGTTTCCCTGCCAAGAGTGGCGTCGGTATCTGCAGTAGAAATGGGGCCCGAAGAGCCTGCGACCTCGGGTACTGAAGACACCGGTAATGTAGTGTCATCGGTACTCAGGGGCTGTGTAGGCGCCTCGCTGAGAACTGTAGAACTGGTAGTCGGCCTTAGCGTGGTATCAGTAGTCAGTGCGGACCTCGAATGTCGGTCCTTATCTTTGCGTCTTTTACTCAAAACTGGAGTTGGAGTATCCGACGGCATAATATAATTAAATTTTTTACCAAAATAGTGAAGGGCGAACTCCGCCCGGCGCTTAATAGTGCGCTTGTTGAATCTAGCACAAAAACGGCAGGCCGAGACGTCGTGGTCTGGGCCTAAGCGAGGTATACAGGAAGAGTGGAAATCCTTATGCGGTATTTGCTTCCCACATGAAATGCAATTATTAACTTTGTCTGACATCGGTCTGAGGCAAGAAAAGTTTCCCCAACGGGGTACTTAGCTTTCAAGAAGACTTCGGTTGAAATATTTTCGTAAATCTCAGGAGCTGGCCGACCGGCACTTGAGAACTGCTTCTGCTTCAGGCACCGCGCGGCAAGAAAGACTGAAGAAGATGGCGTCGGCTGCCTCTTATAGCCCTGCCGCACTGATGTTAGGGAAGAAGCGACGACAACCGACACCGGACCTAGACTTTGGAATTCGGCCGACCGAGGACCCGCCTGACGGCAGGATAACCCATCTGTAATGACTGCAGCTGTACGCACAATGAACATCCAGGACTGCAACAGTGATTACACTCAAACATCTACATTTATGGTAAGTGTACACAACTGTACTATGTTCTTCGTGTTTCATTGTTGCAGTCGTCACATTTGGGTAGATTCCCAAAGCTATGGTTGGGAGGAGGAGTTTATATAGCATTAGGGCCAGCAATAAGGCCCTGCAAAACAGCAGTGGCAAAGCCAGCTCTGGATTTAGAGAAAATTGGCAAATGATAATGCTTGGTGAAAGTATGTACAGAACTCCAAGTAGCAGCTTCTAGAATGCCCCTGGTAGGAACATCTCTGAGAAAGGCTGCAGAAGTAGATGCAGCCCTGGTGGAGTGAGATCTGATCCCCTGGAGAATAGGTTTTCCATAGTGTTTATAGCAGAAATGAATGCAATGGCTTATCCATTTAGAAATAGCTTTGTTTTGAAATAACCTTCCCCTCTGCCCCTGCAGCAAATGCTACCAGCAGTTGTTCCGATTTCCTTTGAGGTTTAGTCCTGTCCAAGTAGAATCTAAGTTGTCTGTGCACATCCAAGGAATGCAGAATCCATTCCTCTTTGTTCTGTGGATTGGGAAAGAAGGTTGGCAAATGAATGGACTGATTAACAGCCACACTGGATACCACCTTGGGCATGAAGGATGGATTGGTCCTGAGTGACACCCTGTCCGCATGAAAGATGATGAAAGGCTCCACTGCCATAATTCCGATATCTTTCTAGCTGAAGTGATTGCTAAAAGGAAGGCTGTTTTCCAATTAAGAAATTTTAAGTCTGCAGTAGCAGCTGGCTCGAAAGGAGGTAGAGTGAGCTTCTCCAATAAAAAGTTATGGTCACAGGCAGGGGTTGGAGCTCTCCTGGGTGGTCTCAAGTTTTTGGCCCCTGTGAGGTACTGCTTGAGCAGAGGATGAGAGAAGAGGGGAGGTTCTGTGATATAATGAGCCGAAATGGCGGAGGCGTGGATTTTAATGGAAGAAAAGGACAGGCCCTTGTGAAGCAAATCGGAGGTAAATTGGGCGCTGCTGTGCTCATCCCTTGAGACTGGTTCCAGGCACAGAATCTTTTCCATTTTTCAGTATAAGATTTTCTAGTACTAGTTCTCCTTGCCTCTAAGATGATATCCATCACAGGTTTGCTGAGGGATGATAAGGGTGAATTTAAGTGATTAGCCAGGCTGCAAGATTCAATGTTGGAAGCTGAGGGTGCAGAATTTGGTTCTTCTGCTGAGACAGCAGGGAACGGGTCTAAGGCAGGTGTCATGGAGATAACTGTGACACACTGCGCAGGAGGGGGTACCAGTGTTGGTGCGGCCAGTCTGGAGCAATCAAGATCATCCTTGGTTTGTCTTGTTTGAATATTAGTAAAACTTTGGAGAGGAGAGGCAGCGGGGGGAAGGCATAGACTGATAGGTTTTTCCAGCTGAAGGACAAAGCAACCACTTTCCAGGCTTGTTTGTGGGGAGTCCTTGTGCAAAACTTGTCCAACGGGTAGTTCTGGGGGGAGACAAAGAGATCTATGTCTGGGCTTCACCATTCGCTTGTCAACATGTTGAAAATCCATGGTTCCAGTTTCCACTCATGTGGGTCCAAGAGGTTTCTGCTTAGTCCGTCTGCCAGTGTATTCAATTTTCCTGGCATAAATTGAGCTTTTAGGTGCACTTGGTAGCTCAAGGCTGTGTTCCACAAAGCCATGGCTAGTCTGCAGAGGGGGTAGGAATGTGTACCCCCCCTGCTTGTTTATGTACCACATAACTGTGGTGTTCTCGGTCTTTACCATTAGTTGTCCCAGAAGAATGTAGCCCTTGAAGGCTGTCAGAGCATTCTGTACAGCTAAAGTACAGTTTTGTACCTACCATAAATGTAGATGTTCGAGTACTAATACAGCTGCAGTCATAACAGATGGGTTCTCTGCCGTCAAGCGGGTCCTCGGTTGGCCAAATTACAAAGTCTAGGTCCGGCGTAGGTTGTCGTCGCTTCTTCCCTGACTTCAGTGCGACAGGGGTATACAAGAACCAGCCGACGCCATTTTCTTCAGTTTTTCTTGCCCCAGATGTCAGGTGCCCCCAGAAGGAAGGCAATACATAAATTTATGTAATAATGCAGTGCAATATAATCAACAAACAGTAGTTGCAAGCAAATGCACCATAAATGAACACCCCAATCAATTTGTATGAGGAGGTGTTAGCCAATAGGCCTGTCCCAAAAGGGGAAGGAGGGAGGGAAACCTGGACTGCAGCTGTATTAGCACTCGAACATCTACATTTATGGTAGGTACAAAACTGTACTATGTTCATCGTGCATACAGCTGCAGTCATAACAGATGGGTAGAATCCCAAAGCTAAAAAAGGAGTGGTAGGCACTAGGTGGAACTAGGAGGAGCCAGGATGCCTTGCAAGACTGCAGTGGCAAAGCCTGCTCTAGTTTTGGAGTATAATGGTAGGTGGTAGTGCTAGGAAAAGGTATGCACAGAACTCCAAGTGGCTGCTTCCAAAATATCTTTGGTAGGAACTCCTTTGAGGAAAGCTGCAGAGGTAGCTGTGGCCCTTGTGGAGTGAGATCTGATGCCTGCAGGCACAGTTTTACCATGAAGAGAGTAACAAAAGCGCATGCAGTGGGCTATCCATTTTGAGATTGTCTGTTTGGAAATTGGCTTCCCTTGAGCTCCTATAGCATAGGACACAAAGAGTTGCTCTGATTTTCTGAAAGGCTTTGTTCTGTCCAAATAATAACATAGCTGTCTGTGGATGTCCAAGGAATGTAGTAGTCTCTCCCCTTTGTTTTGAGGATTAGGGTAAAAGGTAGGTAAGTGAATAGCCTGATTCAAAGCTACCCTGGATACCACCTTTGGCATAAAGGACGGATTGGTTCTTAAGGAAACTCTGTCCTGATGGAAAATGATGAAAGGCTGCACAGACATGAGGGCATGTAGTTCCGATACCCTGCGAGCTGAGGTGATAGCCAGAAGGAAGGCTGTTTTCCAGGACAAATATTGCAAATCTGTTGAGGCAGCTGGCTCGAAGGGAGGCAAGGTCAGCTTTTCTAGAATGAAATTGAGGTCCCAAGCAGGTATTGGTTGTTTCCTTGGGGGTTTTATATTCTTAGCCCCTCTGAGGAACTGTCTTAAGAAGGGATGAGAGAATAAAGGAGGATCAGTGTTGTATTCCGCAGAAATGGCTGAGGCATGGATTTTGATGGAGGAGAATGAAAGTCCACTGCTTAGCAGCTCAGCTAGATACTGTAGTATTTGAGGTAAATTCAGTATTCCAGGATTCTGGCCCTTTTTCTCATTCCAGGCACAAAATCGCTTCCATTTTGCGGAGTAAGCTTTCCTAGTAGAAGGCCTTCTGGCCTCCAAAATGACATCCTGCACCTCCTTGGAGAGTAGGGTCTGTTGTGAAGTTAAGGAATCTTCCATGCGGCCAGATTGAGTGTTTTCAGCTGACTGTGAAGAGTTTTGAAGCTGTGCTGAGTCAGAAGAAGAGGCATTAGAGGTAGGGTCCATGGTGGGGAATGCGTCAGGCTCCTCAGGAGTGGGTACCAGTGCTGTCCTGGCCAGTCTGGAGCAATGAGAATCATTTTTGGTCTGTCTGCTTTGGTTTTTAATAGAACTTTGGGCAGCAGAGGAAGAGGTGGAAAGGCATAAACTGTCATTGTTGTCCAACTGAAAGAGAGAGCGTCCACTCTCCAGGCCTGTGGATGAAAAGTCCTTGAGCAGAATTTTGTCAATTGGTGATTTTTGTGGGAGGCAAAGAGATCTATGTCTGGCCTTCCCCATGCTTGAATTATTTCTGTAAAAACTTGAGGGTGCAACTTCCATTCGTGTGGGTCTGTCATATTTCTGCTTAGGTTGTCTGCCAGCGTGTTTTCCTTGCCTGGCAAGTACTGTGCTTGTAATTCCAGAGCCATGTTCCAAAGTGACATGGCCAGCCTGCATAGGGGGTATGAATGGGTTCCTCCCTGTTTGTTTATGTACCACATTACTGTGGTGTTGTCTGTGAATAGTTGGCCTGGATGCAGAAGGTCTTTGAAAGCTATAATAGCATTTATTACTGCTAGCATTTTCTTTTGATTGATGTGTAGGTGCTTTTCTTTTTGGGACCATTTGCCTTGAATGCACCAATCTGTCATGTGCGCCCCCCAGGCGTAGTCCAAGGCGTCTGTTGTGATGACTTGATTTGCTTGAGGCTTGCAGAATGGGAGACCTGTGTTTCTTTGGCATGCTTGAGCCCACCACAGAAATTCCTTTTGAAGACATGGAATTAGTGGTATTATTGTTTCCAAACTGTGGCTGTGTTGAGACCATAGGTTTTTCTGGTACCATTGAAGTTTCCTCATATGCAACTTTGCACATGGGATTAGTAAGATGCAAGATGCCATGAATCCCAGAGCCTGCAGGATTTTCCTTGCAGTCAGCCTGGTGAAATTTGCTAGTTTTCTGAAGTATTGAGTTAGTTGCCCCTGTTTCTCTGGCGTGAGGTAGGCCATCTGGGTGTTTGTGTCCAAGTTGGCACCCAGGAAAATAATTTTTTGCG
Organism: Protopterus annectens; assembly: GCF_019279795.1. Lineage (NCBI taxonomy): Eukaryota > Metazoa > Chordata > Ceratodontiformes > Protopteridae > Protopterus > Protopterus annectens. The sequence continues at coordinate 592,140,403 of NC_056737.1, read as the reverse complement.
AGGGTATTAGCCTTGATTTCTTTTTGTTGACTGTGTACCCCAGAGAATTCAACAACATTATTACAAAAGCCAAATGTTTCAGAAGTATGTGCTTGCTGTCCGCTTGGATCAGGCAATCGTCCAAATATGGGTATATTTGTATCCCTTGAAGTCTGCAGTAGGCAATTACGGATGCCAGGCATTTCGTGAATACTCTGGGTGCAGTAGATAAGCCAAAGGGCAATGCAGAGAATTGATAATGGGTTGAACCTGCAAGAAATCTGAGGTATCTTCTGCAATTTTGTCAGATTGGGACATGCAGGTATGCTTCCTTGAGGTGCAATGTTATCAGCCAAGACTCCTTGCCCAGCATGGGAAGAAGCTGCTGTAATGTGAGCATCTTGAATTTTGGCACGAGTAAAAATGTGTTTAGGATGGATAGGTCCAAAATGGGTCTCCAATCTTTTCCCTTCCTTGGTACCAGGAATAGTCTGGAATAAAAATCTTGACCTTGTTCTTGAGTAGGTACCTCTTGAATAGCTTTCATGTCCATGAGATCTGAAATTTGTCTTTGTGCCTCTGCCCTTTGATTGTGTGGCAGGTTTGGCATGCCTCTCTTTTGTGGAAGGGTGTGAAAATGGAATCTGTAGCCTCTGTTTATAATGTCCAGGATCCATTTGTCTTTTGTGACAATATGCCAATTTTTTGAAAATAATGCCAGTTTTCCGCCTAAGGGTGCTGCCATTTGAGCCTTGCTTGGCATGCAAAGGGGAAAGTCATTGGGTTTGCTTTTTGAATGGCTGTGAACTATCCTCACCATCTCTTTGTGTAGGAGCTTGCTATTGTCTGCCTCTAAACGATCCTTGTGATTGCCCTCTGCCCCTCGGGCGCCTGTATCTACCTCATTGGAGTCTGTCCGTGGCCTGAAAGGACCAATTTTTGCAAGGCCAATTTCTACTGAAACGTGGAGGTTGTACCTGTAGAAAATCTTTCACTGTTTGCATTGATTTAGCCTTTTCCTCCATTTTCTTTAATACCTCCTCAGCTTTAACACCAAATAATACATCTTTTTGTAGAGGGGCATCTAGTAATTTAGCTTTGACATGATCTGGTAAAGTTTGCTCCTTGAGCCAGGCATGTCTACGTATGACTGCAGCAGCTCTACATGAGGCCTCTAGAGCATCAAAACCACATTGCAAGGTATGTTTACCCATTTGTTTTGCACTTTGCATCAAATCCTGCAACTCCTTCAAGTCTGGTTGTTCAGGTTGTGACATTTTGCTTATCAACTGTGATAACAGAAACTGTTGGTACTTTAACATATGGAACTGGCAGTTTAATGCCCTCATGGTTAAGGTGGCCGAGGTGTATACCTTTTTTCCCCACCGTTCTAAAGATCTGGAATCTCTCTCTGAAGGTAATGGATTTTTAGCAGTGGAGGCCTTAATTCCCTTGGGGCCCTGTGAGATAGTTTCTGGGTCAGCCGCATGGCGTTTGTATAAGAATTGGTGTGAGTCAGGAACCCGGTAGTACCCGTCAGGCTTGACTGGGGCTGGAGGTAAAGAGTCTGGGTTAAGGCAGGCCTCCGAATCCCCAGTAACTCAGGACAAACAGATTATTCCCCCTGGCTACAACATTCTTCGACTTGACCGCACTACAAAAAAAGGTGGTGGGATTGCAATCCTCTATAAATCAGGGATGCAAATCACTGCCTTACAGGATAAACCTCCCTCCAAAAGTAATGCTGAAATCCTTATATCCAAACTCCAAGTTAATGCCTTCAAATCCATCTATATTATCTGCATATACCTGCCCCCAGGCAATAACAGTAGTACCTTAGAAGAAATCCTTAACTGGCTGGCCATGCAATTTCCACAAGAAACAATAGTCCTTGGAGATGTCAATATAGACTGGAATACCTGCTCTTCAGCTTACCCTTCCACCCTCTTAAATCTGCATGGTTTCTCACAAACTATTCTCTCTCCTACCCGAAAAAATAAACCTACCAACAAAGAAAGCATTTTAGACTGGATTCTGATAAATAACCACCACCAAACATATACAGTAGGTACACTACCTGATGATATAAGTGACCATGCCCTTATTTATCTAATTAGACATAAAACTGATAAACCTAACTTAACAAAATACAAAATAGTTAGAACAAACAAAACTTTTAACCCAGATAAATTTGAAGCAGAACTTAGGTCCTGCAATTGGTCTCCTCTTAAACACCTCCCACTGGATGATGCTGTGACATATTTTAACTCTAAATTCCTATCTATTCTTGACACACATGCCCCCACAAGGTCCATCAGACTGTCCTTCAGAGCCGCCTCTTGGCTAACAAAGGACACAAGGCAAAAGATTATCCTGAAGGATAAACTCTGGTCCAAATACCACAGTACTAAAGATCCCACAGACCATCTCAACTTTAAACAAATAAGAAACATTACAAAAAAAGCAGTAATTCTGGATAAAAGAAACTACTACTGCCATTTGCAACAGGCTAACCTGCATAACCCACAAAAGTTCTGGGCAGGAATAAATAATCTCATGAAACCTGGCCAATCGGACACTCCAAGCCCAGCAGGCACCTCCCAATATAACTCCAAACACACTGCCAATGCCTTTAACACCTTCTTTACTGAAACTGTCCAGTCTCTTTCCAATCAACTCTCCCCTGATATTTCCAGTCTTTCCTCCTCCTCTAACACTTCCATTCCCACATTTCAACTTCAACCTGTTCCCTCTGCACTAATTCGTACTCTGCTACATAAACTTAAACCATCCTCTCCATCTGCGGACCATCTACCTGCTATGTATCTAAAAGTTGCTGCTAATGCACTGACCTATCCCATCTCCATCCTGATTAACAGAACCACTGAAGAAGGCTACATTCCTTCTCTCTGGAAAATATCTCATGTTATTCCCCTTCATAAAGGAGGAAAATCAACTGAACTCTCTAACTACCGACCCATAGCTTTGCTCTCTCCTCTTGCTAAAATCATGGAAAAATGTGTCCAAAAGCAACTTCTGAAACACCTGTTAACTAACAATCTGCTAGCTAACTGTCAACATGGTTTTAGACCCTACCATAGCACCACCTCTGCCCTCCTCTCCTTCACAGACTGCATCAATAAAAATAGGAACAATAATACCCTTAGCTCTGCTATATTTATTGACCTATCCAAAGCCTTTGATATGGTCAATCACAAAATCTTGTTACACTTACTTAAATCATTTGCACTTGACGCAAGCTCAATTAAATGGTTCCACTCTTACCTGGACAACAGAAAACAGGCAGTGAGATGGCAAAATAACTTATCCAACCACCTCCCCATTACTCTAGGAGTTCCCCAGGGCTCAATTCTTGGCCCTCTCCTCTTTTCAATTTTCATTAATGATCTCCATACCCATATTTCTCCTGCCACCTGTATACAATATGCAGATGATTCCACTTTAATCTGTTCTGCCTCATCCCCCTCTGTACTGCACTCTCTCACCCAAAATACTTTTGAAACCGTAGAATGTTGGTTCCTCAAACGATGCTTAATTTTGAACCCCAAAAAAACCAAATTATTACTCTTTTCACCAACCCGAAAATCCTCTCCACTGAATTTCTGTGTCACATCAACTAATGGCACAAACATCTCACCCGATCCATCTACCAAACTTCTCGGAGTTGAAATAGACAACAATCTGACCTTTGACACACACATCTGCAATACTATAAAATTAGTTAACAGAAAACTAGGCTCCCTCTATAGAATTAAACCATTCCTTACTCCACATGCTAGAACTTCCATTGCCCAGACCCATCTTATCTCGACTCTCCTGTATGCCTCTCCCATCTATACTTCATTGTCCAAAGCTAACCTCAGCAAACTGTCTGCTGCCTACAACAATATTGCCAGATTTGCCACCAATTCTACTTTTAGAACTCACCACTGCCAAAACTTAAGGCAACTACAATGGCTAGAACTACAAAACCAAATTCTATTTCAACAGATCTCCTTAGCCCACAACATCCTTTACAAACCCTTAAACACACCCATTCTCACATCACTTATCACTCCATACTGCAATCTTAAAAGCCTTCGCTCCTCCGACAAACTACTTATATCAACTAGTAAACCCAATAACTCAGCTGGCAAATCCTTGTTTTCCAATATAGTAGGAAAAACCTGGAATACTCTTCCTCACAATCTCACAGCAATCTCCTCTCTTCCCTGCTTCAAATCCCAACTCAAAACACACCTCAAAACCCACTGGCTCTGCCCCTGTAGCAACCCTGACTAGATTACCTTGGTATCTAGGTACTCTCAACTTCTCTGCTGTAAATAACTTCCTTTCCTCAGCTATCTAGGTACTAGAAAAATTTCTAGTCATTTTTTTTTTTTTTTTTTCTTTTTTACTTTCTCTAGCTCTAGAAACTCCTAACAAAATACACTCACTATTTTTTCTCCATTTCTGCCTTCATATCCAATGATTTTGTCATATATATTATAACCATGTCTAATATTTTTACCTGATATTACAATCGCTTGCATGTGGAGCTTTTCTCCCCGGGCCTCTGCTGAAAATGGACATAAATCCAGTTGGACCAGCCCGGTCAACAAATGTAAAATAAAATAAAATAAATAAAAGGTATAGCCAGAGGCCTGTGCTGAGGGAGCAAGAGAAAATCCCTAAGCCTTTTCTTGGAGTCTGAGTACTCTTGTCCTTCCCAGTGGAAGTGTTCCCTCAAGGTATGCAAGGTTTCCCCAAATGAGTAATCCTTGGGGGACAGAGGGAATGGTCTCCTCTGCATCAGAATCTTCAAAAGGGGAGTATGAATGTTCCTGTTCATCAGAGTGCTCTGAAATAATGGAGGCCTGGTCCGAGGAGGGGGATTCTTCCTCCACTCTGGGCCTTTTGTCCGGGGGGGGGGGGTTGAGAACCCCTGATAAGAGTAATTAAATCCTCAGTCATTTTAAGCATCTGTTTTTTAGGCATGGGGCCTGGAGAAGGGCCCTGTGTAGCTTGTCTCTTAGAATGCAAGGCTGCTTTAGACTTAGTGAAAGCCTTGATGGAAAAAGAAGAGGAAGGTCTGAAGACACCTTGAGAGGAGGCAGACCTGTCTACATTCTGAGTTTCACCACCTAGAGTGGCTTCGGTATCTGTAGTCGGGGTGTGGGCCGAGGAGCCTGCGACCTCGGGCACAGTAGACACCGCCAATGAAGTGTCGTCGGTAGGCAGGGGCTGCGTAGGCGCCTCGCTGAGAACCGGACCACCTGTAGTCGGCTTTGGCTTGGTGTCGGTAGCGGCCGCGGACCTCGTGTGTCGGTCCTTATTTTTGCGTCTTTTAGTCAAAACTGGAGTCGGAGTATCCGACGACATAATGTAGTTAAATCTTTTTCCAAAATAGTGCTGGGCAAACTCCGCCCGACGCTTAATGGTGCGTTTGTTGAATGTAGCACAAAAACGACAGACCGAGACGTCGTGGTCTGGGCCTAAGCAAGGAATGCAGAGGGAATGAAAATCCTTATGCGGTATTTGCTTCCCACATGAAATACAATTATTAACTTTGTCTGACATCGGTCTGAGGCAAGAAAAGTTTCCCCAACGGGGTACTTAGCTTTCAAGAAGACTTCGGTTGCAAAATTTTCGTAATTTCAGGAGCTGGCCAACCGGCACTTGCGAACTGCTTCTGCTTCGGGCACCGCGCGGCAAGAAAGACTGAAGAAAATGGCATCGGCTGGTTCTTTTATACCCCTATCACACTGACGTCAGGGAAGAAGCGACGACAACCAATGTCGGACCTAGACTTTGGAATTCGGCCGACCGAGTACCCGCCTGACGGCAGAGAACCCATCTGTTATGACTGCAGCTGTATGCACGATGAACATCATTTCTTTTTGATTGATATGTAGGTCTTGGATTCCATTTGCCCTGAATGCACTTCCCTGCCAGGTGAGCCTCCCATGCATAGTCTGATGCATCTGTAGTTAGGGTTTGGGTGGCAGGGGGTAGTGTGAATGGTAATCCCTTGTTCTGGTGGCAGGCCTCTGCCCACCAGAGGAACTCCAGGCACAGGCAAGGTATGATAGGAATCATTGTTTCCAGGCTGTGAGAATGTTGACTCCATAGACTTTTTAGATACCACTGTAGTTTCCTCATATGCAGTCTTACATATGGAATTGGAAGAATGCAGGAGGCCATGAGCCCCAATGCTTGCAGTATTTGTCTTGCAGATAGCAGGGTTTTTGTGGCCATTTGTTTGAAATAGGTTACCAAATGAATTTGCTTTTCTGGCGTGAGGTAAGCCATGTGTGCAGTTGTATTCAAGCTTGCTCCCAGGAATGTAATTTGTTGACAGGGTACCAGTTGTGATTTCTTTTCGTTTATGGTCTACGCCAGACAAGTTAGAATCCTTTTTACAAATGCCAGATGATTCAAAAGAATGCCCTGGCTTTCTGCCTGAATTAGACAATCATCCAGTTATGGGTATACTTGAATACATCTTTGCCTGCAAAATGCAATAACTGGAGCTAGGCACTTTCTGAACACCCTGGTCGCAATAGACAAGCCAAAGGGCAGTGCTGAGAACTGATAATGCGTGCAGCCTGCTTTGAAGCGTAGGTTGCAAGATTCCCTGATTGGGATGTGCAGGTATGCTTCTTTTAAATCTAGTGTTGCCAACCAGGCGTCTTTGCCTACCATAGGAAGTAATTGGTGAAGAGTCAGCATCTTGAATTTTGGAATCTCCAAAAAGGTGTTTAGAGTAGACAGGTCCAGGATTGTACGCCATGATTTGTCTTTTCTGGGTACCAGAAAAATTCTGGAGTAGAATCCTTGTCCCTTTTCCTCTTCTGGTACCAGTTGAACACCCCCATGCTTTAAGAGGGAAAGTACTTGTTTTTGAACCTCTGCCCACTGGTTTGGGGGCAGGTCTGGCCACCCATTTGGTGTTGGTAATACGTGGAAATGAAATCTGTATCCCTGGGACACCATATTTAAAACCCATTTGTCCTGGGTTATGAGTTCCCAGTTCTTTGCATGAAGAGCAATCTTGCCCCCAAAGGGGTGGTCAAAAGATAAGTGCTTGGGAATTTTAAAAGGAAGTCATTGAGACTGTTTACCATAGGGGGGTGTCTTATTCCCAGATTTGGAAGTGGAGGCTCCCCACTGCTTAGTTCTGAGAGTCCCCTGGGACTGAAACCTGGGGTTTTTGCTGTGTCTGGGTTCGGCTTGAGAGGACCTGGAAGGGACTGGAAAGGACCAATTCTTAGTAGGCCAGTGCCTACTAAATCTCAGAGGTTGCACATGTAAAAATAATCTTTAACAGTTTGCATAGATTTAGCTTTATCTTCCCTCTTTTTATGAATTTCTTCAGCCTTGTTGTCAAACAGGCGGTCCTGATTTAAAGGAGCATCCAACAATTTAGCTTTAACACGATCAGTCAAAGATTGCTCCTTAAGCCAAGCATGCCTTCTAAGCACAGACGCAGTAACAGCAGCCCTGCAAGAGGCCTCGGAAGAATCAAAACCACATTGCAAAGTATGTTTTCCTACTTGTTCAGCAGAATGCATTAAGTCCTGTAAATCTTTATTTCCCACACAGTCAGGAATCAACATCATTTTCTGTTTAAGCAGTCCAATAATATGTTGCTGATACTGTACCATATGAAATTGGCAGTTTAAAGCTCTGATTGCTAAGGTTGCAGAAGTATAAACCTTTTTACTCCATCTATCCAGTGCCCTGGAGACTCTATCAGAAGGGGTAGGATTTTTAGCAGCAGAAGCCTTAATGCCCTTGGGCCCCTGAGAAATAGTCTCTGGATCTGCAACAGGATTTTTGAAAAGGAACTTGTGGGACTCAGGAAACCTGTAGTATCTGTCAGGTCTACTAGGAGCAGGAGGCAGGGAATCAGGGGCCAAAGTGGATTCCGAGAACACATCATCAATAATATCTAGTACAGGAGGTATAGCCAAGGGCCTATGCTGAAGCAGAAGAAGGAAATCCCTAAGCCTCTTTTTTGAATCTGAAAATTCCTGGCTTTCCCAGTGGAAATGCTCCCTTAAAGTATGTAAAGTTTCCCCAAAAGAAAAATCCTCAGGAGGGGAAGCAGAGGGAATAGAATCCTCTGCTTCAGAATTCTCATAAGTAGGTATGGACAAATCCAGGTCATCAGAAGAGTCAGAACAAACAGAAGATTCATTATCAAGCTCAGCCCTAGGCCTCTTGGGGGGGGGGGGGGTTGACTACCCCTGATTAGAGTTATTAGATCTTCATCCGTTTTTATCATTTGTTTTTTAGGCATAAGGGTCTGAACATGTGGCCTGGGCTTCGATTTTTTAGACATGGATCGAGATTTAGGCCTCAGTAATGAAGGAGGTGTCGATTTAATATGCAAGTCTGTAAGCCTGAATTCACCCTCAGAAGCCAGTGCCTGCACAGTGGCTCCGGACCCATCCAAGGTAGAGACATCCGTGGGTTCCATAGTTGAAGTATCTCGCGGCATACCAGACTCCAAATAGGTCTCAGTAGAGGCCTGCGAATCAGAAGTAGCGGGTATCAGGGGCTGTGAAAGCGCCTCACTGAGTATCGGCGAACTGGTGACTGGCTTGGGAGAAGTGTCGTCGGCAGTTTTGGACCTCGCCAGCCTGTCTCTGTCTATCTTTGCATTTTTTTCAGAATCCCGTTAGTTGGATGGCTAACCAACGACATTTCTGGATAAATAAACCGAGACCCAAAATATTTAGAGGCAAAAATATACCGAGGACGGATAGTGCGCTGATTAAACAAAGCACAAAACCGACAGCAAGGTACGTCGTGGTCAGGGCCTAGGCAAGGAATACAGTACGAATGAAAATCTTTATGAGGTATTTGCTTTCCACAAGTAATGCAATTATTAACTTTTACTGACATCGGTAAGGAACAAGAAAAAGTTTCCCCAACGGGGTACTTAGCTTTAAGTTGAAGACTTCGGTTCTGAAACTCGAAAATGAAAATTTCAGGAGTCGGCCGACCGGCACTTGCGAACTACTTCTGCTTCTGGCACCACACAGCAAGAAAGACTGATGTAATGACGTCGGCTGCATGTTTTATACTCCTGACGACCTGACGTCATGGAAGAAGAGACCGCAACCGACGCAGGACCCAAGAATTAGTTAATCTGGCCGACTGACAGCAACCTGCAAGCAGATTATCCAAATGTAATGACTGCAACAGTGAAACACGAAGAACATCAGGAAAGGACCAAAAACAAAAAAGGGGGAAGGAGAGAGGGAAACCAGGACTGCAACAGTGAAGACACTCGAACATCTACATTCATGTTAAGTGCACACAACTGTACTATGTTCATCGTGTTTCACTGTTGCAGTCCTAACCAAAGGGTTGATTATCAAAGCCCAGAGAAAAGGGAGGAATCACCAACAGAATCAAGGATTGGACAGAATTCCCTGCAGAACAGCAGTAGCAAACCCTGTCCTGGCACTAGAAAACAAAGGTAAATTATAATGCTTTGTGAAAGTGTACACAGAAGACCATGTGGCAGCCTCTAAAATGTCTTTAGTAGGGACACCCCTTAAAAAGGCTGCAGAAGTGGAAGCTGCTCTTGTGGAGTGAGTCCTAACCCCTTGAGGAGGAACCTTGCCATGAAAGGAATAAAGTAATACAAGGTGCAATCCACTTAGAAATGGTTTGCTTAGAGATAGCTTTGCCCTGAGCTCCAGAGGCAAAACTCACCAATAACAGTGCTGATTTCTGAAGGTCTTTAGTCCTGTCCAGGTAAAACCTGAGCTGTCTGTGCACATCAAGAGACTGTAGGATCCTTTCACCTCTATTTTGTGGATTACGAAAGAAAGTAGGAAGGTGTATGGACTGATTAAGAGTCAGGCTGGAAACCACCTTAGGCATAAAAGACGGACTGGTTCTCAGAGAGACACGATCTGCATGGAAAATAAGAAAAGGCTCCACAGCCATCAAAGCTTGCAGCTCCGAAACCCTCCTTACTGAAGTTATAGCCAAAAGGAAGGCAGTCTTCCAAGAGAGAAACTTTAAATTTGAAGTGGCAGCTGGCTCAAAAGGAGGAAGAGTGAGTTCCTCTAGAACAAAATTAAGATCCCAGGCTGGAGTAGGTGCCCTTCTGGGAGGTTTTAAGTTGCAAGCACCTCTGAGAAACATTTTCATCAGGGGATGACAGAAAATGCATTGTTCAAAAGAACAATGAGCAGAAATGGCTGAAGCATGGATCTTGTTAGAGGAAAATGAAAGACCACCCTGAAGCAAATCAGCCAAGTATTTCAGGATCAGAGGAAGAATAAACTGAGAAGATCCCCCTCTAGCCTTCATCCAATGACAGAATCTTTCCCATTTGCCAGCGTAGGACTTCCTAGTGTTAGGCCTCCTGAAGTACATTAACCACCTGCTGGCAAAGGGAAGAAGAAATGGATTGATTCATACAGTGAGCCATGCTGCCAAATGGAGAGACTGAAGATGAGGATGTAGAATGTTTCCCCCTTCCTGAACCAAAAGATCTGGTTTCAGAGGAAGACGACAAGGAGGAAATTGGGAGAGACTGCGAAGCAGTGGATACCAATGCTGACTGGGCCAGTCTGGAGCTATTAGAATAGTCCTTGGTCTTTCGTCCCTTACCTTCAATAATACTCTGGGAAGAAGAGGAAGAGGAGGGAAGGCATAAACTGACAGAAGCGTCCAAGGGAAGGACACAGCATCCACTCTCCAGGCCTTGCTATGATGTTGTCTGGTGCAAAAAAAGTGGTAGAAGGTGGTTGTCTGAGGAGAAGAAAAGATCCACCTGAGGAGTGCCCCAATGTTGAATGATGCTGGAAAAGACTGCTCTGTTCAGTTGCCACTAGTGAGGATCCAGGGTCTGCCTGCTCAACTGGTCTGCCAAAACATTGAGTCTCCCTGGAAGAAACTGAGCTAGGAGATGCAGGCCCAAGGATGTTGCTATGAACCAGAGAATCATGCTCTGTCTGCACAGGGGGTAAGAATGAGTCCTTCCCTGTTTATTGATATACCACATGACTGTGGTGTTGTCTGTCCTGACAAGCAGAGTTCCTGGAGAAAGAAGATGCTTGAAAGTTAGTAAGGCTTGCTGAACTGCCATCAACTCCTTTAGGTTTATGTGCAGGTCCATCTGCTGGGCATTCCAACATCCCTGTATGCATGTGCCATCCAGGTGAGCTCCCCAGGCGTAGTCCGATGCGTCCGTGGTAAGAACTTGAATGGCGTGAGGTGGGCGAAAAGGCATGCCCTTGTTTTGGAGACAGGCTGTCATCCACCATAGAAACTCTGTCTGCAGACATGGAAGCAGAGGAATTATCATATCCAGGTCCTGTGTGTGTTGACACCAAAGATTCTTGAGGTACCATTGCAATTTTCTCATATGCAGTTTTGCATATGGAATCATGAGAAAGCAAGAGACCATGTATCCTAGAGCTTGCAGGTATTTCCTTGGAGACAGCTGGGACAGAATTGCCAAATCCTTGAAGTAAACTGAAAGAGTTGCCTGCTTTGCCTGGGTGAGATATATTATCAGGGCGGCTGTGTTCAGACTCGCTCCCAGGAATGTTATCTCCTTGGATGCTACCATTTTTGATTTTTCCACGTCGAGAGTGTAACCCAGAGAAGAGTCTTTACAAATTCCAGATCCTTTAAGAGCTGTTCTTGAGAATTTGCTTGAATTAGACAGTCGTCCACGTATGGATAAATCTGAATTTTCTTCTTCCTGCAAAAAGCAATGACTGGAGCCAAAGGGCAGCTCAGAGAATTGATAATGTTGCTTGCCCACTCTGAAACAAAGGTATTGCCTGCAACTTTCCCCTGATAGGGATGTGCAGATAAGTTTCTTTGAGATCCAAAGTTACTAGCCAGAAGTCCTTGTCTAACATTAGTAGCACCTGATGCAAAGTGAGCATTTTGAACGTTGGAATTACCAAGAAAGAGCTCAGAATGGATAGATCTAGGATAGGATGCCAAGTGCCTTCGTTTTTTGGAACTACGAAAAGTCTGGAATAGAAGGCCTGGCCTACCTGTTGAGCATGAACTGATTCTATTGCCCCCAGATGTAACAGAGACAAAATTTGCTTTTCTACTTCTGCCCTTTGGTTTGGAGGAGTGTCCAGGAATCCTTTGGGTACTGGAAAGGTGTGAAAAGAAACCTGTGACCTAGGGATACAGTTCTGAGTACCCATTTGCCATCCGTGATGGTGGCCCAAACATTAGCAAAAAAAAAGGCCAACCTTCCCCCTAAAGGATTGTCCGGTCAAGCAGGAGCAGACAGAAGTTGGACAGAGTCATTGAGAATGTTTATATTGAGATGTAGGCTTAGAACTGCCCGCCTTGGAAGTGGAAGCAGGCAACACTTAAACCTTTGAGGGGTAGCCCCCTGCCCCCTAGAGGATTTATAACCTCTAGTCCTAGAGTGGTTCTGTCTGCTGGTATCAGGAAACATCCAACTCTTAGAAGGGTAATTATTGCCGAAACGAGGAGGTTGAACTTGCAGAAAGTCTTTAACTGTTTGCATAGACTTGGCCTTATCCTCCATCTTTTTGAGCACTTCCTCTGCTTTGCTGCCAAAAAGACTGTCCTTATGTAAAGGTAAATCTAAAAGCTTAGACTTGACAGACTCTGGAAGGGGCTGCTCCCTGAGCCAAGCGTGCCTTCTGAGAACAGATCCAGTAGCTGTAGCCCTGCAGGAAGCTTCTAGAATGTCAAAACCACAATGGAAAGAATGTTTATTGACAAGACTGGCAGAATTCAGCAAATCCTGCATATCCTTACTCTCTGCCAAAAGAGGCACACTTGCAATCTTTGACTTAATAGCCTCCAAGGTGTGCTGCTGATACTTAAGCATCTGCAAAAGGCAATTAGTAAACCTAATAGCAAGAGTGGCAGAGGTATGAACTTTTTTATCCCACCAACCTAGGTTCCTAGATTCCCTGTCAGAAGAAACAGGATTCTTGGTAACAGTGGCCTTAACTCCTTTAGGCCCTTGAGAAATAACCTCTGGGTCAGCTAGCGGATTCCTAAAAAGAAACAAATGAGAATCAGGGACTCTATAGTATCTGTCAGGTTTCTTGGGAGCAGGAGGAACTGGATTTGGAGTCAAGGAAATTTCCAGAAAAACATCATCAACCACTTCCAACACTGGAGGAATAGCCAGAGGCTTATGCTGAGGCAAATCCAAAAACTCCCTGATCCTTTTCTTTCATTGGGGATAATTCTGACTTTCCCGTTTAAAATGCTCCCTGAGAGTATTCAAAGTATCACCAAAAGAGAAATCCTCTGGAGGAGAAGCAGAAGGAATGGATTCCTCTGCATCTGAATCCTCAAAAGGAGAAAAAACCTGAGAAACTTCCTCTTCATCAGCAGAAATGTTAGAAGTATCAGAACCAGAAATAGATAAAACCTCATGAGAGACATCCTTACCCCTTTTTGAAGGGGGAGGCTGTGAACCCCTAATAAGAGTCAACAGGTAATCAGCCATTTTAACCATTTGAGAATGAGGGGAACGAGAGGAAAAGTACAGTTTTGTACCTACCATAAATGTAGATGTCCGAACAGGAATGCATCTGCAGTCCTTACAAATGGGTTGTCCTGTCGTCAGGCAGCCCTTCGGTCGGCCGGATTCCAAAGTCTGGGTCTGGCCTCGGCTGGTGTCGCACTTCACCCGACGTCATAGCTGCAGTTCTTCGGGTATAAAGGCATCAGCCGACGCCATTTTCCTCAGTGTTTCTTGCCCCAGATGCCAGTTGCCCTCTTGGATAGCTAAATTTTGGATAAATGCCAATGTTTCCAAATAGTAGAAGGCAAACACAAAAAATAAGCATGTATGTACTTATATACAAACAAATACACCATAAGAGATCCCCCCCCCCAGCTAGCTATTAGATGGGCAAATACCCCAGGAATACCACAGAGGGGAAGGAGGGTGGGTAATCCTGACTGCAGATGCATTCCTGTTCGGACATCTACATTTATGGTAGGTACAAAACTGTACTATGTCCTTCAAGGATGCATCTGCAGTCCTTACAAATGGGTAGAATACCATAGCCAAACTAGGGGAGGAGGAAGAAGAAATTATGGTGTAGTTAGGATCCCTTGCAAAACAGCAGTGGCAAACCCTGCTCGGGATCTAGAGTATAAAGGTAAGTTATAATGCTTGGCAAATGTATGCACGGAGGTCCAAGTAGCAGCCTCTATAATGTCCTTGGTAGCCACTCCTCGTAAGAAAGCTGTGGTAGTGGCTGTAGCCCTTGTAGAATGAGGCCTTATGTTCTGTGGAGTTTGCTTTCCATGGTAGGAGTAACAGAATCTGATGCAATTTCCTATCCACTTGGAGATTGTCTGTTTTGAAATTGCTTTTCCTTCCCTTCCTGTTGCATATGCTACCAGAAGCTGGTCAGTTTTCTATTGCCCTTGGTTCTGTCCAGGTAGTAGCGCAACTGTCTATGTACATCCAAAGTATGCAGCAGTCTTTCCCCTGTTCTGTGGATTGGGAAGAAGGTAGGTAGGTGGATAGCCTGGTTTAAAGACACTCTGGATACCACCTTAGGCATAAATGTAGGATTTGTTCTCATGGACACTCTATCTTGATGGAAGATTAGGAAGGGTTGTACTGCCATTAAAGCCTGTAGCTCAGAAACCCTTCTTGCTGAGGTAATTGCCAGCAGAAAAGCAGTTTTCCAGGATAGGTGTTGAAGATCTGCTGTTGCTGCTGGTTCGAAATGGGGGAGTGTCAATTTTTCTAGCACAAAGTTCAAGTCCCATGCTGGTAATGGTGGTTTCCTAGGAGGTTTTACATTTTAATTCCTCTCAGAAACTGCCTGAGTAGAGGATGCGAGAAGACAGGGGGATCGAAGCTGCATTCTGCAGAAATAGCTGATGCATGTATCTTGATGGAGGAATAGGACAGGCCTGTATGGAAAAGCTCTGCCAAATACTCCAGGATGTTGGCAATGTCTACCTTTGACACATCTTTTCCCCTTCAGTACTCCAAATGAGAAACCTTTTCCATTTTCCTGCATAGTTCCTTCTTGTTGAAGGTCTGCGGGCCTCAAGGATAATGTCTTTAACCCTTTGGGATAAATCTGGGTTAGTTGCTCTTATGTAATGCTCCAGGCAGTCAGCTGCAGAGTTTTCAGGTTTGGATGCAGGGTGTTGTAGCCGCTCTGAGTTAACAGCAAAGGAATCAGGGGTAGTGTCCACATTTTCCCCCGAGACATGCTCCTCAGTAATGGGTACCAATGTTGTTTTGGCCAGTCTGGAGCTATCAGAATGATCCTTGGACGTTCCTCTTTGATTTTCAATAGCACCTTGTGCATCAAAGGAAGAGGTGGGAATGCATATGCTGTCAGGCCTTTCCAACTGAAGGATAGAGAGTCCACCTTCCAAGCAAGTGGGTGGCACGTCCTTGTGCAGAATTTCTTGAGCTGGTGATTGAGTGGGGATGTGAATAGGTCTATTTGTGGCAGTCCCCATTTCCTTGTGATGACCTTGAAGATGTCCGGGTGTAGCATCCATTCGTGAGCATCCGAGGTAGTTCTGCTTAATATGTCTGCTAGGATGTTTTCTTTTCCCGGTACAAAAATTGCTTGTAACTGAATGTTGTAGCTCAGAGCCATATTCCATAGGTCCAGTGCCATCCGGCATAGAGGGTATGAAAGAGTGCCTCCCTGTTTGTTGATGTACCACATGACTGTGGTGTTGTCTGTCCTTATCAGCAACTGCCCTTCTTGGAGGAATGGTCTGAAATTCTGGATTACTAGTTTTACTGCCAGCATTTCCTTTTGATTTATGTGCAGGTGCAGCTGATCTGGAGTCCATAAGCCTTGTATGCACTTGTCCAGCATGTGGGCCCCCCAACCGAGGTCTGAGGCGTCCATTGTGATGGTTTGGCTTGGTTGAATGCTGTGGAAGGGCAAACCTGGGTTTGACTGGCATGCCTGAGCCCACCATAGGGACTCTTGTTTCAGGCATGGGATTAGTGGTATTTCGGTTTCTAGGCTGTGCCTGTGTTGAGACCATAAATTCTTCAGGTACCACTGTAGCTTTCTCATATGCAGTCTGGCATGAGGAACCAGGATTATGCAGGATGCCATGAAGCCCAAGGCCTGCAGTACTTTCCTTGCTGTTAGTTTGTTCTGCTTTGTTAATGCCAAGAAGTAGAGAGGAAGTTGTTCTTGTTTTTCTGCAGTTAGGAATGCCATCTGTTTTACTGTGTCCAATTCTGCACCTAAGAAGGTTATTCTTTGGGATGGTATCAGTCTTGATTTTTTTATATTGACTGTATATCCCAGGGCTTGCAGTAAGCAAATGACTCTTTGTAAGTCTTCTGTTAGCTTGTTTTTGTCGTCCGCTTGTATCAGGCAGTCGTCCAGGTATGAATATATTTGGATTCCCTGAAGCCTGCAGTGAGCGATTACTGATGCCAGGCATTTCGTGAACACTCTGGGCGCAGTAGATAAGCCAAAGGGCAATGCTGAGAATTGATAATGCTCTGATCCTGCAAGAAATCTGAGGTATCTTCTGCAATTTGGTCGTATGGGGACGTGCAGGTATGCCTCCTTGAGATCTAGGGTCACCAGCCAATACTCCTTGCCCAGCATGGGAAGAAATTGCTGTAGGGTCAGCATTTTGAATTTTGGAACAATGATGAATGTGTTTAAAGCGGACAGGTCGAGAATAGGCCTCCAATTTTTCTCTTTTCTTGGTACCAGGAATAGTCTGGAGTAAAATCCCTTTCCTTGTTCCATAGATGGTACCCTTTCCATAGCTCTCATCTTTGCTAATTGAGCTATTTGTTTTAGAGCTTCTGTCTTTTGATTTGGTGGTAGGTTTGGCATTCCTCTTTTTCCTGGTAAAGTATGGAAATGAAACCTGTAGCCTTGGTCTATAGTTTGCAAAATCCACTTGTCTCTTGTGATGTAGTGCCAGTTTTTTGAAAATAAGGCTAACTTTCTGCCTAAGGGTGCTGCTATTTGTTCCCTGGTAGGCGGTGCCAGAGCCAAGTCACTGTGATTGTCCTGTTGCAGTGGTAGTAGTTGTGTCTGTGCCTCGCTGGTTGTTACTTTGCCACTGGCGTCCCCTGTAGGCACCTCCTCTGGATTGATTTCTGCCTCTTGAACGCCTATTCCTGCCTCTCTGTGTTTTAGAGGAGTCTGGAAAGGACCAATTTTGGAAGGCCAGTTCCTGCTAAACCTTGGAGGCTGAACCTGTAAGAAATCTTTCACTGTTTGTACAGATTTTGCCTTCTCTTCCATTTTCTTCAGTACCTGCTGAGCAGGAGAACCAAATAAACTGACCTTATCCATAGGAGCATCTAATAGTTTTGCTTTAACATGATCCGGCAAGACCTGTTCTTTCAACCATGCATGCCTTCTTATAACTGTGCCAGTCATGGCTGATCTAAAGGAAGCCTCCAGTGCATCATAGCCACATTTTAAAGAATGGTTACTAACCTGCTGAATGTTATGCACCATTTCTAGAACATATTTCTTATCTAAAGAATCATCAGAGGACAGTTTCTTAGTTAACTGATCAAGCATAAACTCCTGGTATTGGATCATATGAAACTGACAGTTCAATGCCCTAGCTGAGAGAGTAGCAGAGGTGTATACTTTTTTACCCCATCTCTCTAAGGACCTGGATTCCCTTTCAGAGGGGAGGGGATTTTTAACTGAGGTCGAAGCTACTGCCTTAGGCCCCTGGGAGATAGTCTCGGGATCTGCAAAAGGAGCCTTGTATAAATGGTGATGTGTGTCCGGGACCCTGTAGAACCTATCGGGCTTAGCAGGAGCTGGAGGCAAAGTATCAGGAGCAGTGCAAGCATCATTAAATGCATCATCTACAACAGGAAGAACTGGAGGTATAGCTAAAGGCCTATGTTGTGGTAAATGCAAAAAAGTCCTAAGCCTTTTCCTTGAATCTGAGAAATCTTGCCCCTGCCATTGGAATTGCTCTCTCATGGCATGTAAGGTTTCCCCAAAGGAAAATTCCTCTGGTGGAGAGGCAGAAGGAATAGATTCCTCAGCATCGGAGTCTTCATAAGGAGAAAAAGGAGCCTCTGGATGGTCTGTATTGTCTGAATCATCAGAAGAATCATCTGAGGACACTGGTTCAGGGGGCTCTGCTCTAGGTCTCTTTTCTGGAGGAGGTTGAGAGGCCCTGTCTGGATGAGGTTGGGATCCCCTTATTAAAGAGATGAGATCCTCTGCCAGAGTAAGCATTTGGGAACTGGAACTGGGCCTGTGAGAGGGGGGCTTAACAGGCACAGACTTAGAAGTTTTGGCTGCTTTAGCCCTGGCAAAGGCCTTTATGGACATGGCTGCAGGCGGCCTAGCAGCACCACGTGCAGGGGTTGAAACATCCAAAGAGATGGTGTCCGATAATTCTTGTGAAACCACAGTAGCAGGTTGAATTTCAGAGGCCGATTCAACCAGGTTAGAAGGGGCCTCGGTAGTAGTCATGGATTCGGCTGAAGTTAGAACCGTTTGCTCGGTTTCGGCCGAAACCGAGACACTTCATGATTTGCTTAACCGCGGTTTCGGCCGAAACCGCGGACCGCGAGTGTCGGTCCTTTTCTTTGCGTTTCTTAACAACTTGTGAAGTCAGAGGATCCGACGGCATTATGTATGCAAAATCTGAGCCGAAAAACTGTTCAGCAAACTCCGACCGACGTCTAAGCGTCCGTCAGTTGAAAGAAGCACAGGCTAAACAAGCTGCTACGTCGTGGTCTGGGCCTAAACAAGGTAAGCAGTAAGAGTGGAAATCTTTATGAGGTATTTGTTTCCCACAAGTTAAACAGTTATTCACTTTTTCTGACATCGGCTGAGGCAAGAAAGAGTCCCCAACGGGGTACTTAGCTTTTTAGAAGTCTTCGAAGTAGTATTCGGTAGTAGTAATCTCTGGATCTGACCGACCGGCACTTGCGAACAGCTTCTGCTTCGGGCGCCACGCGGCAAGAAAGACTGGGGAAAATGGCGTCGGCTGATGCCTTTATACCCGAAGAACTGCAGCTATGACGTCGGGTGAAGTGCGACACCAGCCGAGGCCAGACCCAGACTTTGGAATCCGGCCGACCGAAGGGCTGCCTGACGACAGGACAACCCATTTGTAAGGACTGCAGATGCATCCTTGAAGGACATCTGGAGCCTGTTTCTTCACAGGCTTACGACTGGAAGATTTACCTGCAAGTCTGAAGGACTCGGGAGGCCTGGCAACCGCTGAAGTAGTGGCAGGGGTTGTCGGTATGAGCTTGCTGTCCGAATGAAGAACAGAGGCCTTGGACACCGGAGCCAGCCTAGCAGCTCTGGATCCAGCTGAAGTGGCAACAGGCGAAAGATCAGAAGACAAAATGGAAGCCTGTGGCCAGAGGGACTCTGAAATGGTCTCAACCGAGACCTGCAGTTGAAAATCCACGAACTGCAGGGGCTGCAAAGGTGCCTCACTGTCTACTGCAGGACTGACGACCAACTTAACATTATCTGAAGATTTGACCTTCTGAAGCCTGTTGCGGTCCTTGTCCTTACGCTTCTTAGGGATATCCGAAGCCTGAAGACCAGCGGACGCCATGCCAACAAACTTACGCCACACTACAAAATGCTTAGCTAAAAGCTTAGTCCGACGACGAATAGTACGCAGATTAAAGGAAGCACAGAGTTCACAATTAGGAGCGTCATGGTCAAGGCCTAAACAAATAATACAATAGGAATGAAAATCTCTATGGGGAACCTGCTTTCCACAGGTAAGACAATTATTGACTTTTTCTGACATTCGTTAAGGCAAGAAAAGAGGATCCCCAACAGGGTAATTAGCTGTAGTTGACTTCAACTTTGTAGTCGGAAACCAAAAATGCAAACTGCCGACCGGCACTCATACAAAAATGCTTCTGCTTCGGATTCCACGGCAAGGAAGACTGAGGAAGTGACGTCAGCTGCCTCCTTTTGTATCGGAGGTCCTGACGTCCTTTACAACCGCCAGCTGATGTCATATTTACTTACCTTTGGTATTCTGGCTGGTCGAGGGCTACCGGGAGCTGGATAACCCATTGGTTAGGACTGCAACAGTGAAACACGATGAACATCAGTGGACCCAAAAAGAGGCCCTGTTCCTGGAGGCCAAATCCACTTTGTAATGAGTGATATAGGTATGAGGCCTTGCACATGTTGCAGCAGCACAAATGGTATCAACCGGTAGTCTAGTGCAAAAAGCAGCAGAAGCTGCTATGGCTCTTGTAGAATGGCCCTTGAGTTAGCTGGGAAGATCTTTGTTGTTAGATCTGTGTGTAACAGTAATACAATCTGATAGCCATTTTGAAAGTGTGACCTTAGATACAGTCAGCAGCACTTTTCTTAGCTTCTGAGAATGAAACAAATAATTGGTCAGATTTTCTGAAGTGTTTTGTCCTATGCAAGTAGAAACGTAGTAGCCACAGTTAGGAAAAAACACTGGCAGATCTATGGACGGATTCAAATTAGACTCCGAGCATACTTTTGGTATGAAGGATGGGTTTGTTCGAAGGGATACTATGTCTTTGTGGAAAGGCATGTAGGGGGCTTTATCGATAATACTTGCAGCTCTGAAACCCTTCTGGCAGAAGTGATGGCAATCAAAATAATTGTTTTCTATGTCAAGAACTTTAGATCGAAGGATGATGCTGGTTCAAAAGGGGGAAGAATCAAACAGGACAAAACAAAGTTTAATCCCATGGTGGTAGATGGGTCTTAATGGGTGGTTTTAATAGAATAGTGCCCTTCAGGAAATCTTTGCATAGCCTGTGAAACATGTTTTGGGCTAAATTATTTATATGAAAACTGGCTATCGCTGCTAACTGAACGCAAATGATAGCTGCAGCTGCGCCTTCATTAAATAGCTTCATTAGAAATTCAAGGATAGAATCTATATGAGCAGTAAAGGGATCAATGTGATTACTTACTGCCCAGGAAGAAAATCTTTTCCATTTGCTCATGTACAGTTTCCTCGTTGAAGCCTTATGAGACGAGATCAAGATGTTTCACAGAAGGAGAAAGGTTAGGGGAGCCTTCTATATTTGGAATTGGAGCAGCAAAGCTATCAATTTTAGGGTTTTAAAAGAGGGGTGGAGAGGAGTTCCTGACGTATGAGTCAGAAGGTCTGGAACTGGGTCCAGAACCCATGACTCCTCATGGAAATGAGGCCAAAGGAAGGGGAACTAAATTTGACAAGGCTAATATGGGGCGAAGAGAATAAGACTGCTTCCCACTCAGCTGGCTTTCTGAACAACTTTGGGTATCAAGGGAAAGGGAGGGATGGCATAAAGGAGACCCAAGGGCCAATCATGTGCAAGTGCATCCCTTGGTAACTCCCCTGGAGGGGGGGATAAGGGCAAAATAGCCACTGCATGTGGCATTCATGGATGTGGCAAAATGATCACAGCAAGGTTGGCCTCATTTGTGGAAAATCATTTCCGCTAATTCTTGTTTTAGGGACCACTCAGGAGGCATCAGAATCGCTCTGCTGAGTTTGTCTGCTATCATGTTGGATTCCCCTGGGATGTGTGTTGCTATCAGAAAGCTTTGGGAGGAGGTCGTCCACTGCCATACTCTCAGGGCCTCTCAACAAAGAGGGTAAGGACCTGGTTCCTCCTTGTTTGTTTATGTACTAAACAATTGACATGTCTGTCTGTACTGCAATAGTGCCTGCAATTCCAAGAGCACCACTCTCATCTCTAGGACATTGATATGCAAATGGGCCTCGTGATCCTGCAATGTGCCTTAGACTGTCCTTCCCAGATAATGCTCCCCCCAACCTTTCTGGGAGGTGTCCATGGTTACTGTGGCTAAAGGCTGTGGAAGGACAAAGAGTTGACCTGATGTCACATAAGTGAAGTGAAGCCACCAAAATGAAGGTCTTTTTTGTAGGAGTCTTATCAGAATATGGTGAGACATGGGTATTTCCTGTAATGACCACTGAGTGAATGGTAGCCACTGCAGGATTCTCATGTGCATGCGTGCAATTGAAACTAAGTTAATCGCTGCTGCTATGGTTCCCAAATCTTTCAGAACTGTTCTGGCTTGTACTCTTCTCTTGGAAAGAAGGTTTAAAACTTGATCTTGCAGAACTAAAACTCTTTCTGTAGGAAGTTTTGCCATCATTTTTGTTGTGTCTAGATCTGCCCCTATAAAAACAGTACAGTGAGATGGCAACAAGGCAGATTTTTTGTAATTTAGCGTGATTCCTAGGTGAGAGCAGAGAAGTAATGTGGTGTCTCTTGTTTTTAGTAGTAGATGCTTGGTGGTGGCATTTAGGAGCCAGTCATCTAGATACAGAAACGCTTGGAATCCTAGACATCTCAAATGAGCTGTGACCACTGCCATACACTTGGTGAATACTCTGGGGACTGTGCTGAGACCAAATGGCAGGGCCCGAAATTGTTAATGACTGCCTCCCAGCCGAAAGTGCAGATGACATTTGGATGGCCTGACCACCTTTATTTGGTAGTACGCATTCTGAAGGTCTATAGAGCACATTCAATTGTCCTTTACCAGAAAGGGAAGCATCGACTGCAGTGTTACCATCTGGAACTTTGGCTTCCTTACTGATTCGTGTAATCTGCTGAGATCCAAAATGGGCCTCCAGTCCCGTTTTGTTTGCCATTAAAAAGAACCTTGAGTAAGTTACGGATCCTATTTGGTCTCCAGGGATTCTCTAGATGACTCTTTTGTCCAGCAACTTCTGAATTTCTAGAGTTGTCTGCTCCCTCTGAGTAGGTGGAACATCCGGGGTGTTTTTTTATGTTTGGACAGGAAGGGAGAAGGGTATAGAGTAGCCTCTAGATATGATAGTTTGTACCCACTTATCTTTTATTTCCAGCCAGACTTCTTGGTACAAAGATAAGCGACCCCCGACTGCCACCACAGAAGGACAGAATGGGCCTCCCCTCAGGAACACTGAAAGAGCCTACCATGGAATGAATCTCTGTCACCCTGATTTTGCGGACCCCCTCTGTCATGTGGACGGCTTCTCCCATTACTACTTCCCCCTCTGCCTCTGGGGGAAGAATCACCACGTGTGTCTTGAAAAGCTCTCTGGGATTTTCGGAACCACATTTTTCCTCCCTTTTGACCTTTAGGATAAGGTCTAGATGGTAGAGAAAAATGGACTCCTACAGCAGACAGAGTTTTTCCTTCTTGCTCACCCCTGGTTAGTGTGCCCTTGACTTTCGACCTGAACATGGACTAGCCATCGAAGCGGTATTCATAAAGGAAGATGTAAAGGGCTCCGCAAAGTCACACAAGCACACCCAGGAATGTCTCCTCAGGGAAATTCTTGAACCTGTTGCTCTATTCGTGCCATCTGCTGCATAAGAAATGAGCCTCATGGAGGAGTTAATCACAGAGTTTAAGGTGGAGAGCTGAGAGGAAACTTTGTCTGATACCCCTGCAGCTACTGTATCTTGATTAGTTTCTCCTAGCTCCTTTAGAAGATCTTTCTGTAGCCTAGTAAAGTGCGTCAGATAATTCAGTGATCTGAGTGGAAAAGTCGCTGGAGAGAACGTGTGCTTCCCATATCTGTCCATCGTACGAGACTCCTTGTTCGACAGACTGACAGATGAGGATGTCTCAGAGAGTTCCTTTTTGGTGGCGGCCGCCACCACCATAGCATCTACTAAAACACCCCTAATAAGGAAAGCTTTATCTGAAGGTGCTGTGATAAACCTTTGTGGCCTCCGAGGAACAGGTTCCACTGTGTCTGAAGACTCCTATGACTTTTGACTAATTAATTCCATGAGCTCTTCGAATGGCAGAGACACCCAAGTGGCGGTGAGACCCAGATGCTTTCAGATATAAAAATTCCTCCTCAGAAGGGTTGATGGACTTCCAGCCGCCTCTCTGCTTAAGGATTTCCAGGATGCCTGCAAAGGAGACATTCTCAGAGGGTGACTGTGGGGACCCTTCTGACTCATCGAGGTTTGTATCAGAAGTGACTTACTCCTCTGGGGAGACTAAATGCTTCCTCTTGAGGGACCTCTTCAGAAGGGTATTCTGCAGAGGTTTCGGAAGACAGGGGTTTACCTGATGGGGTATCCTGAGGCCTAGAGTCTTCACGTGTCTATGGATGGTGTGGTGCCAAGACAGACGCTGGTGCCTTTTGGGGAAGAATGTTAGGACCTAAGAGTGGAGCTGTCTGTGGAGACAGCACTCTCCTTATTAGCTCGAAAGCCCCCCCCCCCGATCCGACGATATCTCCAGCTCTGAAGAACCAGAAGGGATCCTCCGTATCAAGGGGGTGGCTCCGAGGCCGATGTAGGAGCCAAGCACACCTACGGTGAAACCTTGAGAGGCAAACTCAGATCCAACAACTGTCCAATCTGACTCCCCTCCCCGGACCTGACTCCTCGAGTTCAGATGGAACTGAGGATGTCGGAGCAGATGTCAGGCCCAAAATACCAGGAATAGGTCTTGGCGCCGACGGTTCCACTGCGACAGGTCCCAGACATTACAGCTCCAAGGTCCTAGGTTGGCTTGGAGGAGGAATCGATGTCGAAGGGGAGGTCTTGATGGGTTCCGAATCCCTCTGGGTTAGAGCCAAAAGCAGTTTGGCCAATGCCGGTGTCCTTAAAAGTCTGCGCACCACCCGATCCACGTCATCATCAGAAATACTCTTGGAGGACTGAGTGGAGGGGGCAGGAGACCTGGCCGGTTCTAATAGAGGTGACCTTAAAAGTAGGGGAGACTGGTACCAATTATGGGAACCAGTTCATAATTTAAATTCTATCGACACCGATATTGATGGAGCCGATGATGGAGATTTTTCGGACCCAACAATCTTCGGTTCCGGAGAAGCAACTTTAGTCAGCTTTTTTGTTGGCTCCGATTGGCCAGAAAAGGAGATGACCTTTTCCCAGATTTGTCAGGCTTCGATAAAGGAGACTTGGTCAATTTAGAAATGCCCTGACCTTCTTCTAATGCTTCAGTGAAGGGGGACTTCAGTATACCTCTCACTATCAGCTTGTTCTTCCTTTCAAGCAGCACTCTAGAACTGAAAGAGTGGCAAATGGAAGAGGTTTCTTGAAGATGCAAAGCCCCAAGACAGTATACACAAATAGTGTGTCCATCCATGATGGACATTTTCTGATTACACTTCACACACATTTTGAACCCAGAGGGTTTGGTTTCCTTATGTTCCTTAGGCATAATCAGTCTACTAACAGACAACAACAGGTATAAGAAAGGGAGTACAAAAACAAGACGACGACAAAACCTTAACACTAGAAAAGGGGAAAGGGTGGCAGTTCTCTAACAGAAACGAAGCTACCTAGTCAAAAGGGAGCAGCGAAGGGAAGAAGATAGCACTCTAACTCAAATCAGCTGCCGGTTTTGGTTAGGAAGAAGTAACAGGAGCAATAAAATTCTTTACAATACTCTCCAAGTTAAATGTGTGTGTAAAGGATAGAAAAAAAGACCTCTAACTATAAACAGACTTCAAACACTAAAGTTAAGCCAGGATAAGAAGTAACACAGGCCTAGCGAAGAAACAACGATGGCCAGAAACAAAGCAGAAGAGCCAACTCTCTAAACTAACTAGATTACCATTAAAATGTTAATCGTCATCTCTCTAAACAGACAAAACACCAAGTATATCAATAAAAAGATAGAAAAAATTTCCAACTTAGCCAGAGCCAAAATGGAAGCACCCGATCTGTTTAGCGGCAAATGACATCTGGGGAGCTTTCCTAGGGCATGATGGGATAGGGATAAGCTACAAACCAGTGGAAGACCTTGAGTTTTTGTATACGTTCGAGATGGAACTGAGAATCGGTTCCGAACCCAACCAGGGAAGAATGAAGGCGAGACAGGGCAACATCACATTTTAAGTTATTAAGAAAGACTTAAATATCTGAACTTGCACAGTGTCTCTTACAGATATCTAAGAATATATCTTTTATTCAGGTATATAGGGTATTTAGAGAGAACTACCTCTGAGAAAGTTTTGGGTTATCAAAAAGTACTAGAGAATCATCAGACAAACAATGTAGAAGATTCTATAGGAATGAGAAGTGTACTGGTTGGTTCTCTGACATAGTAGCTGATGCATGGAACAGGCTACCAAATTACATTAAAGCATGTACTAGTTTAAATATTTTTAAGAACAGCCTGGACACTTATTATGGGAACAAGTGTTTTGGTATATTGGCAAGCCAGAAGGGCATTAATGCCTGTGCTGGAAATATCTGTATGTATGTAGGTATGTATACCAGTACACTAGTAGTAGTAGTAGTTTCAGAGGTTAGCTCTGCTGCTCTTTACCAAGATGTCAACAGAGATGCTGATGCTGCCATAACAATGAAACAGCTTGTTGGCCTTCATGTGATACTGGCAGTTTCTATGACAGGGTTTAAATGCTACAGAATGGAAAGCAGCAAAATTGATGGCACAGGCGTGAAGCACTTTGCTAGTATGGAACAACAACTGGTATGTCAAAGGAACCATTGGTGGGAATAAGCATTTTTTGTGATGATCTAAAGCATGACAAAGGTAAAGTATTGGATACAAGATGGGGCTCCAGCAGAATAATGGGAGAAAGAAAGACAATATCTTGGATGAATCTGAAGTATATAAAACACAATTAAGCCCTTTTCTGTTTTTTAAGTTAAAAATCAAAATCTCCATAATGAAATATACACAAAAGTGGAGCTGATTTTGTCTAAATTGTGAGATTTCCTGCAGTACATACATAGAAACTGTACTCAACTATTATAGTTTTCAAAATATTTTCTGGCAATTTTGAAAAGCACTGAACCTATAGCGTTGTCGCCTCACAGTAAGACGTTGTCCCGTTCGATTGTCAGCTAGAGCGTCTTCTGTGTGGAGACATGCGTGAATGGGCGTACCTTCGTTGAAGGTTGTGCGTCAGGGCCGGCAACTCGGCACATAAAAATCTACTGCCAATCATTAGCAGACCGGAGTTCCGCTGTAGTGACCCCTAGCCGGGAAAAGCCGAAAGACAAAACAACAACAACCGAACCTAGAATAAATGCTGTTCAATATCCATCACTCATTTTTATTAGTTACATTTTAATGATACACAGGAAAACTATAAAAGTGGGTTAGCATTCCTGTCAGCATCTCACAACCAGCTACTCTTGAACAGCATCTATATTGGGTCAAGTGGTCATCACAATCACCAAGGTCTGCAGAGTGAAATAGCTGCTACAATGAAAAAGTAGCCTATGAATACTGCTGTTGCTCTAGTGGTGTGGACAGAAGTTTGGACAAAATATAAATGCACACAACAAAATTACTTTTAAACTTGAAAAGTTCTTAGCTTTAACTTCAACTTCCCCCCAGTTATACTTTTGAAATGCTTATACTGTTACCTGCAGTATTACGGACTGATTTTTCCTTCAATTGTGCTGCATTTTTCTCATGGTTCTGAAGATTTCTCTGCTTTTTCTTTGACAGTTTTTCTTGTTCTTCATGAAAATCTCGTATGTTCCTTTCTGAAAAGAAATTCATAAATAAAGTCATTTCTACCACAAAATATGCACATTATTTTCTAGAGTTTTATCTCAAATGCCTTAATTAACTGTAAACTGAAACGTTCAGCTGTACAGTTATTCAAGTATATTTGCCATAACAGCATAGGAAGTTACTAGGCTGGCCCTAAGGCCCTTACAAGCCTAGCCAAGAATTTAGCACATGTTCTAACAAGTCAGCACCCGATGCCCACTGTCTAGCAGGGATACAGGTGGAATCCCAGGGTTGTGTTTTCTGTTATCCAGGTTGCGCTTAAAAAGGGTTAATGAGATACTCTGCTTGACGCAGAGAGGGAGTCTATTCCACAAAAGAGGGAGTCTCTGGGACACAAATCTGTGCCGCCAACAAGTCCTATTGATGTCAAAGACCAGGTTCAGGTCGTGCATGTGGGTTACTCGAGTGGAGCTTGACTTGTGGGATATGCAGCAGTCCCATCAAGGCGGGCTCTAAAATTGTTTTGTATGCCAGAGGTCACCTCTAAGGAGACTGTATGAGACTGAGTAGAGGGACACGGCCTTTAGCCTATCCGTGTAGGGTAGATGTTTGAGGCCCTGGATTCTCCTGGTGAGGAACCTCTGTGGTCTCTCCAGCTGCTGCATGTGCTTTGTGATGTACATACTGAAATGAGCATTGTACTCAATAATGGATCTTATAAGGGAGGAATACAGGGACGTTATGATCACCTTGTCTCTGGACGAGATACCCTTACTAATCAGGTTGGCCACGTAGAAAGCTTTCCGTACAATAGAGGCAATATGGTGGTCAAAAGTCAGTTTGCTATCAACCTGGGTTCCCAAGTCCCTCATGACTGACTGCATGCTCAGGACCTTGTTATTAACATAATAAT
Source organism: Protopterus annectens (assembly GCF_019279795.1). NCBI lineage: Eukaryota > Metazoa > Chordata > Ceratodontiformes > Protopteridae > Protopterus > Protopterus annectens. The sequence goes on along the minus strand of NC_056737.1, from coordinate 592,112,044 downwards.
TTGTGAGGATGTCACTCTCCCCACAGGGGATGATGATGATGCTTTTTTTGCATTCAGTTTGAGGCCATTTTCTGACAACAGTCATTTGTTTAGGTGAGACCCTTTTGGAGGATGTCCACATTACTAAGGGAATTGATGACAGCAACCAGCTTGCAGTCAACTACAAACTTGGTCAGCCATAGTCCACTGGTTTTGGCCTGCACTTCAGAAAAGTATATCCTAAACAATAGAGGACCCAAGACTGATCCCTGGGGCACACCACTCCTTATGGGTCTACTGCTTGAGGTGGCCTCCCCTATTTTGACTACGTGGGTTCTAGCAGTGAGCCAGTTTGCTACCCATCTGGTAACATATGGATTAATGCATAGTTGAGAGAGTTTATCTATTATACCTGAATGGGGAATAGTATCGAAGGCTTTGGCCAGGTCAAGGTAAGCGGTGTGCAGCGTCTTCCCCTCATCCATGCTCTAATAGATCACTGTTGCAATAGCCTAAGCTATTAGAGTTACATCCTGCCAAAGATATCACCAATCAACCAGCTTTTCAAACATTAACGGCACCTCTCCCATGCACCCTAGGAGCTTGAGCAGAGATTCGTACAACAGTGCCAAAAGCATCAGAGCTTTACTGCCCCAAAAAAGCAGGCTACAGCCCTGAAAGAACAAAATGTTAGGAAAATATCAACCAATACAACTATATACACAAGGGTATGTATGTCCACACACTGGTAATACACCAAAAAATTAATAAGACGGATACAGGGTGGTGACAGCTACTGCAATACTAATATACCAGAACAGCTACTCTCATTGTAAGTTTACTTACACAATAATACATTCAACATTAGATCACTGTTGCAGTGGCCTAAACTATTACGGTAGATTACCATAGTGTAGAAAAATATAGGGAGGTGGAAAAGTTTAAGAATCTAGGAACTCTTGGACAATGGTAATAGCAAAGTTTGTTCAGGACCTGGAAAATGAATCTCATTTTGAGTTACCTCTTCTTAATATCACAGCTTTGGCTAGCTAACATCTACCTGAAATCAGCTGGATGTATAAGTGAATTTAAGTACACTTTTATCTGCTCTTTTGCATATAGTATTGTATTTAATTTATTTATTTCTGTTTTTCACTGAGTATTAACCCAAAGTTGTGGCTGTCTCTCTACAGAGTTGTTGTTTGTCTTTCGGCTTTTCCCGGTAAGGGGTCGCCACAGCGGAACTCCGGTCCGCTAATGATTGGCAGTAGATTTTTTTATGAAATGCCAAGGTGCCAGCTCGATGCCCAACCTTCAACGAAGACATGCACATTTATGCACGCATGTCTATCAAACGCTACCCAACCGCGGGGAAGACATGCAGACTCCACACAGAAAGCACTCCCAAGCCAAGCCGAGAATCAAACGGGAGAACCTCTTGCTGTGAGGTAACAACGCTACCGCTGTACCACGGTGGAATTCTCTTTTTAGAATTTCTGTGTAGACATTGATAGCAGTGGGGGGTAGTTTCAGCTCATCACTAACATCCTGTCTTGCCTTATATAAGTGGTACATTTTGAGTTATCTCTGCTTAATATCAGAGCTTTGGCCGGCTAACATCTACCTGAAATCAGCTGGACGTATAAGTGAATTTAAGTACACCTTTATCTGCTCTTTTGCATATAGTATTGTATTTAATTTATTTGTGTTTTTCACTGAATATTAACCCAACTGAAGTTGTGGCTGTCTCTCTACAGTTAGTTCTCTAGAGTTAGTTCCCACTCACCCTCCCTGTTCTTGTTATGGTATTAATGTTGGTGGCTTTGAAATTGCCTGCCCCTCTTGTAGATTTATATTTGGCTACTCCTTCTGGGCCCATTTTATTTGCTCACTCAACTGAGTGCAGTGAGATCTTATTCTGATATCAGGCATTCCTACTGTGTACAAAGAGAGCATTTGGGAAGGACAACCCCTGTAGCCTCTTAATCCTGCTCGGTTCCTACCCTCAAAAAATAAATAAATAAATAAATATATATATATATATATATATATATATATATATATATATATATATATATATTATTTATCTGCTCTTACTGTAACTGTCTTAGCTGCTCTTCTGCGTGCTATCTATTCAGTCGCTCTTACTCTGCACTTATTACTGCTTGTTAGTAGCCTTCTAATTTACTGCCTTCTGTACATGTTTTTAGTCATTTGTTAATTTAATTGCATTTATTTGAACTGTACTTGCCGTAGTGTTGCTACACGCTCCGGTGTGCTGGCCTGCACTACAATTTGAATTGCATTTACTGCTGTTTTAGCTGCTTTTCTGTAACAAAAAAAAATTCTAAGCTTGTTTCCTGCCTTTCCTGTAACTAGTCAAGTCCAGATACAGACTTGCTGTATATCCAGGACTGTTGGTAAGCTTCTGAGACCCCCAAGCCTTTCTGTGTTGGAGGGAAGCCTTCTAGCTTAGCAGTGGGAGTGGTAAGCACTAGGTAGCCTATCTATCACGGGAAGAGTGGGTTTTGGCCCTGAAATTGTAGTTCATTGGCCGTTTGGGCAGTTTTTCCATCTCTTTCTACTTTCTGATTAAAAGCCTGTTTTGTGTTTGGTCCCCACCTTTCCTATAACTAGTGTAATCCAGGTACAGATTTGCTGTATCCAGGACTGTTGGTAAGCTTCTGTGCCCCCCAAGCCTTTCAGTGTTGGACAGAAGCCTTCTAGCTTCTCAATGGGAGTGGTAAGCACTAGGTAACCTATCTCCCACAGGAGGAGTGGTTTCTGGCCCAGAAATTATAGTTTATTGGCCGTTTGGGAAGCTTTTCCATCTCTTTCAACCTTCTGATTTAAAAGCCTGTGATTGCACTTGTTCCCCACCTTTCCTGTAACTAGTTTAGTCCAGGTAGAATTTGCTGTATTCCAGGACTCTTTGTAAGCTTCTGAGCCCCCCCAAGCCTTTCTGCGTTGGAGGGAAGCATTCTAACTTATCAGTGGGAGTGGTAAGCATTAGGTAGCCTATCTACCAAAAGAGGAGTGGTCCCTGGCCCAGAAATTGTAGCTATTGGTCATCTGGAGAGGTTTTTTCCATCTCTTTCAACGTTCTGGTTTAAAAGCTGCACTTGCACTTGTTTCCCACCTTTCCTATAACTAGCCTGGTCCAGACACAGAGTTGCTGTATCCAGGACTGTTGGTAAGCTTCTGAGCCCCGCAAGCCTTTCTGTGTTTGTGGAAAGCCTTCTAGCTTATCAGTGGGAGTGGTAAGCACTAGGTAGCCTGTCTACCACAAGAGGAGAGGTTCTTGGCCCAGAAATTGTAGTTTATTGACCATTTGGACAGTTTGTCCGTCTCTTTCAACTTTCTGGTTTAAAAGACCACATCTGCGCTTGTCTCCCATCTTTCCTGTAACTAACCTACAGGTAGCACTAGAAAGCCTTAAACTGATTCAAGCCTTCTAGCTTAGGAGAGAGACTTTGGAGTGATTATCAGTTTTCTGTACTTTCTTGCTGTACTAAACTGTTTTCCGCCTAAACGCAGATTTTTCAGCATTTATTGTGATTTAAAAGCTTGTTTTTTTCACATATTGTACTTATTTGACTGCCTGCACTTTTAAAAAGTTGTTTTTTGTTTAAATAATGTGTTTAACTGTTGTAGGCTATGCACTAAAGTGCGATAGCCTTTTCTGATCGTTTGTAGTCATTTAAAGCTGTTACAAGTGTATTTTTTTACTGTTTTTGCCTTATCTTTTCAAAAAAAATCCTTGTTTCCCACCTTTCTAAGCTAGTATAGTCCAGTTTTCAGGCTAGTGCTGAATTCAGAGCTGTGATACTAGTTTCTGAGTTGCCCATATCTTACTTGGATAGAAGGAAGTTTATCTGTTCACCTGTGAGAGAGGGGAGCTTTGAGCAACCTATCTGTCCCTGGAGGAGTGGCTCCAGCCCAGAAGTAAATAGTTTATTTGCCATTTTGGGCTAATTTCTCTCTCTTTCATTTCCCTACTATAAAAACCTCTTTTGCACGGTTTTGCCCACCGGGCAGTGCCGGTAAGCTACAGTTAAATTATTCCCAGCTTCACTAAGTCTCCTCTTCAGTTTTACCCTTGAAAACTAGTCTAACTCTCAACCTAAGCACTCAAAATGCATCTTACACCCCAGCACTTGCTCAAACCTAATAGCAAGCACTAATATACCCTGACATTGATTGCCCATCAGGGCAAGGCTCTTTATTCACCCCTCACCAACCAAGCGACTAAGCAGCTCACTCTACTATTCAGGCATGACCAAAGGGAACTTCAGGTACACTCTCCAGTCTAGCTGGTGAAGCTGGGTATCCTGAGGCAATGTTACAACTGCCTCATGTACACAGACAACCCTCTCTTCCTACCACAAAACACTAACATGTGCGAAAGATGCAATTATACAGCCAAACTGGAAGCTAAGCTGTCTCCCCCCAAGACTGGAACAGACAGTCAAGAGGAAAAAGTTAACATCTGCACACAACTCCAGCCGCACACAGACCTACTAAAACAACACTGGCAAAAATACACATAATCATACTCAGAGGCTCTAAATAAAAACCTGCAAAAGCATCAGAGACCTCCAAAGCAGACACCCAAACAACCTGCACTTCCCGTCACAAACCAGACAACACATAAAACACAAAATCAGTGTGCCACACAATCACAGCCCTTAAGGTGAAATAACATACCTAACACACTAGTAATAGGTGACTCTATAGTCAGGCACACTGACGTCCCAGTCACTAGGCTGGACAAGCAGAAGGCTACTGTTAGCTGCCTGTCAGGAGCCAGAATCCGCCACATAACACAAGCACTCAGGTCACTCCAGAACTACAAATATGACTCTGTCATTGCTCATGTTGGTGTGAATGACCTGAGACGTACCTCCCTGGATAACATGAAGAGAGACATGGAAGGGCACTCTGATCATGTAGCCCAGGCTGGTGTGACCCTGACCCTGAGTAGCATCCTGCCCTCACCAAGAATGATACCTCAGTATAAAGAAAAAAATTATCAATTTCAACAATTGGCTAAGCTTCTGGTGTCATTCAAAGGGGATCCAGTGTCTGTCTGCCTGGGACGACATGCTCGACAAGCCGCGTTGCTTAGCAAGAGACAGCTTGCACCTGTCACCCTCAGGCTTTCGAATACTGGCCAAGGCTCTTGCTGCCATCATAGTGCCTTTTTTAGGCAAGGCTCAAACGTCAAACCCACATCCATAAACAGCACAATTGACAAAAAATGAGAAGTTATGTACTTACCATAACGTTCCATGTTAGTTGTCTTCTCTCGCCTTCTTTCTTGCTTGATGGGTTCGGAGCCGATCCTCGGCTCCGACTCGGCACTTGCTAAGCTCGAGAGTCACTTTTACCAGCTCGAGGCAGCCCCATATCCCATGATGCAAGGCGGTAAGTACCCAAATCTCGTTTGATGACAAAAGGGCAATAGCACCTAGCATAATAACTTCCCAAAGGAAGAAAGAAGGAGAGAAAAAACCTGAAGGATGGTAGAAGGACCAGCTCTGTATGGTCTTCAGAAGTATAATTCCTTGTAGAGAAAGGTCTGTCCAGGCCTGGGGGAAGGAGGGAGGGTCGCAAGAAAGAAGGCGAGAAGACAACTAACATGGAACGTTATGGTAGGTACATAACTTCTCAATGTTAAGTTGTCAATCTCGCCTTCATTCTTCCTTGATGGGACCGTCCTAGCACCTCTATCCTGGGTGGCTCAATGAAACAGACTCTTGAGAACTGTAGAGCCAAAACTGGCTCTGTCCCTGGAGGCCAAATCCAATTTGTAATGGGAAACAAATGTATGAGGAGTGGCCCAAGTGGCTGCTGCACAAATAGTGTCTAAAGGAAGTCTAGCTTGAAAGGCTGTGGAAGTAGCTAAGCTTCTGGTTGAATGTGCTTTAGGTTTCGAGCACAGCTGTTTTCCCCTGAGCTGATAAATTTCAGAGATGACAGAAGAAAGCCATCTAGACAAGGTCACTTTTGAGACAGGAAGGCCTTTCTTGTTATCAGCATAGGAAACAAAGAGTTGATCGGATTTCCTGAATTGTTTTGTTCTGTCCAAATAATATCTGAGTTGGCGGTGGACATCAAGATAACGTAATTTTTGTTCCGATCTGTTTGAATAGTTTGGAAAAAATACAGGGAGATCAATGGCTTGATTCAAATTAGTCTTTGAGGCGACCTTAGGCAAAAAGGTCGGATTAGTTCTCAATGATACTCTGTCTTTGTGGAAGACCAAATAGGGGGGGGGGCGAACAGATAGAGCATGAAGTTCAGACACCCTCCTAGCTGATGTAATAGCAACCAGGAATAAAGTTTTCCATGAAAGAAATTTCAGGGAACAAGAAACAGCTGGCTCGAAGGGGGGAAGAATCAAGGATGTCAGCACTAAATTTAGGTCCCATTGAGCAGGAGGACTCCTGACTGGAGGCTTCAGGAGGAAAATTCCTTTCAAGAAGGCTCTACAAAGCCTGTGGGACATAATGTTGTGATCTGCGAACCCGACATGAAAGTTCGAGATAGCAGCCAACTGAACTTTGACTGTGGAAGAAGAGGAGCCCACGTGAAAAATCTCCGCTAAGAAATCCAAAACTGCTTGAACTGGAGCAGTGAAGGGATCAATATTCTTGGCTTTAGCCCAATAAGAAAAACGTTTCCATTTGCTAGTATAAATCCTCCTGGTAGAGGATTTTAAGGAAGCTACTATGATGTCTCTAACAGGGTTAGAGATCATAGGAAGCCTGGCTAAGGAAGGAAGTGGAGCAACCATGCTGTGAGGTTGAGAGAAGGGATAGACCGGTGCAGCTGACCGGATTGGTGAATCAGAAGATCTGGCACTGGGTCCAGATGCCACGGCTGCACCAAAAGGTGACGATGGAGGAACGGAAACCAAATTTGTTGAGGCCAATAAGGAGCAATGAGAATCAATTTGGCTCTCAAAACGGTTGCTTTCTGGATAACTTGAGGGATCAGAGGAAATGGAGGAAAGGCATAAAGAAGTCCCTGGGGCCAATCCTGGGTCAGAGCGTCTCTGGGGGGATGGCCTGGCAGTGGGAAGAGAGAGAAGAAGTCTGGGCATTTGCTGTTTTGGGAAGTAGCAAAAAGATCGCAACATGCGCGACCCCATTCCAGAAAAATCTCTTCCACTATAGATTGTTTGAGAGACCACTCGTGAGGCATGAGAATAGCTCTGCTCAATCTGTCCGCTAAAATGTTGGTTTTCCCAGGGATGTGCGTTGCTACCAGAAACCGATGAGAGGAGATCGCCCATTGCCAAAGTCTGAGCGCTTTTCGACAGAAGGGGTAGGACTTGGTTCCGCCCTGTTTGTTAATATACCAAACTACAGACATGTTGTCTGTGTGGACTGCAATTGTCCCTAAGGGAAGAAAGTCGTTGAGGGCTTGCAACGTTAAAAGCACTGCTCTCATCTCTAGGACATTTATGTGCAGGTGGTATTCGAAAGGTTGCCACGTCCCATGAACCATCCTGCCCTGATAATGCCCCCCCACCCGATCAGGGAGGCATCCGTAGTGACAGTGGCTACCGGGGATGGGGGTACAAAGTGTCTGCCTTGGTGAATCTGGGGAGAAGTGATCCACCAAGCAAGATGATTCTTGCAAATCTGTGTCACCAGTATTTGGTGACGCATTGAAAGTTGTTGGTAAGACCACTGAGTGAACAACATCCATTGAAAAAGGCGCATATAGAAGCGAGCCAGGGGAAGAAGGGTAATGGCCGCAGCCATGAGGCCCAACACCTTTAGAACCATTCTGGCCTGTACCTTCTTGCTGGCTAGAATGATCCTGACATGACTTTGAATGTCTGAGATTCTTTGATCTGTAAGGGTAGCTGACATCCGAACAGTGTTTAAGTTTGCGCCTATGAAAGTAATAGACTGGCAGGGCAATAAGGATGATTTTTCGGAGTTGATCGAGATGCCCAATTGAGAACAAAGATTTATTGTGTAATCCCTGGCTTGAAGAAGCTGATGCCTGGTGGTGGCTGAAAGGAGCCAGTCGTCGAGATACGGAAACACCTGGAATCCTTGACGTCTCAGGTGAGCCGTGACCACTGCCATACATTTGGTGAACACTCTGGGGGCTGTAGTGAGACCAAAGGGCAGAACTCTGAACTGGAAATGACTGGACCCCAGCCGAAAGCGGAGAAATCTCCTGGAGCGTCTGTGAATTTTTATGTGATAGTACGCATCCTGAAGATCTATTGAGCACATCCAGTTGTCCTTCTGTAAGAAGGGCAGAATTGACTGAAGAGTGACCATTCGGAATCTTGTCTTCCTCACAGACTTGTTGAGTCTGCTGAGATCCAATATTGGTCTCCAGTCTCCCGTCTTCTTGGGGACCAAAAAGAACCTTGAGTAGATTCCGGGCTCTGAATGATCTGTTGTAACTGGCTGAATGGCTCTTTTTTGCAGAAGTTTTAAGACTTCTAACTCTGCAATTTCCCTTAGACCGGGTGGTACATCTGGAAGGGAATTTGAGTGAGAGAAAGGACTTTCCTCGAAAGGAATTTTGTAACCCTCGGATATGATCGACTGTACCCATCTGTCTTGAGTGAGGGAATGCCAGGCTTCTGGGTACAGCGATAGTCTTCCCCCGACTGCCTCCAAGGATGGACAGTCGGGCAACATCTCAGGGATGCTGAAAGGGCTTGTCAGAGAGAGGCTCTCTGCTTCCCTGGTTCTGTGGACCCCCTCTGCCTCTAGAGCGGCGTCTGTTATTGTTACCCCCTCTGCCTCTAGGGGTAAACTGACCACGTGAATCCGGCGTGACTCCTTGGGATTTTGGAACCACATTTTGCCACCCTTCTGTCCTTTGGGGTAAGGTCTAGAAGGGGTGGAAAAATGGACCCCTATGACAGAAAGAGTCTTGCCGTCCTGCTCACACCTGGTCAACGTTTCCTTCACTTGAGGGCCAAACAAAGCTGAACCATCAAAGGGAGAGTTTGTGAAGGACGCCTTAAAGGGATCTGCAAAATTACAGAGCCGCATCCAGGCTTGGCGTCTAAGAGCCACACCTGTACCTGCGGCCCTACTCGCTCCATCTGCTGCATATGATATCAGTCGCATGGAGGAGTTAGCAATAGAATTAAGGGTTCCTAGCTGTGAAGCAATTTTTTCTTGAGCCCCTGCAGCTGTCGGATCCTGTACTACTTCACCTAGCTCCTTAAGGATATCCCTCTGGAGTCTGGTGAAGTGACATAGGTAGTTCAGTGAACGCATAGCAAAGGTCGCTGAAGAGAACATCCGCTTACCATACCTATCCATAGGCCTAGAGTCCTTATTAGGAGGATGGACAGGAACGGAAGGATCTGCAAGTTCCTTTTTAGTGGCAGCCGCCACCACCATGGCATCAGCAGGGACACCTTTCGTGAGGAATTGCTTGTCCGAAGGGGCAGTAATAAATTTAGAAGGCCTCCTAGGGACTGGCTCTACAGAGTCAGGAGCAGCCCAAGCCTTTCGAGCAATCACCTGCATAAGGGGGTCGAAAGGCGGAGATACCCAGGAGGTGGAGGGCCGAGATCCAAACGCCTCCAGGTATACCGACTCATCCTCAGAGGGATTATTGGAGGGCCAGTTTCCCCTCTGTTTAAGGAGTTCTAGGATGTCTGAAAAAGAGACATCCTCAGAGGGGGATCTTGGGGATCCCTCCGACTCATCTAAGTTGGTATCTGAAGTGATAGACTCAGGGGAGTCTACGTGTTTCCTCTTACAGGTCCTCTTGCACGGAGGATCCCCTGACTGATCAGGAGAATCCTCGGAAGAGGGGGTTCTTCCCAGTGGGGAAACCTGAGGCGGAGGATCTCTGGGTCCGAGAGCAAGAGAAGTGGCAGAGATATCGACAGGCACCATAGAGGGAGGAGCTAAGGGAACAGACTGCTGGCTAAGTCCAGTGGCCATCACACTCTTCATCACCTCGAAGGCTCCCCTCCCAGGGAGGTCCGAGAGAACCCGTTCCGAAGAACCAGGAACTCCAGGGTCCACCGAGAGGGAAGGCTCCGAGGCAGATGTCGGAGCCGAGCTCACCAAGGCCGAGGCTCCAAGGGGAAGAGTGGGGTCGGACAAGGGTCCGATGCCACTCACCCCCTTGGAGGAGACCAGGGAAGCCCGACCACCGAATCCCTCTAAGGAAGGTCTCGAAGAGGAGATAAGAGTAGAGGCTGAAGGAGCAGAAGGGGGTATCTGTCCCTCAGCCGTAGCAGAAACCATTCCCGAAGACTCCAACTCCAAACTCTGGGGTAGAGTCGAAGGAGGAACTGCAATGGGGTGTGGACTAACAGTCGTCTGTTGAGACGGACTATGTAGCATCTGGGCCAGTGTCTGTGATTTTAATAATCTACTGACCACTCTCTCTAAATCATGGTCAGAAAGCCTGGATGACCTGGATGATCGGCTCCGATGGCTCCGTTCCGAGAGGAGAGGAGATGCCGGAGCCGAGAGTATCGGTTCCAAGGAAGGGAACCTAGACCTCTTTCTCGAAGGAACCATCGGAGCCGACGAAACCATGGAAGCTGTCGGAGCCGACAACTTTTCGGCACCGACAGAAAGTTTCGATGCATCGGCTCCGGCCAGAGCCGATACAGACATAAAAGTAAGGGTGTCGGAGCCGGTTGGCGCAGACACCGAAGCCTGAGCCACATGGTGATCGGAACCGATAGGAGCCGACACCGAAGTGGCCGAACCAGCATCGGCACCGATCGGCTCCAGCCGGAGCTGATCTCGACTCGAGTCGGAGCCGAGGCCGCAGGCTTGGACACAGAAGCTTGGGCCTTGGAAGACTTAGAAGTCTTAGATGGAGCCGACTTAGCCGGAGAGCCCTCCGGCTTAAGTAGGCCCCTCAAAATAAGCTTATTTCTCCTTTCCTGCAGGACTCTCTGGCTGAAAGAATGACAAATCGCACAGGAGTCCTGCAGGTGGAGAGGTCCCAGGCAGTATAAGCAAGAAGTGTGACCGTCTGTCAGAGACATCTTCTGACAGCACGAGTCACACTTCTTAAAGCCTGAGACCCTTTCCTTAGACATGGTGTAAAAAACACACACACACAACACCTGTCCAAGAAAAAATTATAATTATCCCAAAAAGAAAAACTAACCTCTCACATACACACACACACACCCTAACAAGGGGGAGGGGGGGGTGGGATGGGAGAAGGCCTGACTAAAAGTTTTAAGGAGAGAGGGAAATTCTAGTCAGAATGGGACTAAAACTAGTCTAAAACTATTAAAATTAAAGTTTAAGTAGAAAAAGGGGCAAAAACAGTAGTGTATAAATCACTTACCAGGAGCTGGTAAAAGGAGGACCTCATCAGCGAAGCGGCAAACGAGATCTGGGTACTTACCGCCTTGCATCATGGGATATGGGGCTGCCTCGAGCTGGTAAAAGTGACTCTCGAGCTTAACAAGTGCCGAGTCGGAGCCGAGGATCGGCTCCGAACCCATCAAGCAAGAATGAAGGCGAGATTGACAACTTAACATCTGAGGGTTATGCTACTCAACGCCAGGAGTTTAAATCTTAAAACGCACGCGCTCTAAGCACTCCTCAGTATGGAGAACATCGACATCTGTGTAGTAACTGAAACCTGGTTCAAGACTCCAGAGAGCACCCCAGCACTACCGGGCTACAAACTCATACCACACGTTTCGGCCACAGAACACGGACCGAAACGCAAAAGGATGGGGTGTATCCATATTCATCAAGGATACCTACACCTCCAGGTTAGTGGCGCAGCATGATACCTATGAGATCATCCATGTGCAACTAACATCAGGCAAATATGCAATGCAAATTGTGGCCTGGTACAGATCACCCTCCATGACCCAGGACCACCACTCTACCTTTCTGGAGACACTGGAAAACATGAAGGTCCTACCAAAAACCCTGATATTGGGCGATTTCAATTACCCTACCATTCATACTCAAGTTCAAATTCCCAGGCCCAGCGCTTCCTGGATTCATCAACTCAAACGTCCGGGATCAGCTGGTAAACTGCCCTACCAGAGGTGAAAACATATTGGACCTGGTCATCACCAACATGGGCGACAGGTGTTTCACACCAGAGGTCAACCCATCACTGTTTAGATAAGACCATAAACTAATCACTCTGGATGTCCACACCCCACCACCAACCCCAACTAAGGAAACCACAGTAAAAAACTTTTCTAAAGAAAACTTCACCTTACTTAAGACAGAGGTGGTAAGTTTCACAGCCCCCACGCTAAAGGATAACGCTGCCCAAGATGCAGAAACCTTTACAAATGCAGTCTATGAGCACCTACAAGGATGTATGGATTGTGCCATCCCAAGCAAAACCAAGACTCACTCCACTAAGAGAAGGAAACCAGTTTGGTGGACCCCTGCAATAAACAGGCTATACAATAGAAGGAGGAAACTAGTTCAGAAAAAAAGCAAATCCCAAGAAGGAAAGACATCCCTGATCAGTATCAGTAAGAAACTGAGGTCCCTCATAAAATCATTCAAGGCTAACTTCGAAAGAAAAATGGCCAAGGATTCAAAAGATAACCACAAAGCCTTCTTTGGCTATGTTAAGAATCTAAGTGGCAACTCGCAGATATGCACTGAACTAGTGCAAAATAGCACAAAATATACTGAACCTACTGATATCGCCAACATCCAGGCAGATAGATTTAGTGCAAACTTCACCCCCCCCCTCACCTCCAAAAGGGCCCACAACAATAGTGTCCCAAAAATCACAGACGCACAGGTAAAAACAGCCCTTTCAAAAGCCAAAAACACAGTGTCAATGGGGCCAGATTGTGTCCCAGGATGTGTCCTGCACGAACTACAGAATGAACTAACCCCCCACCTAAACACGCTGTTCAACCTCAGCCTCTCCACAGGCTACGTGCCCATAGAATGGCGCACAGCAACAGTTATTCCTCTCCACAAAGGAGGGGTCACAACTGACCCTGGTAACTATCGCCCCATAAGCCTGACTAGCTTGGTCTGCAAGGCTATGGAGCGCATCATCATGGAACTCCTTAACAAAGACATTGGGAACCTCCAAACACTTGACCCAACCCAGTTTGGCTTTGTTAAGGGCAGATCATGCCTACTAAACTTGGTTGACTTCTTCGAGACAGTCACCAAGGCCATAGACGAGGGAAAGGTGGTTCACACAGCCTACCTTGACCTCACCAAGGCTTTCGACACCATTCCCCACTTGGGTATTACAGAAAAACTCACCAGCCTAACCATAAACCCCTATGTCACGAGATGGGTTGCCAACTGACTAAAAGACAGAACTCGCACGATAAGAATACCGCGCTCCAGGTCCGACTCTAAACCAGTCACAAGTGGTGTCCCGCAAGACTCGGTCCTGGGACCCCTACTGTTCGGCATATACTTCTCAGAAGTACAGGCAAACACAGGAGGACTATGGCTAGCCAAGTTCGCCGATGACTGCAAAATGGGAGCCATAACTGACTCTCCGGCTGACACGGACATCCTCCAAAAGGGCCTTATTGAGACGGACACCTGGTGTCAAAGTCATGGCCTCAAGCTAAATGCCAAAAAAGGCATCGTCATCCCATTTGGGAAAAACAAAATACCCACAAATTACCACATAGGTGGCAGCCCCCTTAATACAGAAGAGGTAATAAGAGATCTGGGGACCCAGGTAGATAGTAATCTCTCCTTTGACAATCATATTGCAAAATTAGTTAGGAAATCCTTCTATGTAGCCCATCTAATTACTAAAGGGTTCGCATCTAGAAATAAAAGAGGTTATAGTGCCCCTCTACTCGTCACTCATTAGACCCATCATAGAGTACAATGCCCCATTTGGGATGTACCTCACAAAACACTTCCAACAGCTGGAAAGACCACAAAGGTACCTCACTAAGAGGATTACTGGTCTCAAACATATGTCCTATGAAGCCCGACTGAAAAAACTCCGGCTGTACTCAGTGGCATATCGCTTACTCAGAGATGATCTCTGCCTGACTTACAAAGCCATGTCCAGCTCAGAACTGATGGACATGCTCCACCTAAAGAAATCCAAGTCACTGCGAGCCACGCGCTCTAGTGAGCTAAACCTCACCACAACAATAAATAGAATATGCTGGAAGGACAGATTCCTGTCACAGAGACCCCCCATGCTTTGGAACAAAATTCCAAATTACATCAGACAAAGCCCCTCACTAACACTCTTCAACAGAAACCTTGCCGAGTTGATGGGTAACAGAAAATACACCCCTGGGATCACTTCATTGGCTCTTAATTATTCAATGGGGCGGTGAAAGCCGACACACTCTGGCTAGGCTTATAAATGCTCTCGGGCAGATAGCCTAGTACCTACCTTTGAACCTATTTGCAATGCTTTGCAAAAATATGTACAGAGGACCAAGCTGCTACCTTTAGAATACATCTAGAGTCTGTCCCTTTCCAGAAAGCCACAGATGAAGCCAAAGCCCTGTTAGAAAAGCCCCTAGCCCTGTCCAGGTGTGGCTTGTTATGGTCAGAGTAACAAAAAAGAAGTACCATGAGACTACCATCTGGAAATTGTCTGATTTGACACTGTTTGGCCATTTCCCTTACCTTCTTAGGGTACAAACAGCTGATCAGCTTTCCTGAAGGATTGACTTCTGCCCAAGTAATAATCTAAGCTGCCTGTGGACATACAGGGTATGGAAAATTAGTTCCCCGTTTTTAGGTTCTGGAAAGAAAACCAGGAGATTAATAGACTAGTTCAAGGTAAACTATGAAACCACTTTAGACATAAAAGGAGGATTTGACCTTAAAGAAACTATGTCCTTGTGGAAAATGACAGGGTTGACTTAAAGTAAAAGCTTGTAACTCAGATACTCTTCGAGCAGAAGTGTGAGCAATAAATAATATTATATTTCACATTAAGAACCTCAAATTAGCCAGATGAGCTGAATGAAAGGGAAAAAGAGTTAGCTTTTTGAGCACAAAGTTAAGATCTGAAGGAGCAGCTACCTATTTTCTAGTTGGACAAATGCATAAAATGCCTTTCAAAAAGATCTTAACTTGAGGACAGGAAGAAAGTGGGAGGATCTAACAGAAATGTGTGATATATGAATCTTGATAGAAGAGCAAGAAAAGACAGAGGACAGTGTCTTCCGCAAATGAAAAAAAGAACCAGGGATAACCAGGCCAAAAGGGTTCTGTTTTTTGGATTAGCATTAACTAGAAAATATTTTTCACTTGCAAATATATTCATAGGTTCATACTAGGCTATCTGCCCTAGGGCATTTATAAGCCTAGCCCAGAGTTTTGTGGCTTTCGCCACCCCTTTAGTTTGAAGGATACTATGCCCATTATTTTGCTGTGCCTCTGTCAAGCAGTGACACTGAGGTTATCCCTGGGGTATACCTGCGATCTCCCATCCATTGGTCAAGATTTCTCTTGAACAAGGCCAGCGAGGTGCTCTGCCTCACATGAACCGGGATTTTGTTCGACAGCATAGGGAGTCTCTGGGTGATGAATCTGTCCCTCCAGCAGGTCCTATTAATAGCTGTGCCGAGGTTTAAGTCTCTTGCCCTTGTAGTTCTGATGGATTTATATTTTTTGAGGTGAAGCATGTTCATTAATTCCGGGTTGGACATGGCCTTGTATGTCAGGCACAGGTCACCTCTGAGCAGTCGGTAAGCGACTGAATAGAGCTGGAGTTCCTTCAGTCGGGCAGCATAAGACATATTTTTGAGACCCTTTATCCTTTTAGTGAGGAACCTTTGGGGCCTTTCCAATTGCTGCAGGTGTCGGGTCAGATACATTCCGAATGGGGCATTGTACTCAATCATTGGTCTGATGAGTGATGAGTACAGGGGAACGATGACCTCCCTTGATCTAGATGTGAATCCCTTCATGATCAGGTGGGCAATGTAGAAGGTCTTCCTAACTACTTTGGCAACGTGAGTGTCAAACGAAAGATTACTGTAAAGATTAATGCCCTAGTAACATTTTTTTAGCTTCCTTCACAGAAAAAGTGCATAAAGGGTATCTAAACACTATCATACAGGCAGTTAACTGAAGCATTTTCAGGTTTTGGTGCATCAAACAGCCCCTGTCAAATCTGTGAAGCAGCTTCTATTAATTACCCTTGGCCAGTTTCGAAATAAGGGAGAACCATTGATGTTGCCCTGGCCAAAAGGTTGTCATCACCACAATCTTTGGACAGTCCTTCTGAATCTTTAAAAGAACCCTTAATATCAACAGAAAGGGCAAAAAATCATATAGGAACATTTCCATGTATGGAATGGAAAGGAGAAGGCATCTGTCTTCCAAACCTGTATGCAAGAAGTCTTAGAAAATAATTTAATAACAGTTATGTACTCACCATAACTTGGTATCTGTGTTATCTGTAGTCACCATTCATCACGTATAGGTCTAGGATCCGACATTGGATCCTAGTCCGCACACTTAGACAACAGCTCAGCTCAAGCTCCTCCTCTCCCATAATGCTCTCCTGCCCTCTAACCCCTCAGATCAAGTTTCCCTGGAGAAAGATGACAGACAGAAGAAACTTTCCACCAGAAAAGGTCCACCAAAATCCTACCAATCCTTCAAGAAGGGGGCTGGACGGTGGGACCGTGATGAATGGTGACTACGGACAACACAGATCCCAAGTTATGGTAACTACATAACTATTACTCTGATGTTATCCTAGTCACCATTCATCACGTATGTGTCAGAGTTCCCTGCTACCCAAAATTCTTGGGTGGCCTCAAGGAAGGACATGTCAAAGAACAGTGGAGTCAAAGGAAGCCCTTCCCCTAGAAACTAAGTCAAGTTTGTAATGAGAGATGAAGGTATGAGGAGAGGACTAAGTTGCCGCTGCACAAATGTCATCCAAAGACTGACAGGCTATAAAGGCAGCTGAAGTGGCCACTGACCTGGTGAAATGAGCCCTAACTGGTCCAGGCAAAGGAGAACCACATTATGAGTAAATGAAGGAAATGCACTGAGAAATCCAGTGGGAGATAATAAGTTCTGACACCGCTTAGCCCTTCCTGTTAACTGAAAAGGCCACAAATAATTGGTCTGAAAGCCGAAAGGACTTAGTTCTATGCAAATAGAAATGAAGCGGATAATGAACATCTAATGTATGTAAAATATATATTCTCTTTTATTAGTATAATTAGGGAAGAATGCCGGAAGTTGGATGGTTTGATTGAGATTTGCTTCCATAGCCACTCTGGGCATAAAGGAGGGGATGGGTTTCAGCCACTCTTATCTTTATGAAACATTAAGTAAGGAGGCTTAATGGTAAGAGTCTGCAATTCTGATACTCTCTTTGCCACTAAAAAGGCTGTCTTCTAAGAAAGAAACTTAAGATTGCAGGATGGGCGGCACAGCGGTGCAGCGGTTAACGCTGTAGCCTCACAGCAAGAGGTTCTCCGGTTCGATTCTCGGCTGGGGTGCCTTCTGTGCGGAGTTTGCATGTTCTCCCTGCGTTTGCGTGGGTTTCCTCCGGGTACACCGGTTTCCCCCCACATTCTAAAGACATGCTTCTGGAGCATTTTCTCCTCGGGCCTCTGCGGAAAACAGGATCTGTGGAACCTAGTCGGACTTTCCCGGTCAACAAATGTTAAATAAAATAAAATGTAGCAAGCTCAAAAAGGGCGTTTAGTTAGAGACTGCAGCACCAGAATAAGATCCCATGGTGTAGAAGGGTCCTTGACTGGAGGTCGCAACAAAAACACACCTTTCAAGAAGGATTTGCAGAGCTGAGAAGAAAAGGTAGAGTCGTTATATAGATGAAAATTAGAAACTGTTGCCAATTGGACTTTGATCATAGAGAAACTAGCGCCCTCTTTAAAAAGGGAAGCCAAGAAAAGGAGAATGTCAGGAATAGGAGACAAAAATGGATCAAGGTTCCTACCTCTAGCCCAGATGGAGAATCTCTTACACTTACTTCTGTAAACTCTCTGGGTAGAAGACTTCTGAGAATCAAGGATAATATCCCTCACAGGGGACGTTAGCCTGTACTTAGCACCCAAGGGGGGTGCTTCAGATGAGACCTTAGGAGTGGGAACCACACCTGCCAAGGCCAAAAGGGAGCAATGAGAATCAACTGCGCCCTGAGGCATCTTGCTTTCTGAAGAACTCTGGGAATTAGGGGAAATGCATAAAGGAGACCCAGAGGGCAATTGTGAGTCTGAGTGCCCTGGGGGACTCCCCCTCTGGGGGGAATAAAGGCGAAGTAACTGTTGCATTTGTGATTGAAAGGGGAAGCAAACAGATCGCAGCTCAGCTGGCCCCACCGAAAGATCTGCTCTGCCACTGAAGGATTCAGGGAGCACTTGTGAGGGGTCAGAATAGCCCCGCTCAGCTTGTACACCAGCATGTTGGAAGCTCCGGGAATGTGCATTGGAATGAGAAAGCGCTCCAAGGGCATTGTCCATTCTCAAACCCTCATGGCCTTGCAACAAAGCAGATAAGAACATGTGACCCCTTGCTTATGCACCACACAACAGCCATGTTGTTTGTGTGAACTGCTATTGTCCCCATAGGGTGACAATCCAGAAATACTTGCAACGATAGAAAGACTGCTCTCACCTCCATAACGTTTATGTGCAGCTTTGTCTCTGAATGGGACCACATCCCTTAGACAGTCTTTCCCTGAAAGTGCCCCCCACCAGTAGGGAAGTGTCCATGGTTCCTGTGGCCATCAGAACAGGTGGAGAGAACGGCCTGCTCACTAGGAGATCCAGTGAATCCATCCACCAGGATAGGTGTCTCTGACAAATTGGAGTGAGATGAATGGGGACTGACACAGGACAAGAAAGGGCGGACCACTGGACCGTCAGGGTCCACTGTAGTACTCTCAAGTAGTATCTGGCCAGCAGGATCAGATAACTGGCAGCTACCATGGAACCCAAAGCCCTACGAATGAGTGATATTGGAGGATGAGTTTGCTCTAGAAGAGTCTAAGCATGAGACCGAATAAGAAGCACTCGTTGGAAAGGAAGGGGTGCAATCTCTGAGGTAGTGTCCAGCTGCGTGCCTATAAATTCTGGTTATTGAGATGGGGTCAAGGAAGATTTGGCCTGATTCACGGTTATCCCCAGCTAATCGAAGAGACGAATAAGGAAGCATGTGTTCTCCACCAGATGATGCTTTGTGGGGGCTGCAATGAGCCAATGCCAAAGTAGGGAAACACCTAGAATCCCTGCAGCCTGAGATGCGCTGCCACCACTTCCATGCATTTGGTGAACACCTGAGGGTCTGTGGTGAGTCCAAAGGGCAGGGCTTTTAACTGGAAGTGATCGGTTATTGATGTAAGAGTGGTCATCTTGGGAGAGATGGACTTAAAGTTCTCTGCAGGCATGGACTCTGAGAAGGGAGTTGAAAGCTCTTATCAAATCCCTCTGGAGATGAGTAAAATGAGTCAAACAGTTCAAGGCCCGCAGGCTGAAAAAGGCCAATGCAAACACCTGCTTTCCAAAACTGTCCAACCCTCTTGATTGACGGGTGGTATGGTGGACAGATAAACTCTGCTGTGCCAACTCTTTCTTGGTGGTGGCAGCCACCACAATCGCATCAACAGGAACCGCTTTGGACCAGAAAGCTTTATCCAAAGGGGGGGCTTAAAAATTTATCAGCTCTTTATGGTATGGGCTCCACTGTGTCGGGTTCCTTCCAGGCCCTGGAAGCGATAAGGTTGATCAAAGGGTTAAGCGTGGGGGGGGGGCGCACCCAAGAGGTAGATAGGCCTGTACAGAAAGCCTACAGGAACACTATTTCCTCAGAGGACGGGGGCTGGGCAGGCCAACCGCTCTTGGCCTTAAGGATCTCTAGTATGTATCCAAAGGAGACGCCATCGGGCGGCGATCTTGGGGACCTATCCCCTTCATCGACATCTGTGTCCACTGTGAGAAACTCCATAGGGAAGTTCAGATGTCTCCTCTTACATGGGCTCTTCCAAGGCACTTCCTCCATGGGAGGCTCAGGGAAGACTTGGAAGAGGAAGGGACCCCCATGGGGGAAACTCCACCTTGGAGGCTAGATTGGACAGGCTGACCAGGAGCAGGATGAGGGGGTCTGCTCAAAATCTGGGCCTGGGAAGGAGCGCAGAGAGGCTAATCTGGCAGTAGAGAGGGATCTTTCCACTACCCGGAATCCGAAGAGACTGGACGAGGCCCTCGCTGATAACACCACAACAGAGGATGGAGCACACCCTGCCAGAACACCAAATCCTCCATACAGTGCTGGTCCAGAGCTATCAAGCGACAGAGAACAGTCCAAGAAGCCTGGACCCAAACTAGTCCCCACGGAGTCCGGAGAGACAACCCGGACCGGTGGCCCCACCTGCCCCAGTGGAATGGAAACAGAACCGGCCACAGACCCTGATGGGGTAGGGACAAAGTGAGTCCCAGAAACCCCCATCGCCTCCACACAGCACACTGGCCCCACGGAGTTTAATCCATGTGAGGTCGGACAAGAAGAAGGTAGGCAGGGAGGGGGAGAAGGCTCCCTACGCCTGTGGGCTAGGGAAGCCAAAAGCCCCAACTCGATTTGAGCCTTCAGACAGGACTGCATCATCCTGTCCATATGTACGGGCAGGATGCTCCTGAAGGATCGAGTGGAAATGGAGGACCTAGCTGGAGACCTACATTGGGACCCAGAGGATCTTCTCCTACGAGCTAGAGAACATGCCCTGTGCGGAGGGGTAAATAACTTATCCCCTCCCGAAGGAAAATCCTCTACAACAATGGGATCCTGCATGGGTCTCGGATCTGACCGAATCGAGTCCGAGGAAACATGAGGATCTGAAGAGGGAGGTCTTGAATCCTTCAGATCTGACAGGGTCGGGTCTGTGACAAGTGCGGTCTTTCTCAGATATGAAGGCTTTGAACCTGAACCTGAAGCCTTGGATCCAGGAGTCGATGGCAGAGCTCTCGGATCTGAAGACCAAGAACCAGAAGCTTTGGATCTGGGAGTTGATTCTCTAGAAGCCCTCAGATCCGCGGTTCTCAGATCTGACACCATCAAGGCTGGAGTTGGAACTGGGAACCTGGGATTCAACAGCCTGGCTTATTTAGAAGGAACCTCCCCTTAGGAAGAAGAAGAAGGATCCTTTCTTTTATAGCCTGAGGGGCCTGACTTGGTTGAGGATTCTATGACCAGGGGGCCCCCTTTAACCAAGCCTTTTAGCAACAGCTTGTTATGGTGGTTGACCAGGGCTCTGGGGTTGAACGCGGCACAAATGCTGCATTCAACCTGCACATGGTCGGCACTGAGACAGTAGAGGCACTCCTCGTGCGAGTTGCAGACAGACATCTTCCGACCACATGAGGAGCACCACTTGAAACCTAAAAGTTTCTCCGACATGGAGAAAGGCCAAAGCACCCAAAAGCCAAGGAACAACCAAAGGACAGTACCATAAACAGGTCAACAGTGAAAACTCCAAAGTCCGTCCTAACTCAAAACACACATTAACTGAACCCAAATGAGCAACAGAAGACCCACTACTAAAAAGAGCAGCTATTCCTAGAAAGAATTACAACTACTCTAAATAAACCGGGAAAAGGGCGCCAAAACCAAATGGGAGGAGTGAAAGGGATAGGAACTAGACAAAAACTACAGAGGAGCTTTAAGAAGAGAAAGATAAGAATAAGGAAAGATCCCAAAAAGAAGCACACCTACTTACAAAGGAATTGAATCACCCAAGGAGCTGAGCAAATCTGTGTCTGACATGCAAAAGTGGCAAACAAGATCGGAGGGGTTAAATGGCAGCAGAGCATTATGGCAGGGGAGGAGTTTGAGCTAAGCTGTTGTCTAAGTGTCCTGGCTTGGATCCTAGATCCATACGTGATGAACGGTGACTAGGATAACACAAGATCTCTGTGTTTTGAAAAGAGATCTATTTGAAGTGTTCTCCACAGTTGCATGAAATCCTGGAAAACCCTGGATGCAGTTTTCATTCACAAGGATCTATCCTATCCCTACTTAGCTTGTCTGCTACAAGATTTTGCTCTTGTAGAAAACTATGTAGCCTGCAGGGTCAAACCTTCTGAACTGCTAACTCCTAGGCTATAACAGCAAGTCTCCAAAAGGGGTAAGACTGGTTTCCCCCCACCATGTACCATGCCACTATGGCATTGTCTGTAAATAACTTGTACAGATTCTGGAGACCAAAGATAATTAAAGATTGTCAAAGCATTTACTACTGCTAACATCAATTATGTATTTCTGTCTGTACTATTTGTTCCGTAGAACTTGCACTTTCACTCCTTTTAACACTGTCCCCCATGCAATTTCTGAAGTATTTCTTATGACACACTAAAGAGGAGGCGTAAAGGAGAAGGGGACACCTGGACTGGGAGAAAATTGCTCCACCCAAGAAGTACCTTCCTTCTTACAAATCCCAGGACTGAAATCTGAAGAAAAGTTGATGTCGAGTGTAGGCAGACCTGAGGTACCACTGAATTTTCCTCATGTGAAGACTGGCCAAGGAAATCATGAGAATTATACAGGCTACGTATACTAGAATCCTGAGAAATTCTTTTGTGCATACCAGAAATTGGTTGGAAAAGCTCAAGACGAATTCATGGTACGTCTCTACTTTTGCCTGGAGTTAGAAAAGCTCTTTCCAGGGCAAAATCTAAAAGACATCCCCGGAAAATGGTTTCCTATTGAATTATTGACAGCTTAGGTGGGCGAATGTTTAATCATCGACACCTACGCGAACGCTTACAATAGCGAACGGCCACATCATCGAATTCTTTCCTCAGGAAAGAATTTGCATGGCCGTTATCGGGGATTTGCCCTTTCCCCAATGTAGAGCGATCTTGGAATTGGTATAATTAGTTAGGGGTGTGTGGAGGGGGGCACAGCCACCCACATCGGGGGGGGGGGGTGAGGGTCAAACCCCCCCCATGTTTGGGTTTATTTATTTTGTTTATGGATGGCCACCCGAATTCTTTCCAGAGGAAAGAATTTGATGATGTGGCCATTCTCTATTTTAGGCATTCAACGCTTAGGTATCGATTTAGCATTCAACAACCTAAGCTGTCGATGTTATGATACAGACACTGGAAAACTACTCCGTGAGAAGGGATGAGGGAAGACTTTTGCAAGTTTACTTGAAACACCAAACTATGATGGAGTTTCTGAAAATCTGTCGTGGTCTTTTGACAACCGGAAGAAGAGTATGCAAGTATAAGACAATTGGTTAAATATGGAAAAATGGGAATGTCTTGAAGTCTGCAATAAGCAGTCACTGGATACAGACACTGTGAATACTCTTGAAGCAGTACTAAAAGGGGTAAGACAGACACATGATAGTGTAAGCCTGATACAGGAAATTTTAAACATCGGAAATGTTTCCAAATGGGAATGTGATGGCAGGTAACTTTTAAGTCTAGTTTTACCATAAGAGTTGGTGAGGGGATAAGTGGCACCAGGGTGTGAAATGATAAAGTGCAGTTGTGTAAGTAGCATTTAACTAGAAAAGCAGATGTTTGAATTCCTCACTGTTGCAGTAGTTTTTGGGCTATACAGGGTATGTACTGTCCAGGACACAACCACCAACTAGATTCCAAAAGTTCTGGCTCCCTCCCACACCTACACACTGACTGCTGATTGGCCAGCCTTCTCAAGATGGATCTGTAGTTAGAGTGAAGCTTTCTTCAAGGCTTTCTTGCCAAAAATAAAGGAGGTGTGTACTCACCATGAATCTAAAATAAATATGTATGTACACACATATATACACATATATATGTGTGTGTGTGTGTGTGTATATATATATATAGATCCAGGGATGGTGTGGCAAGTGCAGAATTGAGGAATTTGAATATCTGCTGCTATGGGTAAGTGCAGCTTACACAACTGTACTTAGGTACATCATTGCCACTGCTGCAGAAACCTTTATGCTCGATGGGTTAATTACAAAAACCTGTCCAACCTGTGGGGAGGAGGAAGGATATGGTTCCATGAGACCCTAGAGAACAACTCTGGATCAAGAAAGGAATCCAGTTTTAAAAATTTGTACAAGTACATGTAGAGGACAATGTGGCTGCCTCTAGAATACTTCTAGAATACACTCTTTTCCAATATGCCATTGAAGAAGCTAAAGCTCTAGTAGAAAGAGTGTTTATGCTGCCTTAAACAGATTTACCATTGTGAGAATAACAAAAGGCAATAGCTGAAGACAACCATCTAAAAACAGTTTGTTTTGACACTGGTTGTCCTTTCTTCATTCCAACATAAGAAACAAATAGCTTATCTACTTTTTTAAAGAAGTTGGTTCTGTCAAGATATTACCAGAGTTGCCTATTCACAACTCCAGAATATGTAAAATTCCTTTACTCTGGTTTTGTGGCTCTGAATAAACACTGCGAGACTGATAGCTTGATTCAAATAAAACAATACAACTGTGGGGAGGAATGAGGGTTTGCTCTTAATGAGACCATCTCTTTATAAAAACAGATAAGGTTCACCATCCATGAGAGCTTGCAACTCAGACACTCTTCTAACAGACGGCAGAACAATAAGAATAGATCTGATGTTGTAAATCTTCATTCATTCCTTAGAGATAGAACTTCGGTTCCATCCTCGGAACAAACATGGCTGGTACTAAGCTCGAGCCAGCCAAAAACTCTCAGCTAAGTCCTACCCACAATGCCCCTCTTGTAGTCTCTTCAGATCTCGTTTGCTGCGTTCCTCGTTAGACGTGCCAAGCCATTCTCTCAAGCTAAGTGTGTTTTTTCTTTGTTAATCTACTTAACTACATCCCTAAAGAGTCAGTTTTTCTCACCAGTATATCCTCCTCAGACCTCCTCCCAGGTTTCGGAGCAGTCGGTTGCAATATTCATCCCGGTGCATTCTATCTCGGAATTGACAGCGGAGGCCCTGTCGGCACTGGCACCCCTCTGGTACCATGCTTTCTTCAGAACTGGTACACCCTCGGGGCTGTGACTGGGCTCTCAGCACCGTAACTGCTAGTTCATCGCCAGTTTTCTATGGCGCCGTCTACAGTTCTGGCCTTCCCAACAGTTGCCAGTCCTCTCGGGGCTCCGATCCTGGAGGTGGGTTTGTCGGAGTGGGGTGTGACCCCGGTCCTGAGGTTGTCTTTCTCGGTTCCAAGCTCCCATCCCTTTTCAGGTGGGCCTGCCTTCCAGGTGATAGAGAGGGCCCTTGCTTCAGCTAGCTCACAGTTGGCAACTTCGGCATAAGAACCCAGACCCCCCCCCCCAAGCATGCAGCTGTCCCTGCCTCCTACTCTGGGATCTCGGGCACGGGAGCCACAAGACCTTAACTTGAAGGGAATTCCTTTCTCCGGAGTCCTCCTCAGAAGATCCCACTGGGGAGCCACCCCGGAAGAAACGTTGCAAGAGGAAGCACCTCGATTTCCCTAAGGAATCCATCACCGAAGACACCAATTACGATGAGGGAGAAGACTTCCCACGGTCTCCCCTGGAAGACGTCTCATTTGGAGACATTCTCGAGATCCTCAAGCAGAGGGGAGACAGGAAATCCTCCAACCCATCTTCGGAGGAATCGGTGTTCTTGCAGGCTTCCTGTGCTCGATCATCTACTTCCTGGGTGACCCCACCTGCAGATGAGCTCATTAGGCTTATCATGCAGCGTGCCTGGAAGGCTCCGGACAGCAAAAAACTTGTCCGCTGGAGGCCCGATAAACTTCTGCCCATGCCTGAAGACCAACCCAGCTGGTCCAAACAGCTAGTAGCAGATTCCATGGTCGTGGCGGCAGCCACTAAGAGGGAACTGGCAGAAGATAGTTCCACTGTTTATCCCCAGAACAGGAAGTCTTGAGCTTAGGACAGACTGGGGAAGTGGACCTTTGCTTCAGCGACCTTTGCCATTTGGTTGCTGAATTACCTGGCACACTTTATTTGCCTCCAAACAGACCTAATCTCAGACATGTCTGCCTCTTTGGCAGGGGTACTGCCTGAGGAGGTGTGTGATACTGTTGATTCCCAGCTAGCTACCCTAGAATCCATCTCGAATGTCTTGATGTGCTTGATTTCTCACACTACCGAGGAGGCAGCTCGAGCAGCTGCATCGGGCATCATCATCATCAGACAGTATGCTTGGATGCATTTATGTGACTTTGCAGATCCTTTCAAATCTTCCTTTGTCTACACGCCTGTTGATGAATCTTCCCTCTTTGGTCCCAAAGTAAGAGATATGCTAACACAAAGTGAGAAAGATGGAAAGACCTTGTCTGCCATGGACATACGTTTTTCCACCTCCCAGAGATCCTACTCCAAAAATCAGAGGGGAGGAAAACTGTGGTTCAAGAAGTCCCAAGGATCTTTTCGTGACACTCGTGATGAGCACTCCCCCCGGGGTAGAGGGGGCAACTCATTGGAAAGATGTCCCTTTTGGGGCAGAGGGGGTCCGCACAACCAGGGTGCTAGGCATTCATTCTCTGGCCGAACCTTCCAGTGCTCCTGAGCAGCGGCCCGATTGCTTTCCTCGGGAAGTTGTCAGGGGATGATTTTCTCTGCACCTACAAGCCTGGCAAATCATAACAACGGATTCATGGGTGCAGAGAATAATATCCCATTCGATCTCACTCCCAGACCCATAAAACGAATACCCAACGTTCCACCTGGTCAGAGGGATGCTGCAGCCTAAGAAATAGAAACGCTGCTAAGAAAAAGGGTCATCCAACCAGTCCCACCAGAACAAATAGGATCCGTTTTTACTCTAGGTTCTTTTTACTGCCAAAAAAGACAGGGGACTGGAGACCAATCTGGGATCTCAGCCTACTAAACAAATTCTTCAAATTTCAAAAATTCCAGATGATCACAGTCCAGTCCATTCTCCCCTTTCTGGGAAAGGGCAACTAGATGTGCACTATAGACCTTCAGGACGTGTATTACCACTTAAAGATGGACAAAGGCTCCTGGAGATGTCTTCGCTTCCGGCTGGGAACCAATCATGACCAGTTCAGGGTACTGCCCTTTGGTCTCTCGACAGCCCCCAGAGTTTTCACCAAATGTATGCAAGTTGTAATAGCTCATCACCAACTACAAGGATTCCAGGTGTTTCCATATCTAGACGAATGGCTCCTCACTGCCACAACCAGGAACATTTCTCATTCTCAATCTCTCTTACACTCAAGGCCTTGCTCTTCGCCTAGGTATCACAATCAATATGGAAAAATCGAACATGTCTCCAACAAGAACACTGGAATTCATTGGAGCGATCTTCAACACAATGTCCTGTCAAGCTTCCCTTCCTCCTCACAGGCTTTCAAAAATAAGAAATCAGATTCAAGTTCTCCTTTCATAGACATTTGTACCAGCAAACTTGGTAATACAACTATTAGGCTCTATGGCAGCAACCATTACCTTAGTAACCCTGGCGAGGTTGCACATGAGACTATTACAGTGGCTCCTTTCATCACAATGGTCGCTCTTAACCCACCCATTAGACCACATGATACGTCTTACAAGCCTTTGCAAGGAAGAAATGCTATGGCGGATGAAGCCAGAAACAAATCTTTGGTGTCGACTGTTCTGTCTTCCCCAGCCCAAGGCCACGGTGACCATGGATGCTTCTCTGTTAGGGTGGGGGGGGGGGGGGGAGGCATTTCCAGAAAAGGACGGTCCAAAGCACTTGGTTCCCAATAGAGGTCAATTTGCACATAAATGTCCTGGAATTAAGGGCAGTTCTCTTAGCGTTGCAAGCGTTCCACCCATCCCTTCCTTCCTGGATTATTGCAATACAGTCGGACAGCATGTCAGTCGTCTGGTACATCAACAAACAAGGCGGAACCAGAACGTACCCCTATGTCGGGAAACCATGTGAATATGGCATTGGGCGATGGCTTCCAACTGTTTTCTCATAGCAACACACACTCCCGGGAGCTCCAATCTTATTGCAGACAATCTGAGCAGGAACATACTGATGCCTCATGAGTGGTCCCTCGAACCGAATATAGTGGCTCAACTCTTCCGTCGCTGGGGTAGGCCTTGCTGCGTCCTGTTTGCTTCACCCCTAAACAACAAATGCAGAAGCTAGTTTGCCTTGATCCCCCCTCAGGGGGAGACACCAAGGGATGCTCTGACGCTTGATTGGCCCTCGAGTCGACTTTACGCCTTTCCCCCGTTTCCCCCCATCCCAAAATTTCTACAAAAAGCTGAAAGGTTGAGAAGCAAAGTGATCCTCACTGCCCCATATTAGCCCCGTCAAGTCTGGTTCCCATTCCTATGGCCTCACCTGATCCACAGCCCATGGATCCTGGATCAATCTCAAAGACTGCTGACTCATCCTCAGGGACTGATTCACCTCAGTCTCCGCAGCCTCAAGCTCACAGCTTGATTTCACCACTTTCAATGATTGCCAGGCTACCTGATATTTCACTCCCTGTTCGCGAGATCATTCTGGCTTCACACAAACCATCCACCAGAAAAATAGATTTCAGTAAGTGGACTAGGCTCTTTACATGGGTCAAAGAACAAAACATGGACCCCTTCTCTATGCCTATTCAGAAGATCCTAGAATATCTCACTACCTTGTTACACGCAGGAGCTTCAGCATCAACGATTACAGTACATTTAGCAGCTATTGTAAATTTTCACAATGGAATCGACAATTCATCAGTTATGTCACACCGACTGTGCAAAACCTTCATGAAAGGAATATTATATATTAAACCCCCGTCAAGCCCCCTACAGAGCCCATGGGACTTGACAATGGTGCTTCAGTCATTAATAAGTCCTCCTTTCAAGCCTTCTAAATCATGCAATATAAATTTTTGTCCTGGAAAACCCTACTTCTTGTAGCCCTTACCACGGTGAGAAGAGTTTCCAGGTTGCAGGCCTTGAGTGTCAAGAGACCATACTCGATTTTCCACAAGGAAAGAGTTTCTCTCCGTACTAATCCCTCCTTTTTGCCCAAGGTAATTTCTGTTTTTTTCCATCAACCAATCCATTGACCTGACAGTTTTCTTTTCCCACCATTCAAATAAAGGGGAGTACCTTCTACAAGCCCTTGATGTTCACAGGCAACTTCATTTTTACTTGGACAGAACAAAATCTCTCAGGAAAACGGATCAATTGTTTGTAGCATTTGCAGGACCCAGGATGGGTAAAGCCTGTTTCCAAAATGACCTTATCTTCCTGGCTCAGAAACGCCATTACTTACATCTACCAGCAAAACAAAATGTCCTTGCCTTCCAAAATAAAGTCTCAATCTACTAGATCGATAGCAACCTCAGTGGACTTTCACTCCTGAGTCTCTATGGACGATATCTGCGCAGCAGCCACTTGGGCAAGACCACATAACTTTATCATTCATTAGAAATTGGATATGGCCTCCAGGGGAAGGTCATCTTTTGGTTCTATGGTGCTCAGGAATATGGGGACTTGGTCCTATCTGTAAGGAATGAATGAAGATTTACAACATCAGATAAAGAAATTATGTCTTACCATAACGTTCTATCTGTGTTGTAGATCTTCATTCATTCATTACATCCCGCCCTCCTTCCCCATACCTGGACTCCTGGTGGACTTTAGATATTTACCTTTTTCACAGTTAGGGTATCTGCTCAGACAAAACCTCCTGCTTATTATGGGGATCCTATTATATTTTACCAGGCAGAAACTCAATCTGCAGAGACTACGAGTGGGGCATTGTGGGTAGGACTTAGCTGGGGGTTTCTGGATGGCACAAGCTTCGTCCCGGCCGTTTCGGTTCCGAGGATGGAACCGAAGTCCTATCTATAATGAATGAATGAAGATCTACAACACAAATGGAATGTTATGGTAAGACATAACTTCTTTTTTTCGATGTAATGCACACTAACTCTTCTTAATGAATAGGTTTAAATGGAGACACACTTAACTCTTCCTGCACAAAGTTAACATCCCAAGAAGGAACAACCTGTTTATGAAGAGGTCTCAGATGTAAAACTACCTTCAGAAACTGTTTCACAACAAAGGAAGTGGAGGATCCATGGGTAGAGACATGCTGAAATGGCCAGAAGATGTACCCAACAGTGGAATACGAGAGGCCAGAGGATTATACCTCACACAAATATTTAAGGACCAGTGGGATATAATGCCGATGGGACTCAGGTTAGTTGCTACGCACCAAGTAGAAAAATCTTTTTTTTTTTTTTCAATTACCTATATTAAGATTTCCTAGAAATTGGGTTTTATTGCCTCCTTTAATACACAATGTACGTCCTCATGAAAGAGATGCCTTAAAAGAATCAGAATTGAATCATCTAGGCAGTTAGTTGAAGATCTCTGAGAATGGGGTGCATCAAACTCTCCTTAACTTGTGTGAGTAGGTACAATGTTGCGAGGAAGCTTGTGTTAATTGTCATAAGAAGAGCAAACCAATGTTGTCTATGCCTAAAGGGAGTCACCACAATGATCTTTGGGAAGGGAGCCTTTCTGAATCTTCATTATTACCCTGTATCTCAATGGAAAGGCATAAAGAAACTTTCCTGACAACAGGAATGAAAATGCATCAGTTTTTACTTTTGTTTGCAAGGAGCTGTGGAGCAGAATTTGCTCAATTGCATGTTTTGAAAGGAGATAATCACATCTCTGTGAGGTATTCTCCACAACTGGATAAATACCTAGAAGACCTCACTTGTTCGATATCCATTTGTGAGAGTCCTGTTCAACTTGTCTGCTACTGTGTTTCGCTCTGATAGAATGTAAAACGCTTGGAGGATTAAAGAGTGCTGAACATCTACCTCCCACAACCCATCATAGCCAGCACAGAGGGTATGATCTGGTGCCCCCCTGTTTATATACCATTTCACTGTGGTGCTGTCTGTAATCACCAGAAGAGGTCCAGGGGACAATAGATGACAAAGAAATTTTAGGACATAGATAATAGCCAACATCTCTTTGGCACTTCACCATCCTCAAAACTTTAGCCCCCCATACAAAATGCCTCTCAAGCAAAATCTGTGTGTCTGTAGTTACAGACTGACTTGGAACTAGAGAAGAAAAAGGAAGACCTAGATTTGCTTCTATCTGTAATCTCCCCCATCGCAGTTTCTTCCTTGTACAACCCAAGAATGAAATCTGAAATTCCAAAGGATGCAAATGTTGGGTGCATGCGGTTTTTTTTTTTTTTTTTTTTAAGCAACTACTGAACCTTTCTCATGTGTAAGGAATCATGACAATCATAGCAGCCATAAACCCAGGGATCCTGAGGTACCCTGTGAGGCTAATTGGGGAAGCTCAGGAAAGTCTCCAGACAAAAATCCACCTGCTTTTGTTTCAAAAAAGCTTTAACCTGAGAGGTGTCT
Organism: Protopterus annectens; assembly: GCF_019279795.1. NCBI lineage: Eukaryota > Metazoa > Chordata > Ceratodontiformes > Protopteridae > Protopterus > Protopterus annectens. The sequence goes on along the minus strand of NC_056737.1, from coordinate 592,080,784 downwards.
TTAAGACACCCCACAGAACAATCTTTTGTGATGGGGAACCCCAGGTTGATCAGAGGAAAAATAAAACACATTCTAATGACTACTGACATTGGGGAAAATACTGCAAAGATGAGTAAATAAATCTAAATAAGGAACTATGAGAATGCCACTCGGTATGCAATAAACTATGACTGCAGCTAGACACTTTGTAAATACCCTTGGCATTGTTGATAACCCAAAGGGCAATGCAGAGAACTCATAATGTGACCTAGACACAGAAAATCTGAGAATTTTTTTATAAGTCTGTGGTTATGGAAATGTGATGATATGCATCTTTTAAATTTAATGTTGCCATAAAACTCCGTTGGGGAATAAGAGGTAACAGATTCTGAAGGGTCAGCATCTTGAATTTTGGTACTTTCACATACAAATATAGAAAGCAAAGATCTACAACTAGTCACCAAGAAGATTCTTTTGGGTACCGGAAACATTCTGAAATAGAAACCTTTTCCCCTTTAATAGCACTGGTTTCTAGGGCACCTAGGGAGAGTAACTGCTGAAGGATCTGAGGAAAAAATTGTGTTTGGTTAGGAGGATGAGGAGAAACGCTCCTGAAATTAGGTATTTGTGTCAAGTGCCAAATGCATTTCTCCTGAATCACTTTTAGCACCCAAGAGTCAGAAACAATTAGTTGCCAAATGGGAATGTACATAGCCAGTTTTTTGGAACAAACTTAGGAAAACAGGGTCATAAGGGTGGGAAAGGGAAAAAGAATGCTGGTTAATTCATTCTGAATTACTAGAATGCCCCTCTTTTTGGAAAGGACCTTTGTTTCTTGCTATTCCCCTCCTGACATTTCTTTTTAGTTCCTTGTTTGGTTTGGGAAGGCAGTGATTCTTTGTTCTGTTTTAAAAAAAAGAAAAGAAGACCTGGAATACTTATGAGAGGCCTGCATACATTAGAAATTCCCTGTATTAATTTCCACCTCTCATTAAATTATTTGAGAATCTGAGTAGCAGATGGACTTGACAAAACCTCCTCATCTAAAGCTGAATTAAAAATTGCAAACTTTAAGTCATCAGAAAACTGCTGATTATGTACCCAGACTTATATCCTCAACATTGTAGCAGTTGCTGTATCCCTAAGCACAGAATCTGCAGTCATACATTCTCATTAAGACATTTTTTGATACCTGGGAAATGTCAGAAACAATGGAATTCAGAACAGGCACTACCTTCAGGAGGAGGTGTAGCAGATAATACTCTCAAGCTGTCTCACAAAAAATAAACTTCCACATTAGCCTGAGAAATAAAACTTCTATATACCAAAGTGGAAGAAGGAAATGTTCCCTTGCTAAAACTGTCCAATACTTTCCTTTCTATATCCAGAGTGAACACATTGGAAAAAAAGTATATACCCAGCTGGCGAAGATGTAGATACAGCCACAGGGTCAGACCTGAGATGGAAAACAAATGTTTATTAGCTTGAGAGACTTTGTAAAGTCTACTTACCTTTTTCAGAACTGTAGATTGAGAGTCAGGATTATTACAGGTAACATTAAATACATACTCAGAGGTTGGCAAAATAGGAGTTATGGGAGTGGAATGAGGCACATCTACATGTAAACATATCACAATATCGACTCAATTCAAGGGGACATTCAGCAGTTCCCATAAACAACTTCATCCTGGGTATTGTTTGAGGAAAGGAAAATTTCTCCAAGGGAGATGTGAGGACCATGTTTCAGGAACATCCCTGCTGACATACACAAGTAAGGATTTTTGAGCATCAGTATAAACGGTTAGTAATAACTGCTTGGCTAAGGTAAAGAAAAACAAAACACGAGACTGGTATTTTAAAATTCTGAATGCTAAAGGAACAGAAAAATTTACTTTCTTCTCAAATCTGCAGAAAAAGCAGCCCTGTCTCTGTCAGGTCAGGTAGCCAGATACAGGCTGGAACACCACCAAAAGTACAGTTTTGTACCCACCATAAATGTAGATGTTCGAGTGCTAATACAGCTGCAGTAATAACATATGGGTTCTCTGCCGTCAGGCGGTCCCTCGGTCGGCCGAATTCCAAAGTCTTGGTCCGGCGTCTGTTGCTGTCGCTTCTTTTCCTGACGTCAGTGAGGCAGGAGTATATAAGACACAGCCGACGCCATTTTCTTCAGTCTTTCTTGCCCCAGATGTCAGGTGCCCCCAGTAGGAAGGCAATACATAAATTATATTTATATACATGCAATGCAATGTAATCAAAAAACAGTAGTTGCAAGCAAATATACCATGGAAGGCTAACTCAAACAGTTTGTATGAAGAGGGGTTAGGTCCTAAACCTTTACCAAGAGGGGAAGGAGGGAGGGAAATCTGTACTGCAGCTGTATTAGCACTCGAACATCTACATTTATGGTAGGTACAAAACTGTACTATGTTCATCGTGAATACAGCTGCAGTAATAACATATGGGTAGAATCCCAAAGCTACGCACAGGGTGGTAGGCACTAGGTAAAACTGGGATGAGCCAGAATGCCCTGCAACACAGCAGTAGCAAAGCCTGTTCTGGTTTTGGAATATAAAGGCAGGTGGTAGTGTCTTGTGAAGGTATGTACAGAACTCCAAGTGGCTGTCTCCAAAATATCTTTGGCAGGAACTCCTCTGAGGAAGGCTGTAGAGGTAGCTGTGGCCCTGGTGGAGTGGGATCTGATGCCCGTAGGGACAGATTTTCCATGATAGGAGTAACAAAACCGTATGCAGTGGCCTATCCATTTTGAAATTGTCTGTTTGGTAACTGGCTTCCCTTGAGCTCCTACAGCATAGGACACAAAAAGTTGTTCTGTTTTCCTAAAAGGCTTTGTTCTATCTAAATAATAACGTAGCTGTCTATGGATGTCTAAAGAGTGTAGCAGCCTTTCCCCTTTGTTTTGAGGATTGGGGTAAAAGGTAGGCAAGTGTATGGCTTGATTTAAAGCTACCCTGGATACCACTTTAGGCATAAATGATGGGTTGGTTCGAAGGGAAACCCTGTCCTGATGGAAGATGAGAAAAGGCTGCACAGCCATGAGGGCTTGTAGTTCCGAAACCCTACGAGCTGAGGTAATGGCCAGAAGGAAGGCTGTTTTCCAGGACAAATGTTGCAAATCTGTTGAGGCAGCTGGTTCAAAGGGAGGCAGTGTTAATTTTTCTAGAATATAATTAAGATCCCAGGCTGGCACTAGTTGTTTCCTTGGTGGTCTTATATTCTTAGCCCCTCTGAGGAACTGTCTTAAGAGTGGGTGAGAGAATAAGGGTGGATCCGTGTTGAATTCTGCAGAAATGGCTGAGGCATGGATTTTTATGGAGGAAAATGAAAGTCCACTGTTCAGCAGCTCAGCTAGATACTGTAATACCTGTGGCAAATTTAGTTTTGTAGGGTCCTGGCCTTTTTTCTCATTCCAAGAGCAAAACCGTTTCCATTTTGCTGAGTACGCCTTTCTAGTAGATGGCAGTCTGGCCTCCAAAATGACATCCTGTACCTCTTTGGGGAGTAAGGTCTGTTGAGGTGTTAAGGAATTTTCCATGCAGCGAGATTGAGTGTTTTCAGCTGACTGTGAAGAGTTTTGTAGTTGTGCTGAGTCAGCAGAAGAGGCATTAGGGGTAGGGACCAGGGAGGAGTGTGTGTTAGGCTCCTCAGGAGTGGGTACCAGTGTTGTCTTGGCCAGTCTGGAGCAATCAGTATCATCTTTGGTCTCTCTGTTCTTGCTTTCAAGAGCACCTTGGGCAGAAGAGGCAGAGGTGGGAAAGCGTAAACTGTCCATGCTGCCCAACTGAATGAAAGGGTGTCCACTCTCCAGGCCTTTGGATGAGAGGTCCTTGAACAAAACTTTTCCAATTGAGGATTCCTGTGGGAGGCGAAGAGATCTATGTCTGGCCTCCCCCACGCTTGGATTACCTCTGTAAACACTTGAGGATGCAATCTCCATTCGTGTGGATCTGTTATATTTCTGCTTAGATTGTCTGCCAGCGTGTTTTCCAAACCTGGCAAGTACTGTGCTTGAAGTTCGATTTGCCATTCCAGAGCCAAGTTCCAAAGTGTCATGGCTAGTCTGCACAGGGGGTATGAATGTGTTCCTCCTTGTTTGTTTATGTACCACATAACTGTGGTGTTGTCTGTTCTTCTCAATAATTGTCCTGGATGCAGGAGGTCCTTGAAAGCTGTAATTGCATTTATTACTGCTAGCATTTCTTTTTGATCGATGTGAAGGTGCTTTTCCTTTTGGGACCATTTGCCCTGAATGCACCTGTCTGTCATGTGCGCCCCAGGCGTAATCTGAGGCGTCTGTTGTGATGACTTGATTTGCTTGAGGCTTGCAGAATGGGAGACCTGTGTTTGTTTGACATGCTTGAGCCCACCATAGAAATTCCTTTTGCAAACATGGAATTATTGGTATTATTGTTTCCAAACTGTGGCTGTGCTGAGACCATAGATTTTTTAGGTACCATTGAAGTTTCCTCATATGCAACTTTGCACATGGGATTAAAAGGATGCAAGATGCCATGAAGCCCAGAGCCTGCAGGATTTTCCTTGCAGTAAGCCTGGTACAATTTGCTAGCATTTTGAAGTACTGAGTTAGTTGCCTCTGCTTTTCTGGCGTAAGATAGGCCATCTGGGTGTTTGTGTCCAAGTTGGCACCCAGGAAAGCTGTTTTCTGAGCTGGTGTTAGCCTGGATTTCTCTTTGTTGATTGTGTATCCCAGAGCATTCAGTAACCGTGTTGCATAAGCCAGATGTTCCAAAAGTATGTGCTTGCTGTCCGCTTGGATCAGGCAGTCGTCCAAATAAGGGTAAATTTGTATCCCTTGAAGTCTGCAGTAGGCAATTACTGATGCCAGGCATTTCGTGAATACTCTGGGCGCAGTAGATAAGCCAAAGGGCAATGCAGAGAATTGATAGTGAATTGAACCTGCAAGAAATCTGAGGTATCTTCTGCAGCTTTGTCTGATTGGGACATGCAGGTATGCCTCCTTGAGGTCCAATGTTACCAGCCAAAACCCCTTGCCCAGCATGGGAAGAAGCTGCTGTAATGTGAGCATCTTGAATTTTGGCACGAGTAAGAATGTGTTTAGGATGGATAAGTCCAAAATGGGTCTCCAGTCGGTTCCTTTCCTTGGTACCAGAAATAGCCTGGAATAAAATCCTTGACCCTGTTCATGAGTAGGTACCTCTTGAATAGCTTTCATGTCTATGAGCTTTGAAATTTGTAGTTGTGCCTCTGCCCTTTGATTGTGTGGCAGGTTTGGCATGCCTCTCATTTGTGGAAGAGTGTGAAAATGAAATCTGTAGCCTCTGTTTATAACGTCCAGGATCCATTTGTCTGTTGTGACCATATGCCAATTTCTTGCAAATAATGCCAGCTTTCCTCCCAAGGGTGCTGCCAGCTGAAACTTGCTTGGCATGGAAAGGAGGAAGTCATTGGGTTTCATTCCTGTATCGCTGTGCACCGTTTTCACCACCTCTTGGTGCTGGAGCTTGCCATTGCCTGCCTCTATAAGATCCTTGTGATTGACCTCCGTCCCTTGTGCGCCTATATCTTCCTCTTTGGGGCCTGTCCGTGGCTGGAAAGGACCAGTTTTTAGAAGGCCAATTTCTGCTAAAATGTGGTGGTTGAACCTGTAGAAAAGCTTTGACAGTTTGCATAGATTTGGCTTTTTCTTCCATTTTCCGTAGTATCTCCTCAGCATTAGTACCAAATAGCACATCCTTTTGTAAAGGAGCATCTAGTAACTTAGCTTTCACATGATCAGGCAAGATTTGTTCCCTAAGCCATGCATGCCTACGAATGACTGATCCTGTAACTGCAGCTCTACTTGAGGCCTCTAGGGCATCATAACCACATTGTAAGGTGTGTTTACCCACTTGTTCTGCACTATGCATCATATCCTGCAACTCCTTCAAATCTGGTTGTTCAGGTTGAGACATTTTATTTCTTAATTGTGATAACAGAAACTGCTGATATTTAAGCATATGAAACTGACAATTTAAGGCCCTCATGGCTAGGGTGGCCAAGGTATATACCTTTTTTCTCCACCTTTCTAAGGATCTTGACTCTCTTTTGGAAGGAAGTGGATTCTTTAGCAGTAGAGGCCTTCATTCCCTTGGGGCCTTGAGAAATGGTTTCAGGGTCAGCATTATGGCTTTTGAAAAGAAATTGGTGAGAGTTAGCAACTCTGTAGTACCTATCAGGCTTGACTGTGGCAGGAGGCAGGGAATCCGTGTTAAGGCAAGCCTCCGAATAAACATCATCAAGTACATCCAAGACAGGAGGTATCGCCAGAGGTCTGTGTTGAGGTAACAAAAGAAATTCCCTCAGTCTTTTCTTGGAATCAGAAAAGTCTTGGCCTTCCCAATGGAAGTGTTCCCTCAAAGTGTGCAAGGTTTCCCCAAAAGAATAATCCTCAGGGGGAGATACAGAAGGAATGGATTGCTCTGCATCACAATCTTCAAAAGGGGAGTAAGATTGCCCTTCTACATCAGAGTGTTCTGAAAAAATGGAGCCCTGATCAGAAGAGGGAGAATCTTCCTCCACTCTGGGCCTCTTGTCAGGAGGGGGTTGGGAACCCCTGATAAGAGTAATTAAATCCTCAGCCATTTTAAGCATCTGTTTTTTAGGCATGGGGCTTGTGGATGGGCCCTGTGCAACAGGCCTCTTGGGATGCCTGGCTGATTTGGACTTAGTAAAGGCCTTAATGGAAAAGGAAGATGAGGGTCTAAAGACACCATGGGTGGAAGTGGACCTGTCCAAATTAGGAGACTCAACGCTCACAGTGGCTTCGGTGGTTGTAGTCTGGGTATGGGCCGAGGTACCTGCGGTCTCGGGTACAGAAGACCCCGCCAAGGAGGTGTCGTCGGTAGTCAGGGACTGCATAGGCGTCTCGCTGAGAACCGGACCACGTGTAGGCGGTTTTGGTGTGGTGTCGGTGGAGACCGCGGACCTCGCGTGTCGGTCCTTGTCCTTGCGTTTTTTGGACAAAACGGTAGTCGGAGTCTCCGACGACATTTTATAATCAAATGCTTTACCAAATAAATGTTGGGCGAACTCCGCCCGACGCTTGATAGTGTGTTTATTGAAAGTAGCACAAAAGCGACAGCCCGAGACGTCGTGGTCTGGGCCTAAACAAGGTATGCAAAGGGAATGGAAATCCTTATGCGGTATTTGCATCCCACAAGAAATACAATTGTTAACTTTTTCTGACATCGGTCTGAGGCAAGAAAAGTTTCCCCAACGGGGTACTTAGCTTTAATGAAGACTTCGGTTTCCAAATTTTTCGTAAATTCAGGAGCTGGCCGACCGGCACTTGCGAACTGCTTCTGCTTCGGGCACTGTGCGGCAAAAAAGACTGAAGAAAATGGCGTCGGCTGTGTCTTATATACTCCTGCCTCACTGACGTCAGGAAAAGAAGAGACAACAGTAATAAAAATGAAAACAGCCAGCCAATATCCCTCAGCCTCGAACACGAATAAAGCCACGGATCCAACTCGAACACAGTTTTATTAAACAAAACACATAGGTTAAGCGCTTTCGTCAAATGACTTCATCAGTCAGCTGATGAAGTCATTTGACGAAAGCGCTTAACCTATGTGTTTTGTTTAATAAAACTGTGTTCGAGTTGGATCCGTGGCTTTATTCGTGTTCGAGGCTGAGGGATATTGGCTGGCTGTTTTCATTTTTATTACTGGTGTAACTTTGGCACTTCGTGGGTAAAGAAGAGACAACAACCGACGCCGGACCAAGACTTTGGAATTCGGCCGACCCAGGGACCGCCTGACGGCAGAGAACCCATATGTTATTACTGCAGCTGTATGCACGATGAACATCAGTAAAATGTAAAAGAAAAACTGGAGCTCTGGACACCACGGCTTAAAACTTTAATAAACGTCAGTAAAAAAAGGTAAGTGCTTTCACGGAAAACAAACCTGCTTCGTCAGACCATATAAAACGTTACACAAACCACTCACATAAAACACTCTTCCAATCTAAAAACACAGCCCGCTAGAGCAAGGAAAATACAGTTGTGTACACTTACCGCAAATGTAGATGTTCGAGTGTATTCACTATTGCCATCAAATTTGGGTTATCCCTGCCAGGGTTGCCCTTGGCCAGCCCGAATACCAGAGGCTTAGTATTTCTGCATTGGTTGCTGTCGCTTCAGGACTGGCGTCAGGTCGTCAGTAGTATAAAGTAAGGCAGCCGACGCCATTATATCATTTTTCTTGCCCTAACCTGTCAGGAGGCCCCAAGTAGGAGCCAGGTTCTGGTGGAAGAACCCCACCAGTAGAAAGTCAATACCACAATGTCCCTTGTAAGGAAATAGAAGAAAGGGGGATGGAGGGAGAGAAACCAGGACTGCAACAGTGAATACACTCGAACATCTACATTTATGGTAAGTGTACACAACTGTACTATGTTCTTCGTGTTTCACTGTTGCAGTCATCACATTTGGGTAGATTCCCAAAGCTGAGGAAATAAGTGGAGGCAGTCAAGGAAACTAGGGGCTGGCTAGGATGCCCTGCAAGACTGCAGAAGCAAACCCTGCCCTGGATTTGGAGAAGAGAGGCAGGTGGTAATGTCTGGTAAAAGTGTGAACAGATGTCCAGGTGGGAGCCTCCAGGATGTCCCTGGTGGGGACTCCTCTGAGGAAAGCTGCAGAGGTGAAGGCTGCTCTGGTGGAGTGAGTCCTGCCCCCCCTTGGGGGGAGCCTTTCCATGTTGTTTGTAGCAGAAATAGATGCAGTGTGCTATCCATTTGGAAATGGTTTGGAGATGGTGTTGCCTTCCGCCGCAGTAGCAAAGCTAACCAGCAAATGATCAGACTTTCTGAATAATTTAGTCCTGTCTAGATAGAATCTGTGCAGATCTAGAGAGTGCAGGATCCTTTCACCCTTGTTCTGGGGGATTAGGAAAAAAGGTGGGCAGATGCATGGATTGGTGGACAGCCACATGAAGGATGGGTTAATTCTGAGGAATACCTTATCAGCATGGAAGATGATGAAGGGTTCCACAGCCATGAGTGCTTGCAGCTCTGAGACTCTTCTGGCTGAAGTGATGGCCAGAAGAAAAGCTGTTGTCCAGGAGAGAAATTTCAGCTCTGCAGAAAAGCTGGTTCGAAGTGGGGCAGGGTGAGCTTTTCCAACACACAGTTAAGGTCCCAAGCTAGGGTTGGTGCTCTTCTGGGTGGCCTCAAATTGCTAGTCCTGCTTAGGAACTGTTTGATCAAAGGGTGTGAGAAAAGTGGCTGCTCAGTGGGGAAATGAGCAGAGATAGCAGTGGCATGAATTTTTAGAGGAGAAAGAGAGCCATTGTGTAGTAGGTCAGCTAAGTAATCCAGGATGAAAGGGAGGGAGGGCTGTGCCATATTGGCTCCCTTAGCCTGGATGCAGGTGCAGAACCTTTTCCATTTGTCAGCATAAGACTTTCTAGTGCTAGGCCATCTGGCCTCATGTATAACATCTAGAACCTGTTTACTGAGATTAGCAGATTGATCCGGGGTTAGGGAATAAGCCAAGCTGCCAAATTGAGTGTCTGCAATTGGGGATGCATGAATTCCACTTCCCTCTGGGTCAGGAGGTTTGGAATCTGAGAAAGATGCCATGGTGGCAGTGGGGACAGGCTGTGCAGCAAGGGGTATCAGTGCTGGCAAGGCCAGTTTGGAGTTATAAGAAATGTCCTTGTTTTTTCCTCCTTTATTTTAAGCAGTACCCTGGGGATGAGAGGTAGTTGAGAAAAGGCACAGACCAATAAATTGACCCAGGGGAAGGACAGGGCATCCACTTTCTAAGCCATGCAGTGATGCACCCTGGTGCAGAATTTGCTGAGCTGATGGTTGGTGTGGGAGGCAAAGTGGTCGACCTTCGGGGTGCCTCATTTCTGAGTTATTAGGGTGAAGATTCTTCTGTTGAGCTGCCACTCATGTCGGTCCAGAAGATTTCTGCTTAATTGGTCTGCCAGATAGTTGAGAGAACACGATAGGAATTGTGCTAACAGATGCAGTGCAGAGGCTGTGTGCCAAAGTGTCATGGCCAGCCTGCACAGACGGTAAAAGTGAGTCCCTCCCCTGCTAGCTGATATACCACATCAAAGTGGTGGTGTCTGTTTTGATCAGGAGAGGCCCTGGGGAGAGAAAGGGTTTGAAAGCTATCAAGGAGTGCTGGACAGCCATAATCTCTTTTTTCTTGATATGCAGAGGGATTTGCTGCAGGCTCCACTGGCCCTGTATGCACCTGCCGTCCAGGTGTGCACCCCAAGCATAATCTGATGTGTCTGTGGGGAGGGTCTGGGTGGCAGAGAGTGGTGAGAAAAGTAGTCCCTTACTGTGGTAGCATGCTGTTGCCCACCAAAGAAAATCTTTTCTGAGGCAAGGAATTATAGGTATGAGTCTCCAGGTCTTGAGAATGTTGACACCAAAGGCTTTTTATGTACCACTGAAGTTTCCTCATATGCAGTCTGGCATATGGAATGAGTAGTATGCAAGATGCCATGAATCCAAGAGCTTGTAAGAACCTCCTTGCAGATAACTGGGGTCTGGTGGCTAGTTCAGAGAAGTAGGCTGTCAGGAAACTTTGTTTTTCTGGTGTGAGGAATGCCATCTGGGATGCTGTGTCCAGGCTTGGTACCAGGAAGATAATCCTTTGGGTGCACACACCTGTTTGGATTTCTTTTCATTGATTGTGTACCCTAGGGAGATTTGTAGGGTCTTTACAAAGGCCAGGTGCTTGAGCAGCTTTTCCTGGCTGTCTGCCTGAATAAGGCAGTCGTCTAAATATGGGTAAATCTGGATATCCCTTTGTCTGCAAAAGTCAATGGTCAGAGCCAGACATTTTGTAAAACCTCTGGGAGCAGTAGATGAGCCAAAGGGAAGCACAGAGAACTGAGTGTTGAGATCCTGTCCTGAAACAGAGATATTTCCTGCATGATTCCCTAATAAGAATGTGGAGGTAGGCCTCTTTTAGATCAAGGGTGGCTAGCCATGAGTCCTTGGACAGCATGAGTAGCAGCTGCTGGAGGGTGAGCATTTTGAATTTTGGGATCACCAGGAAGGTGTTTAGAATGGACAGACTGAGGAAGGGACGCCAAGTGCCCTCTTTTCTTGGCACCAGAAAAAGTCTGGAGTAGAAACCTTGGCCTATCTGTTCTGCAGGAAAGTGCTCTGCTGCCCTCATAGAAAGCAGGGAAAGGATTTGCTTTTGAGCCTCTGCCCACTGGTTTGGAGGTAGATCTGGGAACCCTTTTGGGGTTGGAAGGGTCGGGAAGGAAAATTTGTATCCCTGAGAAACTATGCTGAGAACCCAGTGGTCGTTGGTAATGATGGCCCAGGTGGTTGCATGAAAGGAGAGATTTCCTCCTAGGAGTAAGAGAAGGTGGGCAGAGGGAGGGGGTGGGGGAGGTGAGTCATTGTGAGTTCTTAACATAAGGGGGTGGCTTAGAACTCCCTGGCTTTGAAGTGGAGGTAGTCCACTGCTTAGATCTCTGCATTCCCTATAGCTGCTGTCTGGGGGGTCTGGTTCCCCGGGGCCTGGCCTGGACTGGCTTAGTGGGAACAGGAAAGGACCAGTGCTTGGTGGGACAATGTCGGCTGGACCTGTAAGAAATCCTTAACTGTTTGCATAGATTTTGCTTTTTCTTCCATCTTTTTTAAGACCTCTTCTGCCTTAGTGCCAAATAAGTTGTCTTTGTCCAAGGGGGCATCCAACAATTTAGATTTGACATGGCCTGGCAGGGGCTGTTCCTTAAGCCATGCATGCCTTCCAATGACAGATCCAGTGACAGCTGCCCTGCAAGAAGCTTCTAGGGCATCAAAGACAGTGCAAGTTGTGTTTAGTTACTTGACTTGCAGAATCCATTAACTCTTGTAACTCTTTAGATTCTGCACAAGCAGGAAAGGAAGACATTTTTTGTTTGAGGAGTTCCAGGGTATGTTGCTGAAATTTTAGCGTATGGAACCAACAATTTAGTGCACTGATAGCAACAGTAGCTGAGATGTACACTTTTTTGACCCCATCTGTCCAGTGCTTGGGAATCCCTATCTGGGGGGGGGGGGGGGGATTCTTAGCAGAGATTGCTTTAATCCCTTTAGGCCCTTGAGAAATTACCTCACAGTCAGCAGTTGGATTTTTAAAAGAAATGTGTGTGGGTCAGGGAATCTATAGTACCTGTCTGATTTTCTGGGTGTCAGGAGTCAAGCTGGATTCCAGGAAAACATCCTCCACAGCATCCAGGACTGGGAGGATGGCCAAGTGTCTGTGCTGTGGAAGATCTAAGAATTCCCGGAGTCTTTTTTTAGACTGAGGGTAGTCTTGACTCTCCCATTGGAAATGCTCCCTTAAGGTAGGAAGGGTTTCCCCCAAAGGAAACATCCTCTGGGGGAGAGGCTGAAGGGATGGAATCCTCTGCATCAGAATCCTCATAAGTAGAGACGGGTTGCATGTCTTCAGATTCAGATGCATTAGCGTCATCTGATTGTTGTTCAGACAAAACTACAGGGGACAGATCTCTTTTCCTTTTGGAGGGGGTAGCTTCGCTTCTCCTGATCAGCATGATAAGGTCTTCCACCATTTTAAGCATTTGAGATTGAGGCAAGGAAGCAGGTGGCTGAGATTGGGTCGGTTTCTTGGGTGTGGTTTGTACCTTGGGCCTAAGAAACTCGGTCATTTTCAAAAGTACAGTAGTCGCGAAAGAAGATGTCGGTTTGTGTCGAGAATCGGTAGTGTGAAGGACTTCCTCGGAAGCCAGTGCCTACTCAGCGGCTCTGGACCCATCCAAGGTAGAGAAGACAGAAAAATACTTAGTTACAGAAGAGTTTTGCGGCATACTGGACTCCGAAAGGGTCTCGGTAGCAGCCTGCGAATCCCCAGAAGTGGGCATCAGGGACTGCGAAAGCACTGCACTGAGGACCAGAGAACTGACGACTAGCTTAACGGAAACGTAGTCGGTAGGTTAGGACCTGTGCGGTCTGTCTTTATCTTTATGTTTTTTCAGAAGTTCTGCTGTTGGATGGCTTACCAAAGACGTATTGGAATTCGAGGACTGTAAGCGAAAATATCTAGCTACAATAAGGACCTGACGATGTATAGTTCTGGCATTGAACAAAGCACAGAAGTGACAACAGGGGACGTCGTGGTCTGGGCCTAAACAAGTGACGCAGTAAGAATGAAAGTCTCGGTGTGGTATTTGCCTTCCACAGGCGAGACAATTATTAACTTTTTCTGACATCGGTTAGTGCAAGAAAAAAGGATCTGCAACGGGGTACTAAGCTTTGGAAGACTTCAACTTTAATTCGGTAGACGAAACACAGGTAGCGGCTGACTGGCACTCGTGCGAACTGCTTCTGCTTTGGGCTCCCCGGCAAGAAAGACTGATGTAATGGCATCGGCTGCCTTACTTTATACTACTGAAGACCTGACGTCAGTCCTGAAGTGACAGCAACCAACACAGAAATACTAAGCCTCTGGTATTCGGGCTGACCAAGGGCTACCCTGGCAGGGATAAACCAAATGTGATGACTGCAACAGTGAAACACGAAGAAGATCTGGCCAGTAAAGATGTGCTGTAACAACACACCCCTTTAAAAACATGAATATTAAAATAGAGACATGGAAAACTTAGGTTCATAGGTGTGTACTAGGCTAATGGCCCTAGGGCCTTTACAAGCCTAGCCCATAGAAGTCCCCTGGCATTGTGCCGTCCGTCGTTAATTCCCAGTATCAAGTAGAGCCACTGGAGTGATCCCCAGGGTGAACTTTCTATTTCCCATACACTCATCAAGATTTCACTTGAAGAGGGCTAGTGAGGTGCTCTGCTTGACATATATGGGAAGTCTATTCCAGAGCATGGGTAGTCTCTGGGTTATGAACCTGTCCCTCCAGCATGTTCTGTTGATTGTGGTAATGAGGTTGAGGTCTCTGGAGCATGTGGTATGGAGGGATTGGGATTTCTTTAGATGTAGTATTTCTAACAGAACTGCGTCAGACGTGACTTTGTAAGTCAAGCAGAGATCGCCTCTTACTAGACAATATGAGACTGAGAATAGCTGGAGTTTTTTGAATCTGTCCATGTAGGACATGTATTTAAGCCCCAGGATCCTCTTCATGAGGTACTTTTGTGGCCTCTCCAGCTGTTGCAGGTATCTAGTGAGGTACATGCCAAATGGGGCACTATACTCTATGACTGGTCTAATGAGGGAAGAGTAGAAAGAAATTAAGCCCTCTTTCTTCCTGGACGCAAAACCCATGGTAATGAGATGTGCTACATAAAAGGACTTTCTGACCACAGTGGCAATGTGGTGGTTGAATGAGGGGATAATGTCAACCGGTGTCCTCAGATCTCTTAACTCCTTCAGTGCACTCCCATCGATGTGGTAATTAGTGGGAACCGAGTTTTTCCTAAAGGGGATGACAACGCATTTTCTGGCATTAAGCTTAAGGCCATGGTTTCGACACCAATCAATGGACTCAGTGAGGCCTTTCTGTAGGATATCTGCATCACTTGGGGAGTTAACAATGGCTCCCAGCTTGCAGTCATCTGCAAATTTGGTCAGCCAGAGTCCTTCCGTGTTGGCTTAGACGTCTGAGAAGTAGATGCCAAACAGGAGAGGACCCAAGACCGATCCCTGTGGGACTCCACTCGTGAATGGTCAGCATTCTGACTTGGAGTCTGCTACTTTCACAGTATGGGTTCCATCTGTGAGCCAATTTGCAATCCACATAATGATATAGGGATTGATGCCTACTTTGCTGAGTTTATCAATAATTCCTGAGTGAGGAATGGTATCAAAGGCCTTGGCCAGATCGAGATAGGCTGTATGAACTGCCTTACCTTCATCTACCGTTCTGGTGACTGACTCAAAGAAGTCAACCAGGTTCAGTAGGCAGGATCTACCTTTCATAAAACCAAACTGTGTGGGATCTAGAGTTTGGCGATTCCCTAAGTCCTTGTAAATTAGGTACATAATGATGCGCTCCATAGCCTTACATATCAGACTCATCAGGATAATTGGGTAATAATTTCCAGGGTCTGTAGTTGATCCTCCTTTATGGAGAGGGATGTCTGTAGCAGTGCGCCATTCGGTAGGGACAAAGCCTGAGATGAGGCTGCGAATCAACAGAGCACACAGATGTGGTGCTAGTTCACCTTGTAATTCATGTAGAACATGGGCAGGGATATTGTCAGGTCCCATAGAAGTGGTATTCTTGGCCTTAGACAATGCAGCTTTAACCTGTGCTGCACTAATGTTGGGTGCCTGGCATTCTTCCGGAATTGAGATTGGTCCTTCGGGAGGGGGAGGGGGCACTGAATCTGTCGGTTAGTATGTTGGCAATATCTGCTGGCACAGTATGGGAGGTACCATTGTGCAGCAACTCAGAGCAAATCTGGGTATTAACATAGAGATTCTTGACACAACTATAGAAGGCTTTGTGGTTGCTTTTAGTGTCTTCCGGAATTCTGCCTTCATAGCTAGCTTTGTAGGTTTTGATGAGGGATCTCAACTTTTTGTTAAGGCTAATAAGGGAATTTTTCCAGTCTTGGGACTTCACCTTTTTCTACAATAGTTTCGTCCTTCTGTTGTAGAGTTTATTAATGGCAGGGGACCACCAAACTGGCTTCCTTATTTTGGAGAAAAGCATCTTGATTCTGTTGGGTATGGCTAGTTCCATGCATTTGTGTGTTCATACAGTGCATTGGTGTATGATTCGGCAGTCATGCATCTATTTCCCATTGGCATGGGAGCTGTGAACTTAGCCACCTCTGTTTTTAACAGTCCAAAATCAGCTTTGGAGAAGTTTTTTTTATGGTGAATATTTCTGTGGCGGATGTGGGTGAGATGTGGATTTCCATGGTTATTAGTTTGTGGTCGGATCTAACCAAGGAGGAATTGACTATTGGTGTAGAGCAACGGTTGCCCATGTTAGTAATAACCAGGTCAAGGATGTTGCTTCCTCTAGTGGGGGTAAGAATGAGCTGGTCCAGGGCATTGGAAATGATGAATTCCAGGAAGAGTTGGGCCAGTGCATTGCTGCATGAGTAGTTTTCCCAGCTGATGGAGGGGTAGTTGAAGTCACCTAGTATGACAGTGGTGGGTTGGATCTTAATAGTTTCCAGGGTACTTAGGTATGTGGAATGAGAGTCTTGGGACATGACTGGGGACCTATAGCAGGCTACGACCTAAATCGCCATCTTACCCAATGTTAGTTGTACCTGGAGTATCTCAGATGCATTATGCTAGGCTACTAGTCTGGAGATGTGCATATCCTTTACGAATATAGAAAGACCACTACCTTTGGAGCTTCAGTCCATGTTTTGGGGCCGAAAGGTGTGGAATGAGTTATAGCCTGGTATCACTGGGGTGCTTCCTGCTGTTTTATCTTATCAGAACCAATAGTATCTTGAAAAGGGTAAACATCTCTCTGACATTTAAATATTAATGTTTAAGGGGCCAAGACTTAAGAACTGGCTCCCTGGAAATACATTTCCTTTCAAAAGAAGCATCATTTCATTTCTTTCTTTTCAGTGCTATTCTTAAAGTCTCCACCCCTCAAATTTTCAAACACTAGTTCTAATACAAGAAACTTAAAAAGTACAGTTCCATAAATGTAGATGTTCGAGTGCTAATACAGCTGCAGTCATAACAGATGGGGTTCTCCTGCCGTCAGGCGGGTCCTCGGTCGGCTAAATTCCAAAATCTAGGTCTGGCGTCGGTTGTCGTTGCTTCTTCCCTGACGTCAGTGCGACAGGGGTATAAAAGAACCAGCCGACGCCATTTTCTTCAGTTTTTCTTGCCCCAGATGTCAGGTGCCCCCAGAAGGAAGGCATACATAAATTTGTGTAATAAAGCAATGCCATATAATCAAAATACCATAGTGCAAGCAAATACATCATGAATGAATACCCCAATCAGGTTGCATGAGGAGGAGTTAGCCAATAGGCCTGTCCCAAGAGGGGAAGGAGGGAGGGAAACCTGGACTGCAGCTGTATTAGCACTTGAACATCTACATTTATGGTAGGTACAAAAAGTACAGTTTTGTACCTACCATAAATGTAGATGTCCGATAGGTATGCATCTGCAGTCATCACATATGGGTTGTCCTGCCTCAGGCAGCCCTTCGGTCGGCCGGATTCCAAAGTCTGGGTCTGGCCTCGGCTGATGTCGCACTTTCCCTGACGTCAGAGCGTCTGGGGTATAAAAGCATCAGCCGACGCCATTTTCCTCAGTTTTTCTTGCCCCAGATGCCAGGTGCCCTCTAAGGAAGGCTAAAATTTGGAGATATGCATTGCAAAAACAAATCCAAACATGCACAGTACTATAAAAACAAATACACCATAATAGATCCCCCAGCTAGCTATAAGAGGGTAAGTACCCAAGAAGTATACCACAGAGGGAAGGAGGGAGGGTAAACCTGACTGCAGATGCATACCTATCGGACATCTACATTTATGGTAGGTACAAAACTGTACTATGTCCTTCAAGGATGCATCTGCAGTCATCACATATGGGTAGAATACCATAGTCAATCTGGGGGTGGAGGTACTAAGTAAAGGATGGTGTAGCTAAGATACCCTGCAGGACTGCCGTAGCAAAGCCTGCTCTGGATCTGGAGTATAAAGGTAAGTTGTAATGCTTGGCAAATGTATGCACGGAGCTCCATGTAGCAGCTTCTAAAATGTCCTTGGTAGCCACCCCTCTTAGGAAGGCTGTGGTGGTGGCTGTGGCTCTCGTGGAATGAGGCCTAATGTCAGCTGGCACAGCTTTTCCATGAAAGGAGTAACAAAAACTAATGCAATTTCCTATCCATTTTGAAATTGTCTGTTTGGAAATTGCTTTTCCTTGTGCCCCAGCAGCATATGCTACAAATAGCTGGTCAGTCTTTCTGTAACTTTTAGTTCTGTCCAAGTAGTAGCGCAACTGTCTGTGTATGTCCAGGGTGTGCAGAAGTTTCTCCCCTTTATTTTGTGGTTGTGGGAAGAATGTAGGCAAGTGAATAGCTTGGTTCAAAGATACCCTGGATACCACCTTTGGCATAAATGTAGGATTGGTTCTCAATGAAACTCTGTCCTGATGAAAGATAAGAAATGGCTGTACTGCCATTAGAGCTTGTAACTCAGATACTCTTCTTGCTGAGGTTATGGCCAGAAGGAAGGCAGTTTTCCAAGACAGAAACTGTAGATCTGCAGATGCTGCTGGTTCAAAGGGAGGAAGTGTTAGTTTTTCCAACACGAAGTTAAGGTCCCAAGTAGGTAGAGGCGGTTTCATTGGAGGATTGATGTTTTTGATTCCTCTTAGAAACTGTCTCAGGAGAGGATGCGAGAAGACAGGTGGATTAACATTGTATTCTGCTGAAATTGCTGAGGCATGTATCTTAATGGAAGAGTAAGACAGGCCGTTGTGGAACAATTCTGCCAAATATTCCAGTATATGTGCCATGTTCATCAATGTCACATCTAGGCCCTTTGTTGTGCTCCAAGTGGGAAATCTTTTCCATTTTGCTGAATATGCCTTCCTTGTGGAAGGCCGTCGAGCTTCCATAATGATATCCTTCACTCTCTGGGATAGCTTATCCTGAGGAGGAGTCATGGTATTTTCCAGGCAGTTAGCTGCAAGGATTTCAGGTTGGAATGCAGAGTCTTGAAATTGTGCTGCGTCAGTAGAAGTGGCCATAGGGGGAGAGGCCACGGTTTCGTCTGTGACATGCTCTTTAACAGTGGGTACCAGTGTTGTCTTGGCCAGTTTGGAGCTATCAGAATCACTCTGGGCTGCTCTGTCCTGATCTTCAGTAAGACCTTGGTCATTAATGGGAGAGGTGGGAAAGCATACACTGTTAGAGCTTTCCAGCTGAAAGAGAGAGCGTCCACTTTCCATGCTTGTGGGTGGTATGTCCTTGAGCAGAATTTCTTCAGTTGATGACTGTGGGGGGAGGCGAACAGATCTATTTCCGGCCTTCCCCATGATTGTGTTATGAGTAAGAAGATGTCTGGGTGCAGCGTCCATTCGTGTGCATCCATGATATTTCTGCTTAAGCTGTCTGCCAGTATATTGTCTTTCCCTGGCACGAACTGGGACTGTAGCTGTATATTGAGTTTCAAGGAAAGTTCCCATAGATTCATTGCCAGTCTGCAAAGAGGGTAGGAATGGGTGCCTCCTTGCTTGTTTATGTACCACATAACTGTGGTGTTGTCTGTCCTTATGAGTAGGTGGCCTTGATGAAGAAAAAGTTTGAAGGCCTCGATTGCTTGTATCACTGCCAGCATTTCCTTTTGGTTTATGTGCATGCGCAGCTCTCTTTGTGACCATAGCCCTTGGATACATCTGCCCTCCATGTGTGCTCCCCAACCTTGGTCTGAAGCGTCCGTAGTGATGGTTTGGTTGGCTTTTGGCTTGCTGAAGGGCAACCCACTGTTCGACTGGCAGGCGTGAGCCCACCACAGAAATTCCTTTTGGAGGCATGGAATGAGTGGGATCAAAGTTTCTAAGCTGTGACTGTGCTGAGTCCATAAACTCCTTAGGTACCATTGTAATTTTCTCATATGCAGCCTTGCTTGTGGGATCAGAAGAATGCAAGATGCCATGTAACCCAGGGCCTGCAGGATTTTCCTTGCAGTCAGCTGAGTTTGTCTTGTCAGATTCTTGAAGTAATCCGGTAGTTGTTTTTGTTTTTCTTCTGTGAGAAAGGCCATTTGGGTGGTTGTGTCTAGATCCGCACCCAGAAAAGTTATTCTTTGGGATGGAACAAGTCTTGATTTGTGGATGTTGACTGTATATCCCAAGGCCTGCAGTAAGTGGATGACATAATCCAAGTCCTTTAACAAAGTTTGCTTGCTGTCCGTTTGTATAAGGCAGTCGTCCAGATATGGGTAAATTTGAATCCCCTGAAGTCTGCAGTGTGCAATTACTGATGCCAGGCATTTCGTGAATACTCTGGGCGCAGTAGATAAGCCAAAGGGCAATGCTGAGAATTGATAATGCTCAGACCCTGCAAGAAATCTGAGGTGTCTTCTGCAACTTTGTCTGATAGGGACATGCAGGTATGCCTCCTTGAGGTCTACAGTCACCAGCCAGGACCCCTTGCCCAGCATGGGAAGGAGTTGCTGTAGAGTCAGCATTTTGAATTTTGGCATGATGAGGTAAGTATTCAGTGCGGACAAGTCGAGAATAGGCCTCCATTGATTTTCTTTTCTTGGAACAAGGAATAATCTGGAGTAAAATCCTTGGCCTTGTTCTGAAAGAGGTACCTTTTCTATAGCTTTCATTTGTATTAAGTTGGAAATTTGTTTCAAAGCCTCTGCCCTCTGAGTTGGTGGCAGGTCTGGCATGCCTTTTCTTTTTGGCAATGTGTGGAAATGGAACCTGTATCCTCTGCCTATTATTTGAAGTGTCCATGTGTCCCTTGTAATGCTGTGCCAATTTTTTGAAAATAAAGAAAGCTTTCCGCCCAAAGGTGCTTCTAATTGAGCCCTGGTGGAAGTCAAAACAAAGTCATTGAGTCTGTCCTGGTGTAGCAGTTGTAGTTCCTGCACTACCTCTCTGGTTGGGAGGCTGCCATTGACGGCCTCTGTAGGAGCCTCTAGCTTGCCCTCTACCTCTGGCACGCCTATTCCTGCCTCTCTGAGATCTGTCTGAGTCCGGAAAGGACCAATTCTTAGCAGGCCAATTTCTGCTGAATCTCGGTGGTTGGACTTGCAGAAAGTCTTTGACTGTTTGCACAGATTCTGCCTTTTCTTCAAATTTCTTTAAGACCTCTTGAGCCGTGGAACCAAATAATTTTTGCTTTTCCATAGAAGCATCCAAAAGCTTAGCTTTAACATGGTCTGGCAGAGATTGTTCCTTCAGCCAGGCATGCCTACGTATGACTGCACCTGTCATAGCTGACCTACATGAAGCTTCCAATGCATCATAACCACACTGCAAGAAATGGTTACTAACCTGCTGGGAGTTATGTACCAGATCCTGAAGGGATTTGCGATCAAGGGGTTCAGAAGAAGACAGTTTCTTATGCAATTCATCTAACAAATACTCTTGGTACTGTATCATATGAAATTGACAATTTAATGCCCTCATGGAAAGAGTTGCAGAAGTATACACTTTCTTACCCCATCTCTCTAAAGCTCTGGACTCCCTTTCAGAGGGTAGAGGATTTCTAGCAGTGGCAGCTGCAACCCCTTTTGGGCCCTGGGAAATAGTTTCTGGATCAGCAGAGTGGGCCTTGTACAGGTGTAGATGTGAGTCCGGGACCCTGTAGTACCTATCAGGTTTGGCAGAAGCCGGAGGGAGAGAGTCAGGGGCTGTACTAGCATCAGAGTACACATCAGCAAAAACATTCAAAACAGGAGGGATAGATAAAGGCCTATGCTGAGGTAAATGTAAAAAGGTCCTTAATCTCTTTCTAGAATCAGAGAATTCCTGACCCTGCCATTGAAAATGTTCTCTCATAGAGTGTAATGTCTCTCCAAAGGAAAACTCTTCAGGAGGAGAGGCCCGAGGGAATATATTCTTCAGCATCAGAATCCTCGTAGGCCGAATAAGCCTCCTCCTGGTGGTCTGACAGAGTAGAGCCATCAGTGGACTCATCTGAGGAGTGGGGGTCAGAGGGCTCAACCCTGGGCCTTTTGTCTGGAGGTGGTTGAGAGCCCCTGTCCGGATGAGGTTGAGAACCTCTAATTAAGGAGATAAGATCCTCTGCTAAGCTAAGAATCTGTGAGCCAGTAGAAGGTCTCTGAGAGGTAACCTTGGGAGGCAAAGCTTTAGTAAGTTTAGCAGCTTTAGCCCTAGAAAAAGCCTTAATGGACATGGATGCAGGAGGTCTGGCTGCACCTCGTACAGGAGTAGACTTGTCTAAAGGAATGGTGTCGGAAGGTTCCTGGACACCAGTTTCAGAAGGTAATTCAATAACCGACTCGGCCGGGGCCTCCGGGGCCGAGGTAGTCGGTTGTGCGGTTTTGGTAATCGGAAGTACCAAGGACTCTGTTTCAGCCGAGACAGAGACACTCGCGGTAGGCCTCACCGTGGTTTCAGCAGAAACCGCTGCCCGCATGTGTCGGTCCTTGTCCTTCCGTTTCTTAACTAAATGCGAAGTCGGCGCCTCCGATGGCATCTTGTAAGCAAAACTAGCCCCAAAGAATTCCTCTGCAAACTCCGACAGACGTCTAAGAGTTCGTCGGTTGAAGGAAGCACAGGCTGAACAGGCCGAGACGTCGTGGTCTGGGCCTAGGCAGGGGAGGCAGTAAGAGTGGAAATCCTTATGAGGTATTTGTTTCCCACAAGTTAAACAATTATTAATTTTATCTGACATCGGCTGAGGCAAGAAAGAGTCCCCCAACGGGGTACTTAGCTTTTTCGAAGTCTTCGGTAGCTGAATCACAGGAGCTGGCCGACCGGCACTTGCGAACTGCTTCTGCTTCGGGCACCACGCGGCAAGAAAGACTGAGGAAAATGGCGTTGGCTGATGCTTTTATACCCCAGACGCTCTGACGTCAGGGAAAGTGCGACATCAGCCGAGGCCAGACCCAGACTTTGGAATCCGGCTGACCGAAGGGCTGCCTGAGGCAGGACAACCCATATGTGATGATTGCAGATGCATCCTTGAAGGACATCTGTACTATGTTCATCGTGCATACAGCTGCAGTCATAACAGATGGGTAGAATCCCAAAGCTAAGAAAGGGGTGGTAGGCACTAGGTGGAACTAGGAGGAGCCAGAATGCCCTGCAAGACTGCAGTGGCAAAGCCCGCTCTAGATTTGGAGTATAATGGAAGGTGGTAGTGCTTAGAGAAGGTATGCACAGAACTCCAAGTGGCTGCTTCCAAAATATCTTTGGTAGGAACTCCTCTGAGAAAAGCTGCAGAGGTAGCAGTGGCCCTTGTGGAGTGAGATCTGATGCCTGTAGGTACAGTTTTGCCATGAAAAGAATAGCAAAAGCGTATACAGTGGGCTATCCATTTTGAGATTGTCTGTTTGGAAATTGGCTTCCCTTGAGCTCCTATAGCATATGACACAAAGAGCTGTTCTGATTTTCTGAATGGCTTTGCTCTGTCCAAATAATAATGCAGTTGTCTGTGGATGTCCAAGGAATGTAGTAATCTCTCCCCTTCGTTCTGAGGATTAGGATAAAAGGTAGGTAAGTGTATAGCCTGATTCAAAGCTACCCTGGATACCACTTTTGGCATAAAGGACGGGTTGGTTCATAAGGAAACTCTGTCCTGATGGAAGATGATAAAATGCTGCACAGCCATGAGAGCTTGTAGTTCCGATACCCTACGAGCTGAGGTAATAGCCAGAAGGAAAGCTGTTTTCCAGGACAAATATTGCAAATCTGTTGAGGCAGCTGGCTCAAAAGGAGGCAAGGTCAGCTTTTCTAGAATGAAATTGAGATCCCAAGCAGGTATTGGTTGTTTCCTTGGGGGTTTTAGATTCTTAGCCCCTCTGAGGAACTGTCTTAAGAGGGGGTGAGAGAATAAGGGTGGATCAGTGTTGTATTCTGCAGAAATGGCTGAGGCATGGATTTTGATGGAGGAGAATGAAAGTCCACTGCTTAGCAGCTCAGCTAGATACTGTAATATTTGAGGTAAATTCAGTTTTCCAGGATCCTGGCCCTTTTTCTCATTCCAGACACAAAACCGTTTCCATTCTGCGGAGTAAGCTTTTCTAGTAGACGGTCTTCTGGCCTCCAAAATGACATCCTGCACCTCCTTGGAGAGTAGGGTCTGTTGTGATGCTAAGGAATCTTCCATGCGGCTAGATTGAGTGTTTTTAGCTGACTGTGAAGAGTTTTGAAGCTGTGCTGAGTCAGAAGAAGAGGCATTAGAGGCAGGGTCCATGGTGGGGAATGTGTCAGGCTCCTCAGGAGTGGGTACCAGTGTTGTCTTGGCCAGTCTGAGCAATGAGAATCATCTTTGGTCTGTCTGCTCTGGTTTTTAATAGAACTTTGGGCAGCAGAGGAAGAGGTGGGAAGGCATAAACTGTCATTGATGTCCAGGCCTTTGGATGAAAAATCCTTGAGCAGAATTTTGTCAATTGGTGATTTTTGTGGGAGGCAAAGAGATCTATGTCTGGCCTTCCCCATGCTTGAATTATCTCTGTAAAAACTTGAGGATGCAACTTCCATTCGTGTGGATCTGTCATATTTTTGCTTGGGTTGTCTGCCAGCATGTTTTCCTTGCCTGGCAAGTACTGTGCTTGAAGTTCGATTTGTAAGTCCAGAGCCATGTTCTAAAGTGACATGGCCAGCCTGCATAGGGGGTATGAATGGGTTCCTCCCTGTTTGTTTATGTACCACATTACTGTGGTGTTGTCCATCCTTATCAATAGTTGACCTGGTTGCAGAAGGTCTTTGAAAGCTATAATAGCATTTATTACTGCTAGCATTTCCTATTGATTGATGTGAAGGTGCTTTTCTTTTTGGGACCATTTGCCCTGAATGCACCGATCTGTCATGTGCGCCCCCCAGGCGTAGTCCGAGGCGTCTGTTGTGATGAACTGATTTGCTTGAGGCTTGCTGAATGGGAGACCTGTGTTTGTTTGGCATGCTTGAGCCCACCACAGAAATTCCTTTTGAAGACATGGAATTAGTGGTATTATTGTTTCCAAACTGTGGCTGTGTTGAGACCATAGGTTTTTCAGGTACCATTGAAGTTTCCTCATATGCAACTTTGCACATGGGATTAGTAAGATGCAAGATGCCATGAATCCCAGAGCCTGCAGGATTTTCCTTGCAGTCAGCCTGGTGAAATTTGCTAGTGTTCTGAAGTATTGAGTTAGTTGCCCCTGCTTCTCTGGCGTGAGGTAGGCCATCTGGGTGTTTGTGTCCAAGTTGGCACCCAGGAAAATTATTTTCCGAGAGGGTATTAGCCTTGATTTCTTTTTGTTGACTGTGTATCCCAGAGAATTCAACAATATTATTACATAAGCCAGATGTTTCAGAAGTATGTGCTTGCTGTCCGCTTGGATCAGGCAGTCGTCCAAATAGGGGTATATTTGTATCCCTTGAAGTCTGCAGTAGGCAATTACTGATGCCAGGCATTTCGTGAATACTCTGGGTGCAGTAGATAAGCCAAAGGGCAATGCAGAGAATTGATAATGGGTTGAACCTGCAAGAAATCTGAGATATCTTCTGCAATTTTGTCTGATTGGGACATGCAGGTATGCCTCCTTGAGGTCCAATGTTACCAGCCAAGACTCCTTGCCCAGCATGGGAAGAAGCTGCTGTAGAGTGAGCATCTTGAATTTTGGCACGAGTAAAAATGTGTTTAGGATGGATAGGTCCAAAATAGGTCTCCAATCTTTTCCCTTCCTTGGTACCAGGAATAGTCTGGAATAAAAACCTTGACCTTGTTCGTGAGTAGGTACCTCTTGAATAGCTTTCATGTCTATGAGATCTGAAATTTGTCTTTGTGCCTCTGTCCTTTGATTGTGTGGCAGGTTTGGCATGCCTCTCATTTTTGGAAGGGTGTGAAAATGGAATCTGTAGCCTCTATTTATAATGTCCAGGATCCATTTGTCTTTTGTGACAATATGCCAATTTTTTGAAAATAATGCCAGTTTTCCGCCTAAGGGTGCTGCCATTTGAGCCTTGCTTGGCATGCAAAGGGGAAAGTCATTGGGCTTGCTTTCTGAATGGCTGCGAATTATCCTCACCACCTCTTTGTGTAGGAGCTTGCCATTGCCTGCCTCTAAACGATCCTTGGGATTGCTCTCTGCCCCTCGGGCGCCTGTATCTACCTCTTTGGGGTCTGTCCGTGGCTGGAAAGGACCAATTTTTGGAAGGCCAATTTCTACTGAACCGTGGGGGCTGTACCTGTAGAAAATCTTTCACTGTTTGCATTGATTTAGCCTTTTCCTCCATTTTCCTTAATACCTCCTCAGCATTAGCACCAAATAATACATCCTTTTGTAGAGGGGCATCTAGTAATTTAGCTTTGACATGATCTGGTAAGGTTTGTTCCTTGAGCCAGGCATGTCTACGTATGACTGATCCTGTAACAGCAGCTCTACATGAGGCCTCTAGAGCATCAAAACCACATTGTAAGGTATGTTTACCTACTTGTTCTGCACTATGCATCAAATCCTGCAACTCCTTCAAGTCGGGTTGTTCAGGTTGTGACATTTTACTTCTCAATTGTGATAACAGAAACTGTTGGTACTTTAGCATATGGAACTGGCAGTTTAATGCCCTCATGGTTAAGGTGGCCGAGGTATATACCTTTTTCCCCCACCTTTCTAAGGATCTGGAATCTCTCTCGGAAGGTAATGGATTTTTAGCAGTGGAGGCCTTAATTCCCTTGGGGCCCTGTGAAATAGTTTCTGGGTCAGCAGCATGGCCTTTGTAATGAAATTGGTGTGAGTCAGGAACCCGGTAGTACCTGTCAGGCTTGACTGGGGCTGGAGGTAGAGAATCCGGGTTAAGGCAGGCCTCCGAGTACACATCATCTAGTATGTCCAAGACAGGAGGTATAGCCAGAGGCCTGTGCTGAGGTAGCAAAAGAAATTCCCTAAGCCTTTTCTTGGAATCTGAATAATCTTGGCCTTCCCAGTGGAAGTGTTCCCTTAAGGTATGCAAAGTTTCCCCAAATGAGTAATCCTCTGGGGGGGATACAGAGGGAATGGACTCCTCTGCATCAGAGTCTTCAAAAGGGGAGTAAGAATGTTCCTGTTCATCAGAGTGCTCTGATATAATGGAGCCCTGATCAGAGGAGGGGGATTCTTCCTCCACTCTGGGCCTCTTGTCCGGGGGGGTTGAGAACCCCTGATAAGAGTAATTAAATCCTTAGCCATTTTAAGCATCTGTTTTTTAGGCATGGGGCCTGGAGAAGGGCCCTGTGTAGCTTGTCTCTTAGAATGAATGGCTGTTTTAGACTTAGTGAAAGCCTTGAAAAAAAAAGAAGAGGAAGGTCTGAAGACACCTTGAGAGGAGGTAGACCTGTCCACATTTTGAGATTCACCGCCAAGAGTGGCTTTGGTATCTGTAGTCGGGGTGTGGGCCAAGGAGCCTGCGACCTCGGGCACAGAAGACACCGCCAATGAAGTGTCGTCGGTAGTCAGGGGCTGCGTAGGCTCCTCGCTGAGAACCGGACCACCTGTAGTCGGCTTTGACGTGGTGTCGGTAGAGGCCGCGGACCTCGTGTGTCGGTCCTTATCTTTGCGCTTTTTAAACAAAACTGAAGTCGGAGTATCCAACGACATAATATAGTTAAATTTTTTGCCAAAATAATGTTGGGCGAACTCCGCCCGACGCTTAATGGTGCGTTTGTTGAATGTAGCACAAAAGTGACAGACCGAGACGTCGTGGTCTGGGCCTAAACAAGAAATACAGGGGGAATGGAAATCCTTATGCGGTATTTGCTTCCCACATGAAATACAATTATTAACTTTGTCTGACATCGGTCTGAGGCAAGAAAAGTTTCCCCAACGGGGTACTTAGCTTTCAAGAAGACTTCGGTTGCAAAATTTTCGTAATTTCAGGAGCTGGCCGACCGGCACTTGCGAACTGTTTCTGCTTCGGGCACCGCGCGGCAAGAAAGACTGAAGAAAATGGCGTTGGCTGGTTCTTTTATACCCCTGTCGCACTGACGTCAGGGAAGAAGCGACGACAACCAACGCCGGACCTAGACTTTGGAATTCGGCCGACCGAGGACCCGCCTGACAGCAGGAGAACCCCATCTGTTATGACTGCAGCTGTATGCACGATGAACATCTGTGCCTGCTCCCATTCTCTATAACATGTTGTGCTAATGCACTTGTACTCTTCTGATTACGTCTGTGCCCCACGTGTTCTAGAATCCTTTCTTTAAACATTCTATTGGTATTCCAATGTAGAAAGCTTCACACATTGTGCATTTAGCAAAATGTACAATCAGCATAAAAATCAAAACTAATTTCTTGCTTAGTTTGTGAGTGTACCAGAGAGGTACAACTCCAAATATATTGACAACCTTTACATAGTCTACACCAAAATGTTCCACATCTGTCTGATGCATCAAAAGGAGTCTGTTCAAAATTCTTTTAACATAACTGTCGCTTAAGTTATTTCTAAATGAGAACAGGGGTTTGTCATGTAAAACTCTCCTGAGATCTGAATTGACCAATAAAAGTGGCCAATATTTCTTAATAGCCTCACAAGCAACATTAATAATACTTAAGTAAGGAGAAGCCTTTTCTTATTAGAACATTTACTCGTCTGTTTAGGTACCATAACTACTTCTTCAGCGGAGTCTGAAGAATACAGTAACAGTGAAGGGGAGGACATCTACTGTTATGGTAAGATTTTACACAACTGTACTACGTCCCTTCCATATCACTGTTGCAGTACTCCTTATACTAAGGGTGTGTACAAAAGCTCAAGAGGAAACTTGACAGGAAGAAAGTCCAGCAGAGCCCTCAAGAAAGCTACACAGGATAGCCCTGGCAAATCCGTCTCTAGCTCTGGAAACCACATCTAGCTTATAATGTTTAGTAACAGTATGCACAGAAGTCAAAATAGTTGCTTCAAGGATGGAAGTGATATTCAACCCTTCGAAAAAAGCACCAGAAGAAGCCACAGCCCGGCAGAATGAGCCTTAACGAAAGTAAAAAGGCTTTTCCCATGAAGAGTAACAAAAGTTAATGGCCTTAAGAGATCCAGGATGAAATTGTTTGCTTAGAAACAGCCAGCCCTTGAGTCCTAGGATGAAAAGACAAAACTGCTCAGACTTACGAAAGGCTTTAGTTTTATCTAGAAAACACCCGAGTTGTCTATGCAAATACAGTGTGAAGAACCTTCTCACCAGCAGACTGCATAGAAAGGGAAAAAAGTGGGCACATGAATAGACTGACTAAGAGACAACTCATTAACAACCTTGGGCACAAAAGATGGATTAGTACACAGAGACACCCCGTCCCTATGAAAAACTAAAAAAGGGGGACAGGCATAAGGGCCTGAAGCTCAAAAACTCTTCTAGCTGAAGTAAGGGCTAAAAAAAAGAACCGACTTCCAAGTACAGTGCTGTAAGGAAAACTAAAGATGCTGGTTCATAAGGAGACTGAGTCAATTTTTCAAGAACAAAATTAAGGTCCCAGGAAGGATGAATAGCTTCCTGGAAGGCCTAATATGAAGGACGCCTTTAAGAAATTGTTTGACCTCTAATCTAGAAACCAAAGGAGGAGTCAAGGCAGACAAACAGAAACAGCTGAAAGGTGCTTTAACTGAAAAGTATGCCTATCCAACATGGAAAATTCACACAAATAACAAGAAAACCACAGGAACTTCCAAAGAAAATGGATCCAAGTTACAAACAAGACACCAAACACAAAATCTCTTCCATTTAGACAAATAAGATGTTCTAGCAGTGGGGTTCCTGGCCTCCTGAAGAACCTGAAGCACATCCTCAGGAAAAAAAAGTGCCTAAAAAGGATCAAAACCCTAACACCCACAGTGTCAGTTGAAGAGTGGACAAGTGAGGATGGATGAGAGACCCCTTGTCTTGTATACGCAGGTTCAACCTAATAGGCAACTTCTGATGAGTGCCCTTGGCCAAGTGCAGAAGAAGAGGGAACCACTGCCATCTGGGCCAAACGGAAGTCACCAAGAAGATTTTGGGAGAGTCTTGTTTTACCTTGGAACAGGATCCTCGGTATGAGAGGAGGGGGAGGAAAGGCATAAATAAATGTTTACTTCCAAGAAAAACAGGGTGTCCACCTTCCAAGCCAGAGAACATGAGACTCTGGTGCAAAAGAGAGAAAGTTGTCTGTTCAAAAGGGAGGCAAAAAAGATCTAGTCGAGGAGTACCCCACTGGTGGACAATGTCACAAAACACATCTCTGTGAAGCATCCATTCGTGAGTCTGTGCTATTGATCTGCTCAGAGTGTGCCACAATGTTCTGTTCTGAAGGAATAGAAACAGCCTGAACAGTCACCTGATACTGGACAGACAGATTCCAAACCTGAAGAGCTAGTTTGCATAAGAAGTAAGACCGTGTCCCCCATTGGTTGTTGATGTGCCACATCACTGTGGAATTGTCTGTAAAGATTTTGAGGGGTCCCAGAAGGAATATAGCATGGAAGGCCTGAAGAGCCAGGAGGAGAGCTCTCATCCTTTTGATGTTTTTATGGTCCTTCCTCTGACAAAGAGACCGAAGGCTTCTAACCTTTAAAAGGCCAAAAGAAGCTACCCCATGTCTGAGGCATCTGAAGAGAGTTCCTGAGAGGGGACTGGGGGCTGAAACTGAAGCCCTGGGTTGAGAGACAGTTGACAAATCCTAAAGCTTTAGCTTGAGGCATGGAACAAGATGAACTGGAAAGTGCAAAGGTTGAGAATGTTGAAGCCAGACTGACTTTAGGAATCATTCTATCTTTCTCATTTGAAGCCTGGCTACATGAAGCATAGGAATGGTGAAAGCCATGCATCTCAGAGCCCTTAGAAACTCCCTGGCTGTAACTGAGACCAAAGGAAGAGACTGAAAAAAGGCAATCAGAGTTAAATGCCTATGGAGGCAGCAAGGATGCAAGCACAAGATGGTCTAGAGCCTACATCTGAGAAAAACATGATTCTGAGAAGCGAAGGATTTTTGGAAATTTACTGTAAACGGTAGGCTCTGCAAGAGACAAACAGCATAGTGAAGGTGCTGATGCATGGTCTCGGGAGAGGAAGCAGGTCATCCAGGCAAGGAAAGATTTGTATTTCCCTCATCATGCAAAAAGCAGTCACAGAAGTGAGGCATTTGGTGAAAACCATTGGGGCAGCAGAGAGGCCAAAGGGCAAAGTAGAGAACTGAAAATGCAAGAAAGAAACTAAGAAATAAAAAAATTTCCTGAAACGGGAAAGAATAGGAATATGGAGATAGGCATCCTTGAGATCCAGAGTGACTAGGAAAACTTGAGGTAGAAGAGGAGGAAACAGGGTTTGAAGGGATAGCATTTGATAGGAAGGAACTTTTAAAAAGGTGTTGAGCTGAGAAAGATCCAGAATGGATCTCCAGGTGCCTTTTTTCCTGAGAACCAGAAACATTGTGGAATAAATCTCCCTTCCTCCTTTTGAGGAGCAGAAACCACTTGGATGTTGCCTTGAGACAAAAGGCTATGAAGAACATCCGGAAGAAAGGGTGACTGTTCCTGAGGAGGTTGAGGAATGCCCAAAAAAGAAGGAAGACATTTCCATACCATGTAATGCCCTGACGAATAATGAACAGAACCCAAGAATCTTGAGTGATCCTTAAGCAATTGTGAAGAGACAAGGAAAGACAAAGAGATAAAGGAACTTGACTTAGGAGGGAGGGAAGAAGATAGACAGAACCTGGTGTGTCTGGAAAAGGAGGCTTTTGAGCTGCAGGAGTCTAAGTAGACTTAGCAGGAGGAGCCCTTCTAGAACTGTTTTTACCTTTGCGAAGAGGACAAGACTATCTACATACAAAGTCAGGCTTGGAATGATAATTCCTCTGAAATTTGGGAAAGTACAGTTGTGTACCTACAATAAATGTAGATGTTCGAGTGTATTCACTGTTGCAGTTATTACTCTTGGGTTATCCTGCTGGCAGGCTACCCTCAGTTGGCCAGAATTCCAAAGTCTAGGTCCGGCATCAGTTGCTGTCGCCTCTTCCCTGACGTCAGTGCGCCAGGGGTATAAAAGATGCAGCTGATGCCATTTTCTTCAGTCTTTCCTGCCGCATGGTGCCTGAAGCAAAAGCAGTTCGCAAGTGCCGGTCGGCCGACTCCTGAGATTTTCAAATCCGAATTTCAGAACCAAAGTCTTCATTAAAGCTAAGTACCCCATTGGGGAAACTTTTTTCTTGCTCCAGACCGATGTCAGAAAACCTGTCCCCCTCTGGCAAGAAGGTATTAGCTCTATGATACCCTAGGATAAAAGTTGTTTCAGAACTGGCAGAAACAGGGATATTTGGTTTACTGAGGAAGGAGGAATCCACAAAGAAGGGCAAGAGTCCCACTGCCACTTTTACCCCTGTTCAATGACTTTTGGTACCAATTTCTCTAAAATAATCGGGTGCCACAGGGGAAGATACAGACTCAGAGAAATGGGGAGATTGCCAGGGTGGAGGGCCTGCAGAGGCAAATAGTCATTCTGACTTTTTGGACTGCCCTTGATTTTGAGAGGCTTTTCCTTTCTGCTTGCCACTGTTTTTTTTTTAAATCCTATCTATCGGCACCTTGCTGCTTAAATTGCTTTTTGAAGAAGAGAGCCAAGGTGGAATGAAAATTATTTGCATTAAAAAGGAAGGTTGGAATATCGGTGCTACCCTTTCAAGCAACATTCCATTTTTATCAAATATTTTAAGAACCTCAGCTGCAAAATGTCCAGATAGGACCTCTTTGTCCAGGAGAGAAATTAAAATCTCAGTCTTAGCATTTCTTGGTAAATGTTCAGACTGTGACCAAGCAAATCTCATAAATGACCTAGAAGTAGTATTATATGAACACTTTAAGGAATGTTTAATCACGTAAGAAAAAGATAACAGAGATATTCAAATAATCAGGAAGGCAAAGGCTTGCCCAAAATTTTCACACCATCAGAAGACAAAGGCTGACCCAATCCACAACTGAATTGCCTCTGTGAATATAGCTGGCAGCCATAAACAAATTGTTTGGATGACACAGCCCATTTCTAAAGCCTTAAGAGAGTTGGCTTCTACTGTTATACAGGTGTCTGAAAGAAAATGGTTGGATGACAGCTCATTCCTAAACGTTCATTACTTCACACCGCAGGGGGTAAGACTAGTTTCCCTTTGCTTGTTGATGTAAGATACCACTGCCATATTTTCAGAGTTGATGGCTATCATACCTTGAAGCAGTGAGAGCCCTAAAACACTAGGAGATTAAGGAAGATTGCCTTCATTTCCATAATACTGATGGAAAGACTGTCCTCGGTTTCCAGAAATGTCCAACCCCCATCCTAAGGTAGAAGCATCCATGTTGGCTGTCAGAATGCCACCAATGGAATAGGAATTTAAAATGGATTGCCCCATAGCAGACTGGGTGGCTCTATCTGTACATATGATTTGCAAACTATAGAAATTATGACTCACTGAGTCATTAGATATGGTATTTGTGAACAATTAACTAGAAGTGTCCAGTATAAAGCTCTCAGGTAGTTTCTGGCAAATAGCACCATGAGAATTGCCACTGTTATCAAGTCCAAAGTTCTGAGGGAGAAGAGTGTAGAGGGTATTCATGTCCACAGGGAGGCAGGGGTTCCAAACCTTATCATATCCAAACTGTAGCCTATGAAAACAAGGGAAGGTTTTTAAAAGAGACATTTAGAAGGTGGAATAGGCCAGTCAGAGACTCCCATGCTGAAATCAAGTTGTGTAACGAAGCAGCAACTAGAAACACAGCATCCAAGTACAGGAAATATTTTGGCTTGTGTAGCCTCTGGTCTGGTGCTGTCATAAAACCAAATGGAAAGATCCTGAATTGCTTGTGATTTGTTCCTACTTGGATGCAAAGATGCAATTTGGCTATCTTGACACGGACGTACCTTCGTAAAAGTCCAAAAAGTGCAACCAATCTCCTTCAGACAGGCAGGAATGATGGACTGCACAGTGAATATCAAAAGTCCTTCTTTTGAAATAAGCCTGTTTAAACTGCTCAAATCTATAATAGGTGTGGGGTCATACACACAAAAAAACTGGGGTGATATTTTAAATCTTTGTGGTATGTAACAATCTCCTGTGTGGCTCTTTTACTTGCAGATTGTTGATATCTTCTTTCCTGGGCAGTTTTGTGATGGAACTGTACATTTAACAAAGTTAAAAGGCTGGGAAGGTTGGGGGGGGGTGGAAGAGGATTGCATATTGTTTGGCTATAACTGTCTAAATCCATTAGCCTTTGATAAGGGTCAGCAACGCAGGACGTTGGAGGAAGAAACTGCCTCCTGAATGCTTTCAAAGTAGTACAGTTGAGCAAGATCTCAATAGATTTGTTGCTTACCAGCTAAACTTACCTTATTGTTACCAGAAACCCCCCACAGATGCATTTTTTTCTGGAAATCACCCTAGAAATTAAGTTTCTTCCAGACTGCTGTTTTTTTTCTTCCTACTACTGTCCATGTCGAAGACATAATTGACGTGGACTCGTTTGCATCCTTGAGATAGAGCAGTGAGTCTGAGCAAAGCACAATGGTACTTTGCAATAGTTGATTCAGCAGCTCATGGAACTGTACCTGTTGCTTGAGGTCCATCAAGCAAATATTCCAACGAATAATGATTTTAGTCAACCATGTTTTGCTGGAAATCAGTTTTGTGTTAGAAACAGTTTATAGCTCTAACAGAAAATGCTGAAAGCATAAACATACTTCTAAAGGTGGTCCAATGACCCTGACCCCTTATTAGGGGAAGAAACTGCTGGGCTTTGAGGAGATGGAATCTTTTGTAAGCATTGCTACTGCTGCTGCAATAAGTGTAACTATTTTAGGAGACTCCAACCAGAGGCTCCACTTTTACAGGGATAAGAAAATCCTGTCCAATTTCTTTGGTACAGCAGCCACAGTGTCAGACCTTTCCCATATAGCACTACTGGATATTTTTAATATGTTCACCAAAAGAGGTACTACTGAAAATGACTACTTGGTGGATAAACAAAAGAAATTGCACTGTTTTCTATGAGCAGCAGATTGGGTATATTGTCCATATTTCTGCTGCATCACCTCTCAGAACTCCTCAAAGTTGGGATATCACACAAACATGACAGGAGGTGACATTTTTCTCATTACTGATGTCTAACATGATAGACTGCAGGGAAGTTAATGTGCTTTCTTTTACCAGTATGTTTGAAAGCAGTACATCTAAAGAAAAATATGAAAAATGTGAGTTCTGACATCATAGAGGAATACTGCATATAGCTTTGGGTCTGTCATGCTGTAAAACAAGTTGGACAGCCACATGATCTAGAAAAGGCTAGTCTGCTAGCTGTAATGGTGTTGACATCAGGGTTGTAAAGGAACGACTTTGCAAGGGTGACTGCATTATCAGGGCCATTGCATCAACAACCCTTTCACTAAACTTCATTGACACCTGACTAACTAAAATGACACCTGCACTGGAAATCAGTACTAATACACTGATTTTTTTGAAAATCAAGAAAGCTAAATAAGAAAGGTAACTTGTTAAAGTAGGAGTTAAAAAGTTGACGTTTAATAAAGTAATAAGCTGAAATCAGAGCAGTGGGCAACAGCTTAACAGGTAAGCACTCTCATCTTGTGCTGCAAGATAAGGATTTCGATTTTATTCCCACACGAATGCTTGGATTAATTTTCCAATGCCAACACTGCAATGCAGCATAAGGAAGGGTCTGCACATTCCTGAGTGCATTGCTCTTTGGATGGGATGTTAAACTGAGCTAACATCTGCGGAATTGGTGGCAGCTCCTCTGGATGCAAAAGATACCACATCACTTACTGAAAAACATAGGTAAGCTTTACATATATGACATTATAATTCAGTACTTACATATATGTTTGCACATCATATATTTCACATTATCCACATTTTTCTCCAACACAGTATCATTACACACAACAAACATCTTTCCTTTTTCTAACAATCCACACCCCTATCTGCTCTTACAGTTTTTCCCCCTATCTATCCATTTACTATCACTCTATTCCACGTATGTTCATACAGTTGTATTACTTTATCACTCAAATTATAACTGTAAAACATCTCACATTTCCTCATGCTTTACTCTGTGCATCACACACTACTGCCTTCCCATCCCTACTCTTTCACTATAGAATCCACTACTTCTTTAGCTGGTTTTCCTTAGTCCAACATATTCCATTATGTACTATTTGCCCCATCACCTTATATAACCTCACTTGTACAATCTTCATAAGAATTTTATAATCTGTAGTTCATAACTCTGTATGTTTCTAGTTCTTAATATCCCATCTCCCATTTTTTTCACCTTAAAAGAAAACTTTATAACATCCTTAATTTCCACTCCTTCCCTTACCCATTCATTTAATATATTCACAAACAAAACTGTGTCCACTTCCCTGACGTCTTATAAAAATCATACCAGAAACCATACAGGCCTGCTTTTAACTACATTTAATATATTGTCTAACGCTTCTATTATTACCACCTAATTCAGGTTTTTATTTTTCCTCTTCATTTTTACCACCTCTCATACTCTCCTTTTCATTCCATTTTATATACTTGTTCCACATACCTCTCTCCACTATTTACAAAATATCGTCCTGGCTCTACACTGTTTATCCCTTATTTCTTATCCTTTCTGTTCTTCCTTCTTCATATTCCACAGTTTCACCAAATAAAGGTGTCACTTCTTTTTTTTTCTTTAACCAGCAGCCTTAGCTTATACATCAGTTCCTTTATGTTTTCACTATTTCTTTCATGTATCCTTTTCCTTCACCATTGTCTTCTTGTCCCCCACCCTCATATTTTTAATTACTTGCCTATACTCTTCATTTCTTAACTCCCTTACTTTACCTTCAGATATCTTAAAAACATTTCAATATTTCTGCTTAAATATCACCCTTTCCAATAAAATGGCCCTGTAGTGTCATGATCTTCCCACAACCTACTTATTCCTTTTTTTCATTATATCTACACCTATGGTGTGATCCAAAAAGCTTCTGGATGACTGAGAGTGAAGCAGTGAGATACAAACGTGATGTAGGTTTCCCAAAATCCAAAAAGTCTCCAATATGATCAGTTGAATATAAATTTTATTTTGTTCAGACAAGCGCTTTCGCTAAGAGTAGCTTCATCAGGTCTATTTTATGTACAAATGGATTAAGAAGCCATTTTTATAGTCTTAACAATTCAATTGGAAATAATTTCATCATTTACTTAAAAGGGAAATGTCACTACTTTTAAAACCAATTCAGATGTAGAAAAAACTCATATTTCCTTCTAACATGCTTGTATAATTAGCTTATATGATTAAAACTTGTTAAAAAATGCATGTATATATGCATGTATATAAAAAAGAGAGTGTATGAAATGTATGAGGAATGTATATGAGATGTATCTTGGGGCAGAAAATGTGTATATAAATGCCTAGACTTGTATGTTAAGCAAGGTGTATGATTAATATATACGTGTATGAGTATATTGTGTCATCACGAATACATCTTGTGTACTATAAATGTGCTGGATGCTATGATGGTAAAAAGTTATGTGTGTGTGTGTGTTAGTGTAATGGGATGTTGTGTAATGGATAAATAAATATATGTCTCTGAGGGATATGTATGTTGTATGGATGACAATATTTCATACTTGTATGCAGAAGTGCACAGAATGTATGTGAAATAGTATAGTACATCACGTTTGTATCTCACTGCTTCACTCTCAGTCATCCAGAAGCTTTTTGGATCACACCATTCGTTATTTTACCTTTGACTGAGGGAGTTTACCGTAGTGGTGGTTTCATTCTTTTTACTGACTTTGATATCTACACCTATGTTTCCTGTCAAATTTTAATCCACTGGGTTTCTTAATACAATTTTCCTCTTCTACATTTGTGACCATATTACCATGTAATCATAAAAACATACCTTCCATTTTCCTTCTTTGGCCTCCTTTAAACATTCTAATAATAATAATACATAATCAATTGCTGTTCTTCTACTTTTCTTCCATAAGAAAACTGCCTTTATTTTTAAGTAGAAAACATTTAGTTAAGAGCATTGTCATTTTTACATAATGTTTGATCTCCATGCATGGTGCACTTTTTTATTACTGCTCTAATGACTGTTACAACCATTGTATAATTAAATTGATATAACACTAACTAGGTTAACAACTGAACCAGTGTCTTCATAAAAAGAAGTTATGTACCTACCATAACGTTCCAGGTTAGTTGTCTTCATCTCGCCTTCTTTCTTGCTTGTTGGGATCGGATCCGATCCTCGGCTTCAAATCGGCCATCTTCTATAGCTCGAGAGCTGTTTACTGGCTCGATGCTACCCCTTATCCCATGATGCCTAGCACTAGCTACCCAGATCTCATTTGAAATAGCTAACCCCAGCCATAGCTATGGAATGAAACCCCTCCAAACAGAGGGATAAACCAATCTGTTATAATCTCTAAGTCAGTAGAGGAAACAAAACAGAGAACACTCAGCCAGTGAAACTTGTACTCCTCTCGGTCTAATAGGACAGGGGGATGGAGGGGGGATGCAAGAAAGAAGGAGAGATGAAGACAACTAACATGGAACGTTATGGTAGGTACATAACATCTTTATGTTAAGTTGTCCATCTCCCCTTCATTTCTTGCTTATTGGGACAGCATCCCCCTAGCACCTACGATCCTGGGCGGCTCATTGGAACAGACTCTTCAGAACAGTGGAACCAAAGTCAGCTCTACTCCTGGAGACCATGTCTAACTTGTAATGAGAAATACAGGTATGAGGAGATGCCCACGTGGCAGCGGCACAGATAGAGTCCATGGGCAACCTAGACTGGAAGGCTACAGAACTGGCCAAAGCCCTAGTAGAATGACCTTTCAGTTTGGTAGACAAATCTTTGTTCCTTAGTTGATAGATGAAGGTAATAATGTGAGACAACCACCTGGACTGGGTCACTTTGGAAACTGGAAGACCCTGTTTGCCCGTAGAATAGGAAAGGAAATGTTGATCCGACTTTCTTATATCCTTCATTCTATGCAGGTAAAAACGCAACTGTCTATGAACATCCAAAAGGTGTAATTTGTATTCTGCCTTGTTGGTATGGTTAGGGAAAAACACAGGAAGGTCTATAGTTTGGTTTAGATTATTTTCTAAGCAGACTTTCGGAAGGAAGGAGGGATTAGTTCTCAAAGCTACCCTGTCCTTATGAAAAACTAAGATCGGAGGATGAACACTTAGTGCCTGAAGTTCCGAGACCCGTCTGGCTGAGGTAATAGCTACCAGAAAGAGAGTTTTCCAAGATAGAAACTTAGTGGAGCAGGATGCTGCTGGTTCAAAAGGGGGCATAATCAAGGAGGTTAGTACCAAATTAAGGTCTCAAGGAGGAGGGGGATCTCTCACTGGGGGCCTAAGGAGAGTAGTCCCTCTGAGGAAGGCCTTACACACCTTATGAGACATAATGTTTAGATTAGAAAACCCAACATGAAAGTTAGACATGGCCGCTAGTAGAACCCTGATTGTGGCAGAAGCGGACCCAGCATGAAATAGCTCTGTTCGGAACTCCAAGATTTCGTGAACTGGGGCTGAAAAGGGATCTATGTTCGTAGCCTCTGCCCAACAAGAGAAACATTTCCATTTGCTAGCATAAGTCTTCCTAGTAGTGGATTTGTGAGAGGAGACAATCTCACACACAGCCGGGGAAATGCTGGGAAGCCTGGCTAGGGTTGGAATTGGATTAACCAAGCTGTGAGCTGGAGTGTTTGGAGGGATTGATGCAGCTCTCCTGACTGATGAATCAGCAGGTCTGGAATAGGATCCAGAGTCCAGGGCTGCTCGAGGAGGTAACGGTGCAGGAAAGGAAACTATATCTGTCGAAGCCAGTAGGGGGCAATGAGGATCATTTTGCAACCCAACAAAATAGCTTTCTGTATGAGTTTGGGTGTAAGAGGAAATGGAGAGAAGGCATAAAGAAGTCCCTGAGGCCAATCGTGGACTACAGCGTCTCTGGGAGAGTGACCCGGAAGTGGAAGAAAGGAGAAGTAGTTGCTGCATTTGCTGTTGAAGGGGGTGGTAAAAAGATCGCAGCAAGGCTGTCCCCATTTGCGGAAGATCAGATCCGCAACTACCTGATTCAGAGACCACTCGTGAGGCATGAGAATAGCTCTGCTGAGCCTGTCTGCTATGACGTTGGACCTCCCAGAGATGTGCATTGCAATCATAAATCGTTGGGAGGAGATTGCCCACTGCCAGAGTCTGAGTGCTTCTCGACATAGAGGGGGACCTAGTTTCGTCCTGCTTGTTGATGTACCAAACCACTGACATGCTGTCCGTTTGAATTGCGATGGTCCCAAAAGGGAGAGAGTCCTGAAGAGCTTGCAACGCTAGGAGCACGGCTCTCATTTCTAAGAGGTTGATGTGCAGATGGTACTTGTGAGGCTACCAAGTGCCTTGGACTGTTCTGCCCTGATAATGCCCACCCGCACCCTATCAGGGAAGCATCCGTGGTCACTGTGGCAACCAGAAGGGGCTGAATGAATGGTCTGCCCTGAGACACTAGTGGGGAGACCATTCACCAGGAAAGGTGACTTTTGCATGTGTCTGTAATCATAATCATGTGAGACATGGGGAGATGTTGAAAGGACCACTGTGTGAACAGAAGCTACTGAAGGATTCTCATGTGAAAGCGGGCCAGAGGGATAAGAAGAACTGCCGCTGCCATGGAACCCAGAGTTTTAAGAACTAACCTGACTTGAACCCTTTTGCACTGCATGAGGATATGAACTTGCTGGCGAATTGTGGCCACCCTGTCTGGCGGTTGCCTTGCAGACATACTCCTTGTGTCTAAGTCTGCTCCTATACAGGTAATAGATTGACAGGGCAACAAAGCAGATTTTTCGAAATTTATAGTAATGCCTAGCTGGGAGCAGATTGAGATTGTGTAGTCCCTAACTTGCAGAAGTTGATGCCTGGTAGTAGCAGTGAGGAGCCAGTCGTCTAGATATGGAAACAGCTGGAATCCTCGATGTCTCAGGTGAGCCGTGACCACTTCCATACATTTGGTGAACACCCCGGGGGCTGTGGTGAGACCAAAGGGCAGAGCTCTGAACTGGTAATGACTGGCTCCCAGCCGGAAGCGAAGGAATCTCCTGGAGCGCCTGTCCATTTTGATGTGATAGTATGCATCCTGGAGATCTATGGAGCACATCCAATTGTCCTGACCCAGAAAGGGTAGAATGGACTGTAGCGTGACCATCCGAAACTTTGTTCTTTGAACAGACTTATTTAGTCTGCTGAGATCCAAAATTGGTCTCCAGTCCCCTGTCTTTTTTGGTACCAAAAAGAACGTTGAGTAAGTTCCGGATCCGTGTTGGTCTGCCTGGACTTGTTGGATGACTCTTTTCTAGCAGTTTTGAAACTTCTATGACTACTTGGTCCCTCAGACTGGGTGGAACATCTGGATGGGATTTGCTTGACGGTGACGGGGGTTGAACGAAGGGAATTCTGTAACCTCCAGATAAGATAGAGTGTACCCATTTGTCTTGTGTTAAGTTTAGCCAGGCTTTTGGGTACAGTGAAAGTCTTCCCCCGACTACCTCCAGAGGTGGGCAGCCGGGCAACCCTTCAGGGATGCTGAAAGGGCTTCTCAGAGAAAGATTCTCTGCTGCCCTGGTTCTGCGGTCCCCCTCTGCCACGAGGGCGGCATCTGTTGTTGTTGTTTCTTCCTCTGCCCCTGGAGGAAAAATCACTACGTGTGTCAGGCGAGGCTCCCTGAGATTTTCAAAACCACATTTTACTACTCTTCTGACCCTTGGGGTATGGTCTGGAAGGAGTGGAAAAACGGACTCCCATGGCAGAGAGAGTCTTGCCTTCTTGCTCACACCTAGTCAGAGTGTCCTTCACCTGTGGTCCAAAGAGAAAGGAACCACCAAAGGGGGTGTTGGTGAATGACACTCTAAAGGGTTCCGCAAAATTACACAGCCGCATCCATGCGCATCTCCTAAGGGCCACATCTGTACCTGCGGCTCTACTCGCACCATCGACTGCATAGGAAATGAGCCTCATGGAGGAGTTGACTACAGAATTAAGGGTCGCCAGCTGAGAAGCCACTTTAGCTTGAGCCCCTTCAGCTGATGGATCCTGAAGGGTATCTCCGAGCTCTTTAAGTAGATCCCCCTGAAGCTGGGTAAAATGGCATAAGTAATTCAGTGACCTCATAGAAAAAGTCGCTGAAGCAAACATTCGCTTCCCGTATCTATCCATGGTCCTAGACTCCTTGTTAGGAGGATGGACAGACGAAGAAGTTTCCGACAACTCTTTCTTAGTGGCTGCTGCTACCACCATGGCATCTACAGGAACACCTTTGGTAAGGAATAGCTTGTCAAGGGGTGCAGTGATAAACTTGCCAGGTCTCCTAGGGGTTGGTTCCACTGTATCCAAGGCTGAAAAAAGCCTTTCGAGCCACTACTGACATGAGTTGATCGAAAGGCGGAGAAACACAGGAGGTGGAAGGTCAGGAACCGAACGCATCCAGGAATACAGATTCATCCTCGGTAGGGGCTAGGGGATTCCAGTTCCCTCTCTGCTTAAGCATTTCTAGGATGTCCGAAAAGGAAACATCTTCAGAGGGGGATCTCGGGGACCCTTCGGATTCATCCAAATCCGTATCCGAAGTGACAGACTAAGGGGAGTCAATGTGCTTCCTCTTGCACTTCTTCTTCTGACGGGGCTCCTCTGAATGATCAGGGGAGGCCTTGGAAGAAGAGGAAACACCCAATGCGGTGCCCTGGAGCACCAGTTCCCCACGCTTGGGCTCTGGAGGAGGGGCAGAGGTTGATGCAGGCACTACAGGGGACGGAGCCGATGGGGTCGAAGAAGGAGCTGACTTAGTGGCCCGCACACTCCTCATGACATCGAAGGCGTCCCTGCCATGATGCAGAGAAGGCTCAGGTTCCGAGGAAATCGGAATCCTTCTCCGCACCGAGGGAGATGGCTCCGAGGCCGATGTAGGAGCCGAGCTCACCTGCACCGAAGCTCCAAGAGGGAGAAAGTACAGTTTTGTACCTACCATAAATGTAGATGACCGAGTGTAAACACTGCTGCAGTCATTACACTTGGGTTATGCTGCCATCAGGCGGTTCCCCAGTCGGCCTGAGTTCCAAAGTCTTGGTCCGGCGTCAGTTGCTGTCGCCTCCTCCCTGACGTCAGTGCGACAGGGGTATACAAGATGCAGCCAACGCCATTTTCTTCAGTTTTCCTTGCCCCAGATGTCAGGCGCCCCCAAATAGGTAGGCAATTCAAATTGCTAATAAAACATACATAAGAAAAGCAAACAACAACTTTCAGCTACCAGCAAATACTCCCCATAGGCAGTAAAGGGTAGAAGGCATAGGTACGTACCAGCAAGTAAGAGGGGAAGGAGGAAAGGTAACCTGGACTGCAGCAGTGTTTACACTCGAACATCTACATTTATGGTAGGTACAAAACTGTACTATGTTCATCGTGTTACACTGCTGCAGTCATTACACTTGGGTGGAATCCCAAAGCTGAGGTAGGGACGCTGGTTCTATAATCATTAGGGGTGGCTATAAGGCCCTGCAGCACAGCAGTGGTGAAGCCAGCTCTGGATTTGGAGTATAAAGGCAAATGGTAATGCTTGGTGAAGGTATGCACAGAACTCCATGTTGCTGCTTCCAAAATATCCTTGGTAGGTACTCCTCTGAGGAAGGCAGTTGAAGTGGCTGTTGCCCTGGTGGAGTGAGATCTAATGCTGCTAGGTACAGGTTTCCCATGGTGAGTATAGCAGAAACGTATGCAATGGCCTATCCATTTTGAACTAGTCCGTTT
This sequence comes from Protopterus annectens, assembly GCF_019279795.1. Lineage (NCBI taxonomy): Eukaryota > Metazoa > Chordata > Ceratodontiformes > Protopteridae > Protopterus > Protopterus annectens. Next base: position 592,037,371 of record NC_056737.1, on the reverse strand, counting down.
TGAAATGGCTTTTCCCTGTGCTCCTGCAGCATATGCTACCAATAATTGTTCAGATTTTCTGAAAGCTTTGGTTTTGTCCAAGTAGAAGCGTAACTGCCTGTGAATGTCCAAAGAATGTAGTAGTCTCTCCCCTTTGTTCTGTGGTTTTGGATAGAAAGTTGGCAAGTGAATAGTTTGGTTTAGAGCCACACTTGATACCACCTTTGGTATAAACGTAGAGTTAGTTCTTAAAGACACCCTGTCTTGGTGAAAAATGAGGAAAGGTTCCACTGCCATTAGTGCCTGTAATTCTGAAACTCTTCGTGCTGATGTTATTGCCAGTAGCAGAGCAGTTTTCCAAGTGATGTATTTTAATTCTGCTGTGTTAGCTGGCTCAAAAGGAGATAAAGTTAATTTTTCCAGAACAAAGTTGAGGTCCCAAGTTGGGGTAGGTGGCTCTACGGGGCGGTCTTAAGATTTTAGCCCCTCTGAGGTATTGTTTGAGCAAAGGATTAGAAAAAATTGGTGGGTCCCTGTTGTAATGAGCAGAAATGGCTGAGGCATGGATCTTGATGGATGAGAAGGAGAGGCCCTTGTCCAGCATCTCAGTTAAATATTGAAGTATCTGAGGAATGTTTGGGACAAGAGGGTCAATGCTGTGCACCTGGTTCCAGGAACAGACTCTCTTCCATTTATCCGAGTAGGCTTTCCTGGTGCTAGGCCTTCTGGCCTCCAGAATGACATCCATAACAGCTTTGGAGAGAGGCATTGTTTGCTTGACTAAGGAATTTTCCATGCAGCTAGGTTTAAGGTCTTTAGCTGGTTGTGAAGTATCTGATTGTTTTGCTGTGTCAGCATATGTGGGATTTTAGGCAAAATCCAGGGTGGTTCATGTGCTAAGTTCTTTAAGATTGTGTACCAGTGCTGGCGTGGCCAGTCTGGTGCAATCAGGATCATCTTTGGCTCTTCTTGCCTGGCTTTTATGAGCACCTTTGGAAGGTGAGGTAAAGGAGGGAAAGCGTATACTTGCAGGTTTTTCCAGCTGAATGAGAGGGCATCCACTTTCCATGCTTGTGGATGGTAACTCCTTGTGCAGAATTTCTGTAGCTGGCAGTTAATTGGGGATGCAAACCGATCTATGTCCGGGCTCCACCATTTTTGTGTTATCATTCTGAATATTTGTGGATTCAATTCCCATTCGTGGGGATCCATGATGTTTCATGTTAGGTCGTCTGCCAGTGTGTTTTTCTCTCCTGGCAGGAATTGTGCTTGCAGATGAACTTGGCAGTCTAGAGCTGTGTTCCAGAAGGTCATGGCTTGTCTGAGAGGGGGTAGGAGTGTGTTCCCCCTTGCTTGTTTATGTACCACATAACTGGGGTGCTGTCTGTCTTTAATAGTAGTTGTCCTGGATGCAGCAGGTCCTTGAAAGCTATAAGCGCATTTTGTACAGCTATTGATTGATGTGAAGATGCCTTTGTTCTGTGGGTCACTCGCCCTGAATACATTTTCCTGCCATGTGTGCTCCCCAGGCGTAATCTGATGCATCTGTTGTCAGTGTTTGCCTGGCTGTGGGTTGAGTAAAAGGCTGTCCCTTGTTGACGTGACAAGCTTGAGCCCACCATCGAAACTCCTGTTGAAGGCAAGGAATTAGTGGTATAACTGTTTCCAAACTTTGACAGTGTTGAGACCATACACTCTTTAGGTACCATTGTAGTTTCCTCATATGCAATCTGGCATATGGAATTAGTAGTATGCAAGATGCCATGTGGCCCAAGGCCTGCAGAATTTTTCTTGCAGGGAGTTGGGTCTTTGTTGCCATTAATTGAAAGTATTGAGTCAATTGCCCTTGCTTGTCTGGCATGAGATAAGCCATCTGGGCCGTTGTGTTCAAGCTGGCACCCAGGAATATTATCTGTTGTGAGGGCACTAGTTTTGATTTCTGTTCGTTTACTGTGTACCCCAGGCAACTTAACTTTTTTACGAACGCCAGATGCTTTAGAAGAATGTCCTTGCTCTCTGCTTGAATCAGGCAGTCGTCCAGGTATGGATAAATTTGAATTCCTTTTTTGCCTGCAGAATGCAATTACTGGTGCCAGGCACTTTGTGAAGACCCTGGGTTCAGTAGATAAGCCAAAGGGCAGTGCAGTGAATTGATAGTGCATCGAACCAGCTAGAAATCTGAGGTATCTTCTGCAGTTTTGTCTGATAGGGACATGCAGATATGCCTCCTTGAGGTCCAATGTTACGAGCCAAGCTTTCTTGCCCAGCATGGGAAGAAGCTGCTGTAGTGTCAACATTTTGAATTTCGGAACATCCAGTTAAGTGTTTAGAGAAGAAAGATCCAGAATGGGTCTCCAGGCTTTGTCCTTTTTGGGAACTAGAAAGAGTCTTGAATAAAATCCTTGTCCTTGCTGCTGTGGTGGTACCTTTTGAATAGCTCTCATGTCCATGAGTGCTGTAATTTGTTTTTGAGCCTCTGTCCATTGATTTGGTGGCAGATTTGGCATTCCTTTTAACCTTGGCAAGGTGTGAAAGTGGAACCTATAACCTTGAGATACAATGTTGAGAACCCATTTGTCTTTGGTGATGCAATGCCAATTGTGATAGAAAAGTGCCAGTTTTCCTCCTAAGGGGGCTGCCAAGAGAGAGCTGTTTGGCAACTGTAGTGGGAAGTCATTGAGGCTGCTTTTTATAAGGTTGTGGCCTGTCTTCCCCTTCTTTCTGGCCTGGCGTACCCCATTGTCGAGACCTGTAAGGACCTTGTGCTTGACATCTACCTCTTGGACGTCTGTATCTGCCTCTTTGAGGTCTATCTGCGACTGGAAAGGACCAGTTCTTGGTTGGCCAATTTCTGCTAAAACGAGGAGGCTGAACCTGTAAGAAATCCTTCACCGTTTGCATAGATTTTGCCTTATCCTCCATCTTCTTTAATACCTCCTCTGCCTTAACTCCAAACAACACATCCCGCTGCAAAGGTGCATCCAGTAATTTTGCCTTAACATGATCTGGTAATGTATGTTCTTTTAACCAAGCATGCCTTCTAATGACAGAGCCTGTAACTGCTGCTCTACAGGAGGCCTCTAAGGAATCAAACCCACATTGCAAAGTATGTTTTCCCACTTGTTCAGCTGCATGCAATAAATCCTGCATTTCTTTAAAATTAGGAGGATCTGAATCTGGAAGCATCTTTTGTTTCAACTGAGACATCAAAAAGTCCTGATATTTTAGCATGTGAAACTGGCAATTTAAGGCTCTCATTGCTAAAGTTGCAGACGTGTATATTTTCTTTCCCCATCTGTCTAATGCTCTGGAATCTCTGACAGAGGGAACTGGGTTTTTTGCTGATGAGGCCTTAATCCTTTTGAGTCCCTGAGAAATAGTTTCAGGGTCAGCAGCAGGGCTTTCATACAGGAATTTGTGAGAGTCAGGGACTCTGTAATATCTATCTTGGTTAACTGAGGCTGGAGGTAAGGAGTCAGGATTTAAGCTGGATTCAGTGTACACATCATCTACAATATCTAACACTGGCGGAATAGCAAGGGGTCTATGTTGAAGCAATAAAAGGAAGTCTCTGTGCCTTTTCTTGGATTCTGAGTAATCCTGGCCTTCCCAATGGAAATGCTCCCTCATGGTATGTAAGGTCTTCCCAAAGGAGTAGTCCTCAGGCAGAGAGGCTGATGGAATTGATTCCTCAGCTTCAGAATCCTCATAAGGGGGTAAGGAATATCCTAGGTCTGAGGAAGAATTTGAAGAAATGGACACCTAGTCAGAAGATTCATAGTCTGCATCCTGTCTGGGCCTTTATCAGGAGGGGGATGGGACCCCCTGATCAGGGTGATTAGGTCTTCGGCCATTTTGAGCATTTTTTTTCTTAGGCATTGAAGCCTGTCCTGGAGAATGCTGTAACTGTTTCTTTGTTTATAATGGGGCCTTAGACTTAGCATCGGGTTTAATGGTTACCTGGGTAGGTCTGAAGACACCCTCTGAGGCTGTGGATTGCTCAGCTATTTCAGTTCCCTCAGGGGGGGGGTTAGTATCAGTAGGCTGAAAACATAGAGCGTCTGAAGGCCCAGCCAGCTCCACGTGGGAGTCGGAAGCGGTCGTCAGGGGCTGCGTAGGCGCCTCGCTGAAAACCGGAGAACCGGTGACTGGCCTAGAAGAGGCCTCGTCGTCAGTTTTGGGCCTCAGATGCCTGTCTTTGTCTTTGCGCTTTTTATGTACTCTGGTCGTCGGAAGTTCCGACGGCATGGTGTAATTGAATTTTCTGCCAAAATAATGTCGGGCAAAATCAAACCGACGTTTAATAGTGCGCTTATTAAACCTAGCACAAAACCGACAACCAGTGACGTCGTAGTCAGGGCCTAGGCATGGAATACAATAGGAGTGGAAATCCTTATGAGGTATTTGCTTCCCACAAGAAATACAGTTATTAACTTTTACTGAGATCGGTCTGAGGCAAGAAAAAGTTTCCCCAACGGGGTACTTAGCTTTGTAGAAGACTTCGGTTCTGGATTCGGAATGAAAATCTCAGGAGTCGGCCGACCGGCACTTGCGAACTGCTTCTGCTTTGGGCACCATGCGGCAAGAAAGATTGAAGAAAAGGGTGTCGGCTGCATCTTATATACCCCTGTCGCACTGACGTCAGGGAGGAGGCGACAGCAACCAACGCCGGACCAAGAGGAACTCAGGCCAACTGGGGAACCGCCTGATGGCAGGATAACCCAAGTGTAATGACTGCAGCAGTGTAACATGATGAACATCGGGGTCGGACAAGGGTCCTATGCCACTTGCCCCCTCGGAGCCGACGAGGGAGTCTCGGCGCCCAGATCCCTCGGCAGACGGTACCATCAAGGGGATCGCAGCCGACGAGGGAACCGAAGGAGAAATAGTTATCGGAGCCGACGGTTCCACGATTCGAACCCCAACGAACTCCGGCTCCGAGCTCAATGGAGTTGGAGGAGGAATATCGATAGACATGGACAGAGCCGACACCTGCTGAGGAGGGATGGACAACATCTTGGCAAGTACCTGCGATTTCAACAACCTACTAACCACTCTCTCCGCGTCGTGATCCGAGAGCCTAGAGGACCGAGAGGAGTGGGAAGATCTGTGACTGCGCTCACTTTGCAGCAGGGGAGACCGAAGAGCCGAATGTATGGATTCTAGAGAAGGGGACCTCAGCCTCTTGTGGCTCCGCGACGGCTCCAAAGATACTGCTGGAGCCGAAGGGGAGACAGTCTCCTCGGTTCCGGTCGGAGCCGAAGTAGCAGGTAAGGTTTGAACCAATGACGGCTCTGGGCTGGGAGCAGACGATTTGGTCGGTTTTGGGGATTTCACAGGCTGAGCCTTGGCCGGTGAATCCTGGGGCTTAAGACCCCTCAGAATAAGCTTATTTTTGCTCTCCTACAGAACTCTTGGGCTAAATGCATGACATACAGAACAAGAGCCCTGCAGGTGCACTGCGCCTAAGCAATAGACGCAAGAAGTGTGCCCATCTGTCAGAGACATTTTCTGACAGCATGAGTCACACTTCTTGAATCCAGACACCTTGGATTCTTTGGACATAACCAACAAATACTTGCAATATACTACCCTGATTTGTTTAGCCAAAAAGCCGAACAGCGATAACAAAATACCACAACAGTAACACGAAACACCAAAACACACAGTAAACTACAGCTAAGGAATTTTTATTTTTTTAAAGTAGGAAGCCTCTAACTTAAACGGCTACCTAATAAAGATAGAAGGAAAACTTAAACTAACCTCTAACCTACAAGAAGGGATAGGGGTGAGGGAGGGGGAGAACTCTCTAATTTAAACAAGTTCTAAGAGAAGGAATACAAGAACACTGAACTCAAAACCACAGTTATAGACTACAAAAATAAACAATAAACTCCCAGAAAAAGTACTAATCTGACAAGAAATAGTTCAATAGAAAACTTATACGAGCCTGAACAAGTAGAAACGGCACCTCGCAGCTGAAGCGGCAAACGAAATCTGGGTAGCTAGTGCTAGGCATCATGGGATAAGGGGTAGCCTCGAGCCAGTAAACAGCTCTCGAGCTATAGAAGATGGCCGAGTCGAAGCCGAGGATCGGCTCCGATCCCAACAAGCAAGAAACAAAGGCGAGATAGACAACTTAACATCTTGTGTTACAGTCAACTTGATTAAATTAATCTATATCTTAGTTGCATTTTACATTTATGCACTCTACAAGCTCAACTTTTATTATAGAATCCAGTACAGTCCATTTTATTTTACCAATGAATTTTGTTTCTGATCTCTTACAGTTTACAGTTCAGTACTTTTAATTTCTATAATCAGCTTTTGTGCATCTCAATGATGGTTTGCCTTTGGTTTTCTATTTTCCAGTTATGACTTTCTTTGCTGTTAGCAACACTACAGATAGTAATGCTTTCATCTCTTTAATTTGTGTTATTTTACACCAACTCAACAACAGCATCTCCATATTTAGGTTACATTCTTTGAAGTACAAGACTTAGTAATATTCAATTCATTTTTATATTGAAGCAACTCCATACACTGCCCAAATATATGCTTCCAAAAACCTCTTTCTACATTATCACATCACTTAAATTCAACTTTAGATTGTAAAAACAGTTTTTTCAAGTCTCTTAGGAATGTAGAAACGCTCGTGCAAACATTTTCATGTAAAATAATGTACAAATATTTAATTGCACATCTAGGGATAAAACACATCTCCCACAACTGATCATTTTTAGTAGCTCTAAGAACTCATTTATTAATTTTATAATGTACAGTCTTCTCAAATCTAATATTGCCTTATATGCTCTAGTTACTTTTTTTTTCTAGTCTGCCAATTATCTTTTGGTTTCAGTTGTGCAATCTAGTATTTATGGTTTATCAAATTTACTGTACAGCTTCTGCATATCTTCCTTCACCTCTAACATCACAACTGTACATTCAAGTTGGTCAGAGTTCAATAACCCAAATGTTTGTCTGCTTCATCTCATTTTATTACGTCATCTCATTTTATCACCTGCTTCCAAAATCTTGAATCTTTATTTCTTTTCTAAATACGCATTACATTTTCTTGTGTGTTTTTTTAGTACTATAGCCTATTGTTTGTTATTCTATTTTTCCACAATATAACTTTATTTAAAAGGAAACTATGCTTAAAATTTTAAGTACATAAAGCTGTGTAAAATGCTCTCTTTATTCCTTACCTAAATCTGCCCAAATGCCCGTGTATGGTCCTGCAGCTGTATTGTTGGGTGCTATGCCTATTATATATCCTTCCATTTGAACATATACTCAAGAGTCCTGAATCAAATACATTGAGCTACACTATGTGGTTTTATAGTATGTCTCCAAATCTGATGGCCCCAAACCACCATGTTCCTTTTTCAGAATTAGTTTTTCATCACTGTACTCTCTTTTTTATCCCAAATAAACTCATTAAATTCTTGTGTCATATTCTTCCACATTTGATTTCTTGGTTGATACATATATAAGCCTGATCTGCATTTAGAACTAGTGGGAGCAAAAATATCTCAATTGCTTGTGTCTTATTGTCAATATTATTGCTAACATTTTACATAGTTTTATCTTTTGATTATTTTTTCCCAAACTTCTTTAGTTGCTTGTTCACTATCCCATTTCAGCCAAATTCGCATGTATCTCATTTTGCAATGACATCACAAAAAGGGAAAGATCTGTTAAGTGTTAGGATATAATTCATTGCAATCACATTTTCCTTCATTTACTTTATATCTTGCTATACTTACAAAATATTTTAGTTTAACAAATATAATCCAGAACATGATATAAAAATTAACATGTAACATGTCATCTGCAAAACGCGTTATTTTCTCATTTATATTTCTCCATCTATATCCAATTATTTTGATTGCTTTATACCTCTGGCTAAAGGTTTTAAATACAAAGCAAATAATAACTGAAAGTGAACATCTCAGCTTAATTCCTATTGCAAAACTAAATGCTTTAAGTAGCTCACTACCACATTTCACCCGAAATTGAGCTCCTACATAGATATATGCAACCCATTTTTGTAAAAATCTAAATGACTCGAGATAACGTAATAAATTCCCAGCTCACTGTGTCAAATGCATTTTTTAGCATCCAAACTTATTAAAATTAGTATATTATTATCAGTCTAGTACATCCTTTTGAATCTTAAGGAGTCTGTAATTATTGTCAAATGTTTGCTACCTTCTATAAACTCACACATATCTTGATTTGTTATTCTTGAAAATATGTTTTCCTTTGTTTTTGCTAAAACTCTCAAAGACTTCGTAGTCACAATTCAGAACTGAGATGGGTCTTGCAGGACTCGAGATCAAGAAAACCTTACCCCTTCTTTGGTTTAACTATCACTATTTCTTTTTTTCAACTCAAGGGCGCACCCCCACTTGAAAAAAAAATATATATACTGTTTAAAAATACTAGCCAGATGGATTATCTCCGGTTCTTTTTTCTCTCTCTTTTATTGGAATTTCATCGCTTCCAAATGTTTTCCATGTATTATGGTTTCTCATTACTTTTTTTAATTTAACAATATTTTCAATGTTAACATCCCACTTTCTACTTCTGCTAACAGAGTATGCTGTAAGTGACTCGTATATGTTGCCATTTCTTGAGTGTTACTTTTAACCAGCACATTCTGTCTATATAATGCAGTGTAAAAGTTTAACCATTGAATTCATATCTTTTCCTGGGTCCACTTCTATCTCACCTTTTTCATAAGTCCTCATTTTGGTTATCCTTTTAACTTTTTGTTGTCTTAAATGTTAAGCAATTTGGTTTCTCTACGGTTATTGTAAAAAAAAAAAAAAAAATTGTTGTTTTAAAACCACAGCTCTATATTCATTCATATTTCTAACTACGCTTACACAGGCCATCAACCTGTTGTACTCCATGAATTTATTTATTTCACTTCTGAAGACCCCTTACTTTTTAAAAGTCCTCTAAGTACCTACTTAAGCAATAATCCATGACTGTGTGTGGTTATATCAAGATTTACCCACAGCAGGTATGACTCAATCACTAGGGTGAAGCTGGATTCCAAATTATAACCTCCCACTCCAGAAGCTTTAATTTGCTTTTTTGTGTTTGTGATAACCTCACATCCTGCAAACACACAACACCCTCCTTCCTCTACATCATTTTATGTGTAGGATTACCATGTAAGTGCTCCCAATCTTCCTTATTCAGCCCTTCTTCAATATCATTTAACACTTCCCATTTCTCTTCCTCATTACTCAATCAATCCCTTCAACATAATATTTATTAGTGTTCCTTGCTGTAAAATTCCTTCCTGCTCTGATAACTTTAGATAGTCAAATGAAAAATGGCCTATTTTAATGCATTTTCTACATTTTGCCCCATTATTTTTAGTTGCATACTCTCTTTCTCCACATTATGCATATCTATTATTTGGATATTGTTGAACTAAATGACTGTCTTCAAAAAACAAGTTTTCGGCTACCAACAATACTTCACATTGCCACTTTATATCTTGATATGTAAATATTCCCTTCTTTTCCAGTCAGTGCAACTCACTACCTTTCACACCCCACTACAAACATATCATATATTTTGAAATTGGTATACAGTTTGACGTTATTGGTCAATGTATATTCTTTAGTCCATTTTTTCAATATCAGCAGCTGTAAAATGAACAATTTCTTTTTTCAGTATTAAAGTTCTTCAAAAAAATCTTCCGGGTCTCACAAAAAAGCTTTAGCATCACAGTCTTGCAAACCTTCCTAAAATATGCCAAGATTTCAAATTTTATTTATTTTTAATGTCTTATTTATTAAAAATATTTGTTAACCAGATCCAAGTGAACAGTTTTCAGGTTCAGCATGGGATAAATAATGTACAAAGTAGTGGTGTGCAAATTTATAATTTGCAATACAAAAATACAAATACAAAATTCAACCAATAAACAAAGTAATAAAAATGTGTATTTCATAAGAGGCCCAACTTCACAAATGAATCATAGCCATAATGTTAACAGTGAAGGCTAAAGGCACAAGCAACAGTGTCTAGACAACAGACCTGTATATATTATTTCCATTTCTTTGCAGTTTTCTCACATCTGGTGCCTGCCTTTCTCCTGTAGTTTGTGCTGTTAAGTTATTAAACTGCTACCCAGATGTCATAGCCAGTTTCAGTATCAGTACACTCTTGCACACTTCTGTCTACAACATCACTCCAAGAAACAGCAAAGTTATCATTTGGTTCGTCTGCCTTGATTATCTGCAACATTTTCTCAGTCTCCAAATCTCCTTTTGCCATCATCACACATTTAAATCTGTTTGTTGCCATAGTTACAAACTGTAAATCTGCCATTCTCCAGCAACATTCTCTTTCATAATGCACTTAGCATTCTTCTCCATTTCTCCAGTCCTCTGGTACCATATACAGGAAAAAGAGGAGGGGAAGCTCCCCTGTGCCCTGTCTAAATTTCCCATTGTCAGTATGAAGACCACAACCCCCCGCCTAACAAAAAATAATGTTATTTGTCTAGTGGGCCTGACCTGGTCATCAAAGTATAAATAAAATAAAAATACATTGTTAGCTGGTGAAGCCTTAGGAGAAGGATCAAAACAGTCATTAAAAATATCCATAACTTATCCTAATAAAGATTAATACAGTGAAAACCATATTCAGAAACCTGGTATCTGGGAAAATTTAAATTATAAGCTATTCCATAAACCATCTCTACTATCCCAGCAGAGGGTGCAAAGGGAAATTGCTGCGTTTGGGTTCTGTGGTGGAGAACATGAGCCTTCCTGACGGCCTGCTAAACAGGGGGAGCAATGACAGTGCAGGCTCCCACACATAGTGATACTGATTAGCTATTCTGCAGTGCCCCATGATATCATTTGATTCTCAGGTACTATAAGTGAGAACCATGAGGTCAACTTCTTGAGGTATTCGGAGACCAACAAGGCAATGAGTTACATCCAGGGTTAGCCTGCAAAGAAGACACTGGAGAAATCAGTGGTCAGGCTGAAGAGAACAGCTGGAAGGCTAAGTGGAACAGGGTGCAAAATATATATATATATATATATATATATATATATATATATATATATATATATATATACATACACACACACAAACACACACATTACATATCACACAGATAAAGGTACTGGTAGTCAAAACACAATTTTACTATTGGTAAAGGGCCACTAAAGTAATATGTTCTGTAATATGGTTTTCTTTTAAACAAATGGTACACTGCCTTATTTTATCTGTGTACGGTTACTTTGCAGAAGAGTACTAGGAAGAGGTACTGATCAGAGATTTCAAAAGTTGTTGTTTTTCTTTCATCTTTTCCCAGTTAGGGGTCGCCACAGCGGAACTCCGGTCTGCTAATGAATGGAAGTCGATTTTTATGGTGCCGAGGTGCCAGCCCGACACGCAACCTTCACGCCACTCGACCGTGGGGAGGGCATGCAGACTCCTCACAGAAGGTGCTCCAGCCGAGAATTGAATGGGAGAACCTCTTGCTGTGAGGCGACAACGCTACCGCTGCACCACCATCAGAGATTTCAAAAGTAACAAGGAAAAAAAAAAAAGAATCACAAACAGCTCCAAGGAACAAATCTCAACCATCAAATCAGGTGGAACAAAATGGTTACACTGGGATTGCTATTAAAATTATTTTACTGAGGCAAAATTAAGCGCTTTCATCTGTCTGTATCAAAGACTTCACCAGAATCTATTACAAAACTCACGTTTAATTAAATTCCTCTCAATAATAGTCACGTTTAGTTAAACCAATAAAATTCTTCACTTTTGTAAACTTATTCAACATACACACTAATTGACAAACAAATGTTACAGTATCAAATAAAACTACTACGAATCAAAAACATTTAAGACGAAACTTTGTTAAAAATCATAAGGTCTGAAGTCCCTACAAAAAACACATACATTTACATCATGTAAGAATAAAGTCTTAAAATACTAGCTATGGACAAACTTTCGTTCAGACCAGGAAATACTTGTGCATCAAGTTTACTCGGACATACTATCTCTTTTGCTTCTATTAAATCACCCCACAGCTTGCCCCAGGGATCTGCAACCACTGTGTCCAACCCAAAAAATGTAAAGTTTTGCGCCGGAAACTTAGAAATGTGTTTGTAGACACTACTTCTACGCCTCCTGTGCATCTTCCCTGCATTTTTTTGGAAACCCCACCATCATTTTTAAAACATCTGCTTACCAGTATTTTGCTGAGGCTATTTATTTCGTTTCCTGCCAAAAATTGGAGAAGGGAGCAGAAAATATGTCTTAATATTTTGAGGAGGACTGACAAATCTGAGATTTCCTGTATCAGCTTTACTGCTGTCATCACATTTTTGATAACGTCTGCAACAAAGGGTCCAAAAACTAAATCTCTATCCAAAGGAGAATTTAAAATCTCATTTTTACATCTTCTGGGATGTTCTGAGAATGCAGTCAGACAAACTACTTCTTAAACAGTTAGTAGTGACCCAAGAAATGGGAAAAAAAACTACAGCACATTAAACAGATTTTTTTTTCTCAAAGGAAGGAACTGCAGATGAAAGTATTCATCATACTTTCACAGTTAGTCAGAAAAACCTTAAAAGTATGAGTCTGACAATTCAAAATTCTAAAAATTAAAAGTTGTACCAGCACACGCTTTTACCCCCAAAAATATCAGTTGTTTACTATCCTTGTTTGAAGGGAAAGGATTAGAATTAACAAAATGCTTGGTCACAACTGGATTAACTAAAGTTATAGCTGCTTCATCAGGTCTAGGATGAGTGTACCAAAATTTGAAAGACTGAGGAACTTTGTACTTCTATGTGCTTTCCTAGGAGCAGCAGGTTGGCTGTCACAGAAACCACAGCCTATGACAAACATATCCTCCAGTGATGACAGCACTGTGGGGACAGGTGAAGGTTCTGGGAGTTCCAGTTGTAACAATTCATAGTATTGTCTGAGGGACTAAGAATCCTCAGTGTTCTCATTGAAAACCCTGGCACATTCTGGAAACAGTCTCAGAGAAACAGAATCCCTCACAGGGAGATTCAGATAACATACTTTAAGTCTGAATCAGAAATCTGAGGAGAAAAACCTGCGTACGTCTCATCACATTCTTCTACAGATTCAGTTTCTTGAATTTCTTCAGGAAGAGAGGAATCCCTTTTTCTTTCACAACAAACCACCTGATAAGAAGGATCAATAACCAAGAAAAAAAAGAGAAAACTGCAGCAAACTGTGTTAGATATACATACAATAAAAACAAGAAAATGAACAGCAGAAACATCCACGTTCACTATTTAATCATAAAACCAGATAAATAACAAATCTTTCGGGAGGAAACCCGAAAGCTTTGTTATCTGGTTTTATGATTAAAGAAGGATCAATAGCCTGTACAAGACACTGGGCCAGACCTTATAAACTACCTCTGTCCAGTGGAACTAGTGCAGGAGAAGATAAATGTTGAGTTTTCTGTTTCTTTTTGATATAAAAGCTGGGGCAAACAGGTTTATCAATGGTAGCAACGGTTACCCTAGGGATGGCACAACATTTTGGTTAAGCAGAGGAACCTCCCTAGTCTATTTGCCAAGACTAACAAGAGCAGCTCTCCGTTCCACAGAAATAAAAAGTTTGACAATGTTTAAAAGAAATTTGAAACAGTCAGAAAAAAAGTGTGCTCCCATATAAAAGTACAGTAAAGCTGCATGACAGTCAACAAAAACACATATTCCTAGCTTAAAATACTTTCCTAAACATGAGAGTAAGTTTAAACAATAAATATAACACGTGGAAGGTTTTCCCCAAAGTAGTACAAGTCAAATGCTGATCCATGAAAGCCAGCACAAGAGTGCCTTCTTCAGCAAGAAAGCTCTTAACTTCAGCTTGAGGTGCCTAATAGTTTTGGAGATTGGAAGGTGACCACAATGTTTGGAAGCTTGCTGGCTGTAGCATTGACCATTATGATGAGCACATTAAACTGAGGGATATTAGAATGCTTGAGGAAAACGATTATTCATTAAAAACTAGGTACAAGAGACTCAATTTATCCCAATTTGTGGATGTTGAGAAGCAGATGTGATACTCATGTTGCTACATCTGGCTGCCTTCAGAATATTTTTCCTGGGAGATCAAAGATGTTTTTGGAAGCAGAACAGGCTAAGAAGGAAATAAAAAAAATGTTTAGCCACAAAGAGAGAGAGAGAGATAGAAAGTCAAAGGGCACTCTGCCTCTCAATCTTCTAATCAGTAAGAAAGCCCACAGAGGAAGACAACACTTTGTCAAGGAACCCATTCTCCACTGTTCTAAAAGAAAATGTTTGGGTGAAAGAAAGAAACCCAGGAGCTGACCAGACAAATCAGAGTACATTGGACTCAAAACCAGAAGCCAGTGCTGGGAAAATGTAATGAGCAGGAAGAAAACCAGCAACAAAGTGAATAAGTGGGAGAACTTTTAAGTATCAATACTACTGGATGTATTTTAAACTTGTGAACTATGGTTCTCTAAGAAGTGGATAAAAAATGGAAATTTCCAGGTTGTGTAAACTGGGAGAGCCATAAAGCATATAACAACTTCACGTCATTAATGTTAAGGATAATGAATGGACTAAAGCAGTGTCTAAGTAAAAAGCTTTTGTTCTTATTAATATTTGTATAACAGTTGCAGATGTAAATTGCATGTTATTTTCTTGCTGGTATAAAATAGTTTTGTATTGTATGCAATTAAGAGATATTTTAAATGAAAGGCTACGGAAAGTTTTATCAGTGATTTGAATATGCTAGTGATATTAAGGTAAGAAAGTACTCCTCCTTTGTTGTAATGCATCCAGGCTTTACAATCCAACAAGATAAAAAGTCTAGAAAGAAGTTAAAAGTTAATACAATGGTGTGATCTTTGGCTTCTGAGGACAGGGGGAATGTAAATGTATACTAATCATATTATATAAAAAATTTAAATATAATAGTATAGGTGATTACATAGGCTAATAACCCGGGGGGGGGGGGCTTTTTAAGCCTAGCCACGCTTTCCAAGAATCAAACCTTTACCTTGTGTCTGAGAGATAAACACCTTAACCAGTATACTACCCCCACAACCCCTCCAAAAGCTTCATAATCATATGTTCCCATTTTATAGATATGGATGTCAAGAGTAAAGTTCTTTAGATACGCTGCAGTCAGTGTTCAGTAAGCAATTAAGAGAGACTTAAAAACAAGAAAAAAAATAAGAAAAATAAACTGATCCTTTTTGAAGGTGCAGATTTCCTTTTGAGAAAGTATATTTCTCCCATGTTTCTAGGGTGTTTTTACTGAAGCGAAAAGACTGAAAAAATGTCACATGGGTTTAACTAGAAATGAGCAGAAGCAGTTACATACAAAACTGGCCTGCCAACCATTAGTGTGTGTGCATGTAAGCTGCAAGATGGAACATGCATTCAAAAGAACTGCCATGTACAACTGAGTAGCAGATTTTGTTTTCAGAATGGCCACTTTGTCAAAGTAAACATGGAATGTTAATGGCCTTACAGGAATGCACAAAAAGAAAAAAAGGTTAAATTACATTTAAGCAGTACATGGTACAAATAGCTATGCTATAAGAGACATATTTGGAGAGATGTCAGCATGTGAATTTGGCAAAGAAAGGATTTCAAGGAAGGCATTCAGATTAATAGCAATGAGAAGAAAATAAGGGAAGTAATAACATCGTCCATAAGACGGGCCCAAACAGTGACAGAAGAGGGGAAAGGAATGATAAAGGTAAATCTGTGGTAGGAAGGTGTTACAGGCAGGAATGGGGATTATGCTAGCTGAAGAGGAGTTAGAAGACATGCAATGGAATGACTGCAAAGGACATCCTCTCACCTCCAAAAGGGGGTTTTCCTCACATAGCCCCAACCTTATCTGAAGCACGAGATGTGATTTTCCAGGTTTCAAATACAGAACTTGCACCTACCCAGAGTATCTATGATCACACTCACTCCCTTTCAACCTCCATGCTCGGGTGCTGCAATCATGTCCTTTGATTCCTCCTCCTCTTCCCTGCCCAGATCCTCCACTGCAAGACAATTAATCAAAATCCAGCCACTAGGGTCCTAGCCAGACCTCCATTCTTCTGTCACATTCAGCTAGGCTTTCAATTCACATATAGCTGAGTTTATCACACATCTACAGAAAACACATTAGAAAGACTGTCATCTAACGTGTTTTCCTCCTCATATACTCAATGTTCTTCCTTAATAGATAGAGTCTTGGCAGTAAATAATATTGTCTTAGAATTTCTTTATACTATATCCTTCTAATCTCTGTATCCTTTTCATAAACTAGGCTCCACAAAATGTTTTTTCTTCTTGTAGAAATTTATTAAGGTCTCATTTTCATATGCATTCTTTTTCCCATTTACATAAGTGAAAGAATATCTTCATACAATATACTTAGCCATTAAATCATCTTTCTTCTCCTAATTTATTACTTGAAATAAATGCAGGAATACTTGAAAAGCAAAACAACAGACTTCTAACCTCAATCATCTTATCTGTACAACAAGAAAGGTACAATCTGGTACACTATACAGCCTCAAAAATAAGTAAATATGTACATATATACATACATACATACATAAAAAGAAGCTGAGAAAAAAGCATCAGTGAAATTGTCAGCTTGAGTACAATACAGTTACTGGCTAGTAAACAGACTGCCTGGATGTCAGCAAAAAAGAAATCTGCAGAACCTTAAAGAAAGTCAACCAGAAAAGGTGAACAAAAAAATGCTGGATGGGCAGAATCTTGCAGCTATTCAGCAAAAAGCAGTTCAAATGACTGTATCCAAAAAATAAATCAAATGTACTCAGAGGGGATTAAAAATAAGTGAAATAATGAAATAAAATGTTCTGCCCAAAAAACAGTTACTTAATGTGACACCCGTGCACTGGCCCAGTAATCAAGGAGCCTCAATCCTCACCACTAGCACCAGTGAAGGGCATGCACATTGGGAGGGATAACAAATACATACACAGTAAAGTACAATTTCCCTTAAGAGCACATAGAGATCACAGTCGGTTAGGGGCTGGTTTCTCCCTTTCTCTCCAGATCCCCACTGGCATAGCTATATTGTTCAGATCTCAGCCGAGTGGTCAAGCCAAAACCTCCAGCACTCTCTCTGCCCAGCCAGTGCTTCGTGTCCCTACCGAAGTAGCTGGCACACACACACTTTATGATTTGATTTATATACAAACACACAGACACTCCTGGGGAAGGCTGGCAGAAGTTCTCCAGCTATGCCCCCTTTCTGCCCAGATTATAAAGTAGTACCGACTGCCACCAACCAGTACTATCAGCCACTTCCCAAAGGGTGACCAATTTCACTCTGTAATATTATCCAATTAGTAAGTGTGACGAACAGCAAGGCAACTGGAGTGGCTTTGTACACTATCACCAAATACACGCAAGTATTCTAGAGCTTACATTATCTCTACACAAAGCAGCCACAGTTGAAAGGTTTAAAAATATTTAATAGTAAATAATAAAAACACTAGACAATTCTTATTACTTCAACACAATGACATTAGAGAGCTCAGGAAATACTTTAAAACAATATTGTAGAATAGTTTGACATAAATATAGAAAACAGCTAGACTAATCTGCCTATATTCCTATCTATCTCTAAGATAAATCACTGTTCTAAATACTACTTGCATACAGAGCAAGCAAATGCTGGTTAGTGGATGTTCTTACTAGATCCAAGGAAAGATACAAAATGCTATGCTTTCTTTCTGAGATAGCCCTTAAATTAATAATACACAAGTACTGCTGAGTCATTTCAGATTACACCATTCTTGACACCTCTGCTGAAGTTTCCCAGACTCACAGAACTCAAAATTTAACATATCTTTGTAATCTTGCACCTGCCAGGTAACCACAGCAATAAAGAACATTTTACATGTACAATCTAGTAATTATCTTTGTCTTAAAACATTAGAAAGAATTTGCAGGCTCACAGAACTCAAAATTTAACACATCTTTGTAATCTTGCACCTGCCAGGAAACCACAGCAATAAAGAACACTTTACATGTACAATCTAGTAATTATCTTTGTCTTAAAACATTAGAAAGAATTTGCTAGCCCAGACATCCTGTCTCCGAGCTTGAGATCAAACACAGTTGTAAAATTCTTTACTTAACAGCTTTCTTCCAGCAAGGTGCACTGTGGTTACATTTTTGAAGCTCAGTACAACATATAGTTTAATCATAACATATAGTTCTCTTTACATTTGTAAAACACGCCTGTGGATTATATTAATATTTACAATGACATAGAATTATCTACAAACTTCTATCTGGCTGGGCTGGCAGCCACTCAGTTTTTCACACTTAACAGTAATCTTTCTGTACTTATCAACTCAAGTAACAAACGGCTAGAAAAAAAGAAGAAGCTCTGTCTAGTTAGTTAGATGAACTAAAAATAAAATGGCAAAAAATCAGAGGGTGAGATGAAGAAAAGGTTGGCTGCATATGACTCTTCCCAAAAAATATAAGAGTTGGAAGACAGAGTTAGCACAGCAAACTTGAGATTTTATGTTGTACCAAATAAACTGGAAGGAACAGATTCTTTAATTTTATGAAAGCAGAAATAAGCAATTGGACTCATATTTCACAGCAAAAGTTGTTAGTTGAAAGGACGCAGAGTGTATGTTCCAAACCTGGCCATGAGAAAGAAACCAAGATCAATATCAAATGCAATCATACCAATAAAAAGAGTTAATCCTAACAAAACTGAGGAAGAAGGGAAAAATAATAAAAATTGGAGACAGCAGAGTGTTTGTGCAAAATAATTATTCACTATATACCAGGCAGAAGAGAAGCAAAACTATCCCAGCAATCAGGTAATGTTGAAAGGCAGGTGTGAGATTCAAGCTGCTGAATCCAGCTATCTTCAGAGTATATTTCCTGGAAAATCAAAGACAAACCTCAAGAGAAAAGTGAGCCACCAAGCAGAAGGGGTCTCTTCTTCTCAGTCTTCTGACAATAAAGTTCATAGAGAGACTTTGCCAATGAACCTTTTTCCAATATTTCACAAAATGCTTGAAAAACAGAAAAAAGTACATGAGTTGACTAGAAAAATGAGGAGTACACTGGACTTGAACGAGAATCTGCTGTTGAAAGTCTGTGATGATCAATAAGATGATCAGCAACATTGAAATTAGTGAATAACTGGAATACTATAAAGCAACAACCACATTTGTGTAACATGTCTTTTTGCAAGAAAAAGTGGCTGAGACAAGACTGCTCTTTTGCTAACATTGTACAATTTGTGTTTGGACTGTAAAGCATATACCCCACTTTATGTCATTAATCTTATGTTTACAAGTACACTAAAGGAAAAAAAAAAGAAGCAAATGTAACATTTTTGCTCATTTTTAAACCTTTATTGAATTATCACATATGACATAGGGAAACCATTTTAATAAGTTCACATTTACAAACATTATACATCACAAATATTGGTCTATACAATATAATCAAACATACATTACATAAATTGTTCAATTCCTGCCTTCTCTTAAACCTCATTCCCCCTCCACAACATTCTACATGTATTGTTCTCACAAGTCTCATTTTCTTTGTAATTTACTCCTACCCATTTTTAAAGATCCCAGTTCCTGTTCTTTTATGTATGTTACAATAGTCACTATTTCCAGAATGGGTGATTTAGACTATGATTTCCATTTTTTTTAGTAATTGTTTTTTTTGGCAGCTACCAGAATTAAACTTAACAACGCCTTACTATATCTAGGCAATTTTG
Source organism: Protopterus annectens (assembly GCF_019279795.1). NCBI lineage: Eukaryota > Metazoa > Chordata > Ceratodontiformes > Protopteridae > Protopterus > Protopterus annectens. The sequence continues at coordinate 592,017,568 of NC_056737.1, read as the reverse complement.
ATCTTGTATCCCAGCTCAAAAAAATCCTTTCCTTATTTACACTCATTTGCTCACTCAGTATTCTTGACAAAGTACTCTGTAGGAAATTTTTAAAGACTGACAACTCGTTCTCTGAGAAAGTACAGTTGTATAGAATCTTACCATAACAGTACATACCTGTCTTTTCACTGCTGCAATACTTATTACAAAAGGAAATCCCTGCCAAGGGTAGCCCAACAGCAGGACAGTATACCAAAGCCTTAAGATTGTATAGTTGTTGTACATCCCAGGTATGCTCCCCCCTCAAGGCGTAGGCATAAAGGTGCTGTACGGAAGTAAATACCTCAGAACTGAAAAACCCCAGAAGGAACCGCAGTCCTAGAAATTAGGAGGAACATGTGCATCTGGGAGGTGAAAAGAGAAAGGAATTCTATGCTAAGAAGTTAGAAGAAAAAGAGCACAGCAGAAGAGGGAGGAGGGAGGGAGGGAATAATGCAAATGTGAAGACAAGGACATCTACTAATATAGTAAGATTTTACAGAACTGTAGTACATCCTTGAAGATCACTGTTGCAGTATTCTTTACAAAAGGGGCAGTATAAAAGTTCAAGAGGAAACTTGGGAGAAGGAAGGTCAGTTCTTGCTCTGGAAACATCCAGTTTGCAATGCTTGGTTAAAGTATGGACAGAGTTCCAAGTACCAGCCTCAAGGATGGAACTGGTATCCAATCCTTTGAAAAAAGCATCACAGGAAGTAACAGCCTTAGTAGAATGAGCCTTTACAGAGGCGGAAACTCATTTGCCATGAAAGGAGTAACAAAAATAAATGGCCTTTGAGATCCAAGAGGATATGGTTTGTTTGGAAACAGCCAAACCCAGAGATCTGGGATAAAAGGAAATAAAAAGTTGCTCAGATTTGTGAATGATCTTAGTCTTATCTAAATATCTGAGTTGTGTGTCCACGTCCACTGTGTGAAGAACCTTCTCAGTAGCAGACTGCAGAGAAGGAAAAAAGAAGGCAAGTTGATAGACTAATTAAGGACAATTTGTTCACCACCATGGGCATAAAAGAAGGATTTGTATAAAAGACACACTGTCCCTATGAAAACCCAAAAAAGGAGGAACAGCCAAAACAGCATGGAGTACACAGACTCTTAGCTGAAGTGAGTGCCAAAAGAACAGTTTTCCATGTACAATGTTGCAAGGAAGCAGAAGCTGCAGGTTCAAGAGGAGCCGGAGCCAATTTTTCAAGTTCAAAACTGATGTCCCAAGAAGGTGGAATGGGCCTTCCTGGGAGGCTTGATATGAAGGACACCTTTAAGAAACTGACCTCAAAACTAGAGGCCACAGGAGGAGTTGATGCAGACAAGAAAGAGCTGAGAAATGGGCTTTAACAGAAAAATATGCTAACCCAGCATGGAGCAATCCACACAAATAAGAGAACCAAAGGGATCCCAACAGAAAGTGGATCCTGGTTAAAAGCAAGGCACCAAACAGAATTTTTTTCCAGTTGGATATATATACTTTCCTGCTAGTGGGTTTCCTAGTCTCCTACAGAACCTTAAGCATGTCCTCAGAAAAAAGTGCCTAAAAATAATTAAAACCCTATCACCCATAATGTCAGATGAAGAGTGGACAGGTGAGGATGGATGAGAGATTCCTTGTCCTGCAAGTGTAGGTCCACCCTGTCCCTATGAAAACCCAAAAAAGGAGGAACAGCCATAACAGCATGGAGTACACAGACTCTTAGCTGAAGTGAGTGCCAAAAGAACAGTTTTCCATGTACAATGTTGCAAGGAAGCAGAAGCTGCAGGTTCAAGAGGAGCCAGTGGTGACTGGCTCTGACTAGACAAAGATGGCGGAACCAATGTTGTCTGGGTCAAAAGGAAGTCACCAACAATATTTCAGGGAGACCTGCTCTAACTTGAGCAGGACCCTCAGAATCAGACAAAAGCAAGGGAAGACATAGAGAAACACCCCCTTCCAAGAAAAATATTGGGAGTCCACCTTCCAAGATGGAGGATTTGGGATTCTGGTGAAGAAACAGGAAATTGCCTGTTCAAAAGGGTGGCAAAGAGATCTACCTAAGGAGTACCGCACTGATGAACATAATCCAGGAACACATCTCTGTGAAGCATCCACTAGTAAATTCTGTGAACTGGACCTGCTCAAAGAGTCCACCACTATATTTTGCTCTGAAGGAATGTATACAGCCTGAAGAGTCACTTGATACTGGACAGCTAGATCCCAAACTTGAAGAGCCAGTCTGTAAAAAAGATAGGACTGTGTCCCCCCTTTGGTTGTCGATATACCACATCACTGTGATATTGTTTGTGAAGATCTTGAGAAGCCCTGGAAGAAAGACGGAGTGAAAGATCTGAAGGGTAAAAAGTAGAGCTCTCATTTCCTTTATGTTGATATAGTCTGACCTCTGACAAGGAGGCCAGAGACCCTGGACCTTAAAGGAACTGAAATAAGCTACCCACCCTATGTCTGAGGCATCCAAGGAAAGTTCTTGAGATGGGACTGGGAGCTGAAAAGGAAGTCCTGGGTTGAGAGACAGACTATGAATCGACCAATGAAGCTTGAGTTTGAGGCATGGAATAATAACAACTAGAAAATCTGGTGGATGACAGTGTTGGAGCCATACTAACTTTAGAAACCACTTTAATTTTGTCATATGAAGTCTCATGAGAGGTAACATAGAAATGGTGGAGGTCATGAATCCTAGAATCCTGATAAATTCCCTGGCTGTAACTGAAACCAGAAGAAGAAGGGATTGAAAAAACGTGACTAGAAAAAACAGCCTTGGGAGGAGACAGGCAGGCCAACACAGGAATGGTCTGGAACCAGCAACTCAGAAACACATGATTATGAGAAGGAACCAGGGCTGATTTGTGGAGGTTTACTGTAAACTTCAGGCTTTGTAAAAGACAAACAGTATACTGGAGGTGCTTAAGCAAGACCTCAGGGGAGAAGCCTGAATGAACAGGTCATCCAGATAAGGAAAGATTTGAACCACTCTCATCCTGCAAAAGGCAATCACAGGAGCAAGGCATTTGGTGAATATTCTTGCAGCAGTAGAAAGGCCAAAAGACAAAGCAGAGAACTGAAAATGCAAGGAAGAGACAGAAAAACGTAAAAACTTCCTGAACAGGGGATGAATTGGAATGTGATGATAAGCATCCTTGAGGTCCAAGGAGACCAAGAAAGCCTGGGAAAGAAGAAGGAGAAGAGGAAACAGGGTTTGAATGGATAACATTCAAAAGGAAGGGACCCTCAGAAAGGTGCTGAGCTGAGAAAGGTCCAGAATGGGTCTCAAGGTGCCTTCCATCCTGGGAACCAGAAACATTCTGTAATAAAACCCCTTCCCCTCCTGGGAAGAGGGCACAACTTGAATGGTGTCTTGTGCTAAAAGTCCCTGAAGCAGTTCCGGGAAGAAAGAATCATAGGAGGTTACAAGGCTATTGGCCGTGAGGCCCTTATAAGTCTAGATAAGAGTTTAGCCCATATTTAGACAAGTCAGCACCCGATGCCCCTGTCCAGCAGGGGACAAGGGTGGAATCCCAGGGGGTATACTTTTTGTTTCCCATGCAGTTATCCAGGCTGCACTTAAAAATGGGTAAAGAGGTACGCTGTTTGACGTGGAGAGGGAGTCTATTCCATAGATGTGGGAGTCTCTGGGACACAACTCTGTCCCGCCAACAAGTCCTGTTGATGTCACAGACCAGGTTGAGGCTGCACGTATGAGTTACTCGAGTGGAGCTTGACTTGCAGATAGGCAGCAGTCCGATCAAGGTGGGGTTCGGGATTGCCTTGTATGCCAGACAGAGGTCACCTCTGAGGAGTCTGTATAAAACTGAGTAGAAGGATAGGGCTTTTAGGAAGCTGTTCCTTAGGAAGGTGGGGGATGCCCAGAAAAGAAAGCAGGGATTTCCATACCATGAAGTATCCCTTATAGATGATGGACAGAACCTAAGAGTCTTAAGTTACCCTTATCCAATTGGGAAGGGACAGTGAAAAATGTAATGACACCGAAACCTGAATCAATAAAAGGGGAACCAAACAGTCAGTCAGAACTTGGTTTGTCTAGAAAAGGAAGGAGGCTTCTGAGAGGTAGGAGTCTGAGAAGACTTAGCAGGAAGAACCCACCTAGAACCCTTCTTACCTCTGGGAAGAGGGCGAAGATGTCTGTGAACAAAGGCAGATTTGGATGGACAATTCCTCTGGAACGTACGGATAAGATAGACAAAAATATGTTTCAACTCCTGCAAGGCCTTACCTTTATCCTGAAGAGACTTACAAAGCTCAGCAGCAGAACCAAAAGGAGCATCCAACAATTTAGCCGTAATGTCAGGCAAAGGCTGGAGATGAAGCCAAGAGTAATGTCTCAAAACAAAACCAAAGGCAGCAGCTGTAGAGGAGGCATCAGATGCATCGTAACTACATTTAACAGAGTGGCGAACCACCTGAGAAGTAGAGCTCAGTAAAGAGAAGGCTGAGGCCATCCCTTCAGATTCAGGGAGGTCACAGATTACCTGGGAAGCCTGAGAAAGAAGGTCTAAAACATATGGGCCAAGTAATTAATAGCCTGAAAAGCCAAGGTGGCAGCAGTATACACCTTTTTTTCCTAGCAGTTCCATATCTGTTCAGTAGAAAGCAAAAGTTTAGAGGGTTTGTCAGAAGAGACAGACACTACAGAAGGGTCAGCATAAGGACTTTTGTATAGGAACTTATACTCTTCAGGCACCTTGTAAAATCTAGCATGTTTCTTAGGAGCTGGAGGTTGAGCATCTGGGGCCACAGAGGCTGCTGAAAAAAATACCTAGAAGGGCAGCCAAGACTAGAAGTACAGCAGAGGACTTAAGGAACGCCATCTGGAGGAACTCATAATACCAGTTTTGAATATCAGAAACCAGACAACAATCCCATTTAAAATATTCCATCAAGCGAGTATTCCCAAAGCAAACTTCTTCCAAGGGAGAATCAGAGCTAATAGAATCCTCCTCCTCAGAGCCATAGTCAAAGGGAGACGGGATTTGAGAAGAATATAGTAAAGATTTTTCCCCAGAATCCAAAACCTCTTCAGAGGAGTCCTGCTCTCTGGGCATCTTGAGTGGGGTAGATGACCAAGATTGAGCAGGCACAGAATCCCCTTGGGGAGGCTTTAAGGCCATCAAGGCATTAAATAACACCCTGGGTAAAATCCTGCCATTCACGCTGGCGATCTTTAACAGTAGGGAAAATATACTTTTTTTTTTTTGAGGGATGCCTGGCCTAAATAACTTAGGAGGTTCAGCCCCTTGCCTACACTCAATTAACATAGTAGGAATCTCCTCCCAAAAAAGTATTTGCACTATCCCCCCTCGGTCCCTCTGAAATAATCAGCCAACGTTCCCCTACAACATCCAGACAGGACATTTGCAGAGCCTCCAAGAACATGCAAGAAGTTGGATCCATGCCGGCCTCCAACAGGGTTGCGGCATAGGAATCTGACACAACAACCAGGTGACCCTCTAGGCTTTTACCAGCCATGAGAGAGATGTCTGGGGAAGGTGGAACAGCAGTCGAATCAGACCTGAGGTTCTTGGCTTTTTTTTTTTGGCAGGTGGCTGGCTTTCAGTATGGGAAGATTCTGCCACAGCATCTCGCACCAACAATTTAAGACACTGATTCTCAAAGTAAGTGGACTAGGAGGAGAGACAACTAAGTAAGGTCTTAGGGGCAAACTCCTGGCAGATAGAACACTGCTTATGGTTGTGAGAAGCACCCAAACAGAAAAGACACTGCTCATGATAATGTTTATGAGAAATCTGTCTCCCAAACTTCCTTTTTGCATGACATGTAAACTCAAAAAAATTAAAAAAGAAAAAGATAGGAAGAAACCCCAATGAAGCACTTATCTGAAACACGGCTCTGTAACCAGCACAGGAAAAGCATGCAGACCGATGATCAATGAAAGTCTTTGGTCTGGCGGCAAAGACATTCTGAGGTATGTGTCAGTGCATCACCTTTATGCCCTACACCTTGAGCAGGGAGCACAGGTGTGACGTACGATATCTATAAAATCCTAAGGCTTTGGTATACTGGCTGGATGTTGGGCTACCCTTGGCAGGGAATCACTTTTGTAAAGACTACTACAACAGTAATATGGAAGAACATCAAATGATCCCCAGGTACCTCTTTCTTCCCTATTACACCTCCATTATTTGCAACCTACGCAGAGAAAATTTCTCTGGAGTCTGCTTGGGGCATAAAGTACCTACGCAAACACTTCCAAACAAAAATCTTAAATCTTCCAGATTTAGTTGCATATTTGGGAGCCATACACACACACAAACATATATATATATATATATATATATATATATATATATATATATATATATATATGTATGTATGTTCTCCCACTGTTTCTTTGAAAATTACTTATCTAATCTCTCTTCCCAATCTTTTCCGACCTTCTCTGTTTGATGCTTCTAGTTATTGTGCAATGTTTTATATGCCCTAACAATTATCCCTTTTTTAACTGCAGCTTCTGTTCTACATTCAACTAAAAACTCAGCTAGTGTAGGTTTTTCATCAATATCTCCCTATCTTGTTCTATTTGCCCATAATCAGATATTAATCCCTGATACCTGATAGAGAAGGACATTGTTAGCCTGCAGTCCAAAGACCTTCTTGGCTTTTTCCCATTCTACTACCTTTCTCTCTCAATTATTTGCTCCCGAAACCTTGGTTTCTTTTCCAGCTTCCTTCAGTAAATTCCAGCCCCTCTTCCTTATTCTCTGTACCCTTAATTGCAGTCTTCCCTATTGGCATAATCTCCTTTCTCCATTCCTGTGTTGGCTTAGTACTTAGTATACTTTCTGCTACTTTATGAATATAACATTCCGCGTGAGTGTTGTTATTCCCCTTTAGGATCTCTGTCCAAAATCCCAGTCTTTCATTATTTCTTGAATTAACCCCCTGCTCCATCATCATTCCCTTTTTACCTTGAATTGCAGCTTTTTGCTTGAGTTATGTATAAGAACTTTAACTATGTAGCTTTAAAATATCACTTCAAATTGGGCAATCATAAACCTCCTTGTTCTATTGGAAGGATTCCACTTGACACTTGCCCTCTTCACTTCCCAGATAACATCCTTCAGCTCTTTTAATTGCTATCCATTAACTTCTCCTCTGGTTGATAAAAATATGCCTGACCTGTGTATAAAACTAAAAGTACAGTTTTGTACCTACCATAAATGTAGATGTTCGAGGATCCACATTGCTGCAGTCATAACCTGTGGGTAGTCCGCTGTCCTCGGTCGGCCCGAATACCAAAGAGCTAGGCTGCCGTCGGTCATTGTCGCCTAGAGCTGATGTCAGTACGTAGTAGTACTTAAGCGCATGACCGACGCCATATCCTCAGTCTTTCTTGCCCCAGATGTCAGAAGGCCTAAAAATGAAGGCCAGAACTAAAGTAGTAAAAGCCCAACAACCACCAGTGTGGAAATAAAGAGTATCCCAAAAAGAAACCCAGCAACCACAACTATAGAGGGGAAGGAGGGAGGGATAATTGGACTGCAGCAATGTGGATCCTCGAACATCTATATTTATGGTAGGTACAAAACTGTACTATGTTCTTCGTCTCACATTGCTGCAGTCATAACCTGTGGGTAGAATCCCAAAGCAAAGGAAAAGGGAGGCTGGCAAACTACAAAGCATTAGGAGCTGCTAACATGCCCTGTAAAACTGCAGTGGCAAACCCAGCCCTGGACTTGGAATAAAGAGGAGATGGTAATGCTTAGTAAAAGTGTGTACTGAACTCCAAGTAGCTGCCTCCAAAAGATGCTTAGTAGCTACCCCCTTAGAAAAGCAGTAGAAGTGGCAGTAGCCCTAGTAGAATGAGGTCTGATCCCAGCAGGAACATCCTTCCCATGATGAGAATAACAAAAAGCAATACAATGACCAATCCACTTTGAAATAGTCTGCTTTGAAACAGCTTTCCCTTGTGAACTCAAAGCAAAAGAAACAAATAACTGTTGAGTCTGTCTGAACTCCTTAGTTCTGCTCAAATAGTAACGTAACTGCCTGTGGATATCCAAAGAATGCAAGACTTTTTCCCCTTTATTTTGGGGATCAGCATAAAACGTAGGCAAATGAGTAGACTGGTTCAAGGCCACATTAGAAACCACTTTAGGCATAAAAGTAGGGTTGGTTCGCAAAGAAACTCTATCCTTATGAAATATCAAAAAGGGTTCAACTGCCATGAGTGCTTGCAATTCAGATACCCTCCTAGCAGAAGTAATGGCCAACAAAAAAGCAGTCTTCCAAGACAAAAACTTCAGTTCAGACGTAGCTGCAGGTTCAAAAGGAGGTAAAGTAAGTTTCTCCAAAACAAAATTGAGATCCCAGGAAGGAGTAGGAGCTCTATGTGGGGGTCTTATATTCTTTGCCCCTCTAAGAAATTGTTTGAACAAAGGATGAGAAAATAAAGGAGGGTCACAATCATAGTGAGCAGAAATGGCTGCAGCATGAACCTTCACAGAAGACAAACCCTTGTCCAGTAATTCAGTAAGATACTGTAGTGCAAAACTCAAATTAGGCACTGAAACATCAAAACCCTTTGCAGTGCTCCAAAGAAAAAATCTCTTCCATTTATCAGCATAAACTTTTCTAGTGCTAGGTCGCCTGGCTTCCGAAATGACATTCAAAACCTGTTGAGGAAGCTGAGACCCCACCGGCTCCATCACAGAATACGCCAGGCTGTTAGATGGAGGGACTGCACCTGAACATTGAGAAAATGATTGTTTGACTGGGACAACAAATGAGGAACCTGTGGCAGAAGCCAAGGAGGCTCCTGGATTAAACTCCTCAGCAGAGGATACTAATGCTGACGTGGCCAATCTGGTGCTATTAGAATCATGAAAGGCTTGTCCTGCCTGACTTTCAAGAGTACCTTGGGGAGAAGAGGCAGAGGAGGAAAAGCATAAACGTGAAGGTTGTTCCAACTGAAAGATAGAGCATCCACTTTGCAAGCATCTGGGTGGAACATCTTTGTGCAAAATTTTGGAAGTTGAAAATTCAGTGGAGAAGCGAACAGATCTATGTCTGGAGTTCCCCAAGCCACAGTCAATTGTTTGAAAACCTGAGGATCCAGCTTCCACTCGTGGGTATCCACAATTTGCCTGCTCAATATATCTGCTAGGGAGTTCTGAGCTCCTGGCAGAAACCGTGCTTGAAGATTGATTCGAAAACTCAGAGCAGTCTCCCACAAAATCATTGCTTGCCTGCAAAAAGGGTAGGGGTTCCCCCCTGCTTGTTGATGTACCACATGACTGTTGTGTTGTCTGTTTGAATCAACACCTGTCCTGGCTGAAGCAGGTCCTTGAAGGCCATCAAAGCAAATTGAACTGCTAACATCCCCTTCATGTTGATATGCAAATGTAGTAGTTTGGGAGGCCACATGTCTTGTATCCATTTCCCATTGAAGTGTGCTCCCCAAGCCAAGTCCGAGGCATCCGTCGTTAGGATCTGACTCGCCTCTGGTCGGGTCACAGAGAGTCCCTTGTTTAGGTGACATTCCTGAGCCCACCACAATAATTCCTTCTGGATGCAAGGTATAATCCGAATGACAGTGTCCAAACCGTGGCAGTGTTGAGTCCACACACTTTTGAGATACCATTGTAGCTTCCTCATATGCAGTTTGGCATTGGGAAGTACTAGAATGCAAGATGCCATGAACCCCAAGGCTTGAAGGACTGTCCTTGCAGTCAGCCTGGACATTACTGATAACTGCTGGAAGTAAAGATGAAGAGTTCTTTGTTTGTCCGGGGTCAGAAAAGCCATCTGAGAAGCTGTATTCAGTCTCACACCCAGAAAGCACATGTCCTGAGAGGGTACTAGACTGGACTTTATTTCGTTCACAGAATACCCTAGGCACCTTAAAACTGCCATTACATACTGGAGATGTTGTAGTAATATGTCTTTGTTTTGAGCAAGAATCAGGCAATCGTCCAGATAAGGGTAAATTTGTATTCCTCTCTGTCTGAAGAAAGCAATCACAGGAGCCAGAACTTTTGTGAATACCCTGGGCGCAGTAGATAAACCAAAGGGCAATGCAGAGAACTGATAATGTGAAGTACCAGCCCGAAATCTCAGGAATCTCCTGCAACTGGGCCTGATAGGGATGTGAAGATAGGCCTCTTTGAGATCCAGGGTTACCATCCAGTGATCTTTGCCTAGCATAGGTAGAAGTTGTTGTAATGTTAACATCTTGAACTTTGGAATGTCTAGGTAGGTATTGAGAATGGACAAATCCAGAATTGGCCTCCAAGTGTTTCCTTTCTTTGGCACTAGGAATAGGCGGGAATAAAATCCTAGGCCTACTTCTGATGGAGGGACCACCTGAATTGCCTCCATCTGCAAAAGCAGAGAAATTTGCTCCTGAGCCTCCAGCCTTTGCTGAGGAGGCACATCCGGCATGCCTTTGAAAGGAGGAAAAGTGTGAAAATAAAACTTGTAACCTTGATTTATTATATCCAACACCCATTGGTCCTGGGTGACCAAATTCCAGTTTTGTTTGAAAAGTCCCAACTTTCCTCCTAGAGGAGCTGCCAGTAAAGAAGGGTCTGGCAGCGGAAGATACAGGTCATTGGGTCTGCTTACGAAAGGGCTGACCCCTACCCTCACCAGAAGACTGTGCAGGAGAGCTCCAAGTCCTAGGTCTGAAAGAACCCTGAGCGTGAGCCCTGCCTCTACCACGTCTAGACCTGCCCTTAGACTGATAATCCGAAGAAGGATAAGACCATCCTCTAGCAGGCCAATTCCTACTAAACTTAGGGGGCTGCACCTGCATAAAATCCTTGACCGTCTGCATAGACTTAGCCTCATCTTCCATCTTTTTCAACACTGATTCCACAGGAGGGCCAAAAAGTACTTCAGATTGAAGAGGAGCATCCAAAATCCGAGCCTTAACATGCTCTGACAAATTTTGATCCTTAAGCCAGGCATGTCTACGAATAACTGAACCTGTAGCAGCCACCCTGGATGAAGCCTGAAGAGCATCAAAACCACACTGCAAAGAATGTTTGCCAACTTGATCTGATGCATGAACCAACTCCTGGAGCTCCTTACACTCTATACCCTCAGATAAAGCATCCACCTTAGATTTCAATTGGCCTAACAAAAAATTCTGATACTTCAGCATATGAAATTGGCAATTCAAAGCCCTCATAGCTAACGTAGAGGAGGTGTACACTTTTTTCCCCCACCTATCTAACGCTCTAGAATCCTTATCCAAAGGAACTGGATTCTTAGCCACAGAAGCCCTAACCTTTCGGACCTTGAATAATAGTTTCCGGATCAGCTCTAGGACTCTTGTACAAATACTTATGTGCTTCTGGAACTCTGTAATACCTGTCTGGCTTAACAGGGGCCGGAGGCAAAGAATCAGGATTAAGGGAAGATTCAGAAAAAACATCCTGAACAACATCTAAGACAGGAGGAATAGCCAAGGGCCTATGTTGTGGCAGAAACAAAACTTCCCTAAGCCTTTTCCGAGAATCTGAAAAATCTTGACCTTCCCACTTGAAATGTTCCCTCATGGAATGTAAAGTCTCAGAAAAAGAAAAATCCTCTGGAGGAGAAGCAGACGGACAGGAGTCCTCTGCATCCGAATCTGAATAGGAAGGGAAATCCTGAATTTCTTCAGCTGAGGATTCAGAGTAGTCAGAGGAATGATCCATTCCCTCTAAATCTGCCTCCACCCTAGGCCTCTTCTCTGGGGGGGGGCATAGAACCCCTGATCAAAGTAATCAAGTCCTCTGCCATTTTCAACATATGCTTTTTAGGAACAGGGGCTGGAGAGCTAGAACTATGACCAGGGTCAACAAGACAAGGTTTGGCCTTAGCATGGCCTTTAGCCACTGAAGTAGAAGGCCTAATAACCTTTTGTAAAGCTGGAACTACAGACACCTGAGAAGCACCCTCAGCCTGGCCTAACTCCTGAGAGGCCAACTCCTGTAAAAGTAAAGTTTCCCCTTGGGATTCAGCCGAACCCTCGGCAGGATCCACAGATTCAACCGGAGGCTCCGTAGAACCGGCGTCCGCAACGGACGACTCATCCGGTTTAGACCTCAAAGATTTATCCTTACGCTTTTTAGCGGTAGCGGGCGTCGGAGGATCCGACGGCATGTTATAGTTACACCGTTTACCAAAAACAAGCCTGGCACAGTCTAATCTTCGTTTAATGGTGCGCTTATTAAATCTAGCACAAAAGCGACACCCGACCACGTCGTGCTCAGGCCCCAAGCAAGGAATACAGAAAGAATGATAATCCCTATGAGGTATCTGTTTCCCACAAGAATTACAATTATTAACTTTTTCTGACATCCGGATAACTGAGGCAAGAAAAGACAAAAATTTCCCCAACGGGGTACTTAGCCCAACTTGGTCTTCGGTCTGAAACTCGATAAATGAAAATTTCAGAACGCCGAATGGCACTTGCAAGCGCTGCTTCTGCTCCGGACCACGCGGCAAGAAAGACTGGGGATATGGCGTCGGTCATGCGCTTAAGTACTACTACGTACTGACGTCAGCTCTAGGCGACAATGACCGACGCCAGCCTAGCTCTTTGGTATTCGGGCCGACCGAGGACAGCAGACTACCCACAGGTTATGACTGCAGCAATGTGAGACGAAGAACATCTAAAACATTTTTGCATCTTGCTTCGAGTTTTTATATTATATTTTGTTTAGTCTTTCCTCACATATCCTTAGCTGCTATAACAGAATGCTTTTTAACTCATACTCCTAAATACTTAATTTTATCATGTCCTCATAAAAATGGGTATTGCTGAACCAATTCATGTGTGGGTATACAGTGTACAGCTATTGCCTTTGTTTTACCTTCATTAATTTTACACCATGAAAAAAAACATAACTGTCTTAGAATGTTTCATAAAACTGAGATGTCCTTTTCGAGTTCTTCCAGGTACAAAATAATACCATCTGCAAATAAAGCCAACTTTTCTTGTATACCATACCAATTATATCCTTGAATTTCTAAGTCCCTTATTTCCTTTGCCAATGGTTGTAAATGGTTGTAAATGTAATGGAAATAAAGTGGAAATACGACATCCTTCCCTGATTCCTCTGATCAGACAGAACTTATCACAGAGGATTTGATTTTTGCCTCTGATATACATCCTCCTAATTAACCTTATTAATTGTATCAGGAAATGCAAATGCTTCTACTGCCCTATGCATAAAATTTCAGTTTACTCTGTCAAATGCATTCTCTGCATCAAGACCAACCAGCAGCAGTAGCATTTTCTTACATTCTGCTTCCCTCTGGATAATCGTTCTATTAATGGTGCCAAATGTTTGCCTCCCCTCCACAAAACCACACTGATCCTTATCTATCAAATTCAGCAACACCTTTGCCATTCTTTTGGCGATTAGAGACAAACGATTTATAATCCTGGTTTAAATTTGAAATGGGTTTATGTGAAGCAGTATATGATGGGTCTTTGGGTATTATGGCCACCACAGCCTTTTTCCAGGATGGTGGTGCTTCCCCTCCTGTTAAAATGCTGGTAAACAAAACCGTTCAGATCTGTATCACTTTCTTCCCTCCAAGCTTTAAAACTTGCACCAGAATACATTCTACTCCTGGAAATTTTCCTGCATATTGGCTATACACCATTTTTATCTTATTTCCTCTTGACTGTTAATTGTTGAGCCTCATCTACCTACAAGTCTAACCTTGACATATTTAAGTCTTCCATAAATACTTCCATTTGTGCTTTTTCTCAATTTCTCCACTTCACTGCTACATACAAATGTTCATAACTCTTCTGAAATATCTCAAATAGCTCTACAGGACTTCTGCTTATTTCTCTTGTTATAGGGTCCTTAGGTTTGGCAACAACCCTTTCTACTTTCAGTTGCCTAACTCACTCTACCCAAAAAAACAGCTGCTTCACAGCAATATTTCTTTACTTATGCTTATTATCTAGGTGCTCCTTAATTTTCGCTTTAACACTTTGCAACTGTGGCACTTCTCTTCTGTGAGAGTCCACTTATTCTGTAATACTTTAACCTTTGCCAGCCCCTTTAAATAATTCCCGTTACTTAACCATATCTCGTTTTATTTTATTTCTACCCTACTTTAAACTCCACTTTCATTTTAACCCACTCACTAGCTATAACTTCTGTCATGCGTTCTACCTTTCCTAATAACTACCAAATAATTTTTACTACCCATTACTTACATTCCTTTTTTTAACAGGTAGGTAGGGGAGCACATTTGTCTCATCTTTACTTCATTACCCTGCATTTTTACTTTAGTAATTATTGGCACACAATCAGAAAAAGGTAATGGATGCGTGTCAAAGTTCTCAATTAAATGTACATGCTCCTGTGAAATATAATTTCTGTCTATTCTAGTCCAGTTATTGTACCTTGGAAAATAATATGCAACTTCTCTCAGAGCTCCTTCTACTGAATTCATGATTACCACACTAAATATTTCTTCAGAAATCTACCCTCTTTTGTTACATTTCACTTCAAGACCCCCACCAGTTACATCTTCATTGTTGCAAACCAAATTACAGTCACCACCTATAAGTAATATTCTCTGCTGAAACCTTATTATTTCTCCAAATATTTTTAAGCTCCATAACAGCAGTTTTAGGTAGAATACAAATACATGCCAGTGCAATCCTCATCCCTTGCTAGTAGCTCCAAAATACCACAAATTGCCACTATATTTTCTCCTCTTCCACCACTAATGGAGCTTCTCTAGCAATTAATATAAGTACTCCTCTTTTCCTTTGTCACTGATATTTTGCTGAATATTAATCCTGAAATCCCTTATCGAATTCACATGCTCAGTTATTTTCAAATATGTCTCATGTAGCACTGCTATTTGTACACTGCATTTCTTAATCTAATTATTATTTCCTTTCTGTCTATACCTGTGAGATCATTCTCAATCAAAGTTAATATTGAAAGCGTCTCCATTATGATGTCGTTATTCCGGGTCTATATTACATCTAAATCACAGGAGTCCGAATGTTGTAATATCGAACCCATATGTTCGAAATGTGAAAACAGCGAAGCCGTGGAACACCAAATTTTTTTCCCAGGGGGGAAAAAAAAAAAAATCGGTGGGCTGTTTTCGCGACTTTGCTATTTTCTCCACTGTGGTGCGATCTCAAAGTTGGTATATTTAAGTGCTGGTGTGTGGGGGGAACAGCCCCCCATGTTGGGGGGTGTGGGGGTGAAGCCCCCCCACATTAGTATAAGTTTAAGTGTACGTGTTTTTTTTTTGTTTTTGTACCGGAACAGCAATTTTTTTCCCCTGGGGAAAAAATCGCTCTTCTGTGTTTTCATACTTTTTGCATTTCGAACTTCTTGGTTTGATATTACATCGTTTGAACTCCTGTGAGTTTGACAATGTAATATAGACCCGTTATTCCCACCTATTACACATGGCAACTTTTCTTTTTTTTTAAATATCCATTTGAAGCTTTTGTGATACATGTACACCCTAATGTTTGGCAGATTAATCCTTTTACAGTGTGTTTTTCTTAACAATGGAACCTATGACATATTTTACAAGACTTTTTGTTTTACTGAAACCCCTCAAACAGAAAAACAAACACACACCCAGAACACCACCATAACCTTTTTACTGAATACAAGCACATTAATGCATGTACATCTTCAAATAATAAAACTGAATCCTCCTAATTGTAACAACTGTCTCAAATAGCTGCAAACACAGGCCCGAATTAACCTAAAACTGAGGTTATTCATGCTAATGCGTGTTATTGCCAGTGGTTCTACTTAACAGTAATTTGTGTCGGTTTTATCTTTATTCCTCTCCCAGATGGGAAAAACAGCTCACATGCTTTTAAAAAACATTAACTTTTAGCCTTGAAGAAGCCAGTGTTCTGGCTTTTTATTGCCATATCAGTTTGTCTCCACGGAAATGTAAGAGAAAAAATTTAGTCCTCAGTTGCAGACTTCTAAAGACTGGATGAAAGATTTATTGTTAAAGGAAAACTTTTCACTATATTCAGTGTTATTTTGATTCCACTTAAAACTTGGTATTAGATTAAGCTAAGGGTCTTAATCCAGACATGCAAGTATTCAAAAGTAAGAAAAAACATATGTTATAATTGTATATTTTTGCCCCCCATCCTCCACCTAAACAACCCAAGATTGCAGCCTATTAACATAAACTTGCTTTTGTCTATTCTTTTTTGCACTGTAATGGCTACATTTTTAATACTAAAAAAGAAGAAAAAAGACAAACATTTACTTTAGCATCTTTATCAAATACATGAGCAAGTAAAAATGCTTTACTATAAAATATGTGATTTATATCTTGAAAAGTCTCATACGGCACTGTTAAGAACAGAAACTGTTTCACTTAGTTACCTTTTTCTTTCCTCTTTTCCTCTCTTCAGTGTCCTTCCAGACATTAATGACATGAAACGAGGCAAATGTCTTTCAGTTGTCTACAAGTTTAACAAAGTCAACAAAAGTCTAGTCTTTCTACTTTTTGTTATAGAGCTCTATGTCACATATTTGAATGATGCTTTGCAGTCTCAAGTTTACTCACTAATTTCAGTGTTGCTGGTCTTTTTCCTGTTTGTCTCAATCTCCCAACTCCAGATTCCAGTTCAATTCCAAACTACTCCTGATTCTTCTAATCAACTCCTGTGCTTTTGTCAGTCAAGCATTTTCCTTTGGAACAACAAAAAAGGTTTCACTGGCAAAGTTTCTCTGTGTGCATTATTAACAGATGAATGGGAAGAAGAGTACTCTTCTGGTTGATGGTTCACATTTTGTTGGAGAAACTTTTGTATTTTCTACTTAGCCTATTCTGCATCAAAAAAATGACTTTGATCCTCCAGTAAAAACATTCTGAAGACAGCTGACAGCAGCTTGAATCTCACACCTGTCTCTCGACATTCCCTGATTGCTGGAATAAATTAATGTTTCTTCTGCCAGGTGTACAGTGAATAATTATTTTTCACAAACACTCAGTCTCATATGTTACCCTTTTTCCACAGTTTTGTCAAGATCAACTCTTTATGCTGGTAGGTATCCACCTTTACTAATACAGGTCTTGTCTGCTTTCTTCTGGCCACACTTGGAGGATACACAAGCAATGCCCTTTCAATTAACAGTTCCTGCTGTGGAATACCACTCCAGTTGCTTATTTGTGCCTTCACAAAATTAAAACAGTTTGTTCTTTTTAGTTTCTCTGGTACAGCATAAAAAAAGTTCTATACTTACCATAACATTCGATCTGTGTTGTCGATTTTCATTCCTCCTTGACTGATGGGGTTCTGCTCCAAGGAGTCAGATCTGGCTCGACCAACTCTGAAAGCTCGTGGCTACCAAGAACTCTTGAACAACTCCCTCATCCACAATGCATCCTTCCCATTAGCTGAGATCTTAATTGCAAGCAATAAAGAAAGATGAACTCTTATAACCTTATACATACATGCGTATAATTCAGATAAAGAGAGAAAGAAGAGGCAATGTCACATCTGGAGCTGGTAATGTTCAAAACATGTAACAAAATTATTACCCCTGTGTACTCCTCTAGAATAAACTTAAAAAAAAAAGGTTGGCGGGAGAGGAATCGAGGAGCAAAGAAAATAAACAACATGAAATGTTACGGTAAGTACATAACTTTTATATGATGCTGTCAATTTCCATTCCGTCCTCAACTGATGGGACACTCTCTCCAGCTTAGAACCCTGGGTGGATTCAAGGAAAGATATTTCTGAGCATCACTGAGCCAAAAGATGTCCTACCTCTGGACACGAGCCGAGATAGTGGCACTGCAAAGTATCTTGTTGACTTGTGACCTTAAAGTTTGAACTCTGGGAAAGGGAAGGGAGGCTGTTGTTGACCTTGTGTACAGTAGTACTCCTATGAATTCTATTTCAGTTGGCTCTAGATTTGACTTCTTGAAATTTATGGTTATTCCTAACCTTATGCAAGAGTGGATGACTACTTCTCTTGCTATGATGAATTGATGCCTGGTTGGAGCTGTAATAAGCCAGTTGCCCAAGTATGGAAACACATGGGATCCTTGCAGTCTTAAGTGAGATGCTACCGCTGCCATACACTTGGTGAATAACCTGGGGGCTGTGGTGAGACCAAAGGTCAGTGCTCTGAAATGATAATGACTAGCTCCTAGCTGAAAGTGGAAGAATCTCCTGGATTGCTTATTTTTAAATGATAGTAAGCATCCTGGAGCTCTAGTGAGCACATACAGTTATCCTTTTTCAAAAATGGAAGAATGGACTGAACATGACCATCTGGAACTTTGTCTTTCAAACAAATCTGTTTAGGTTGCAGAGATCCAGAATTGGTCTCCAGTCCCCTGTTTTCTTTGGCACTAAAAAGAATCTTGAGTACTGTCTGGATCCTTTCTGGTCTGGGGGGTCACCTTGGATGACTCTTTTGTTTAGCGGCTTTTGCATCTGAATGGCTGCTTGACTCCTCTGACTGGGGGGAACACTGGGGTTTTTTCTGGAAAATGGGGGAGGGATGGAAAATTGAATTACATCTCCTCTGGATCCGATCCTCTGTGCCCAAGTATCTTTTGTTATTTCTAGGCAGACTTTCTGGTGCAGGGACAAATGACCCCCAACTGCCTCCAAAGGGGGGACAATCGGGCCTCCGTTCAGGAGCACTGGAAGGGTTTGACAAAGAATGGTTCTCTGGACCCATGGTGCTGTGGGCCTGCTCTGCCACTAGGGTGGCATCTACCATTTGAGTTTCCCTCTCTGCCTCTGGGGAAAGACCCTCCATGTGTGTCCTGGAAAGATCTTTGTGATTTCTTGAACCACATCTTTCCACCTCCCCTAGGATTCTTAGAGAAGGATCTGTGGGGGTGGGGGTGGAGGAAAAATGCACGCCCATGGCAGAAAGAGTCTTTCCATCCTTCTGGACAATGCATCTTTCACTCTGGGACCAAAGAGAGACATGCCGTCAAAAGGAGCATTGATGAGCGTAGACTTAAATGGCTTCATGAAGTCACACAAGCACATCCAGGCATGTCTCCTGATGGCTACGCATGAACCCACTGCCCTTGAGATTCCTTCTGCCACACTGGAAATAAGCCTCACGGTCAAGTTCAATATCAATTGTAGGGTCACCGTCTGTGAGGTGAAAGAAGTAGTCATCTCCACAGACACTGTTACTACAAGGGTATCCGAGAGTTCCACTATCAGATCCCTTGTAATATGGTGAAATGTGCCAGATAGTTCAGGAAAGTCAAGGCAAAGGTCCATGAAGCATAGCCACACTTCCAAAACTTGTCCATTGCCCGCAACTCCTTGTTGGGGGGGGGGGGTAGAGGAACTTTCATTGGCTAGTTCCTTTCTAGTGGCTGCACTACAACCATGGCATCAACTGGGGGGCCTTTGGAACAGAACCTCTTGCCTTCCACAGGGGTCATAATTTTATCAGGCTTCCATGCTATGGGCTCAGTATTGCCAGGCCCCTTCAATACCTGCCACAAGACCAATTTGAGGAGCTCGTCAGCAGGCTGAATCACCCAAGATGTAGATGGGCCGGTGCAAAATGCCTCCAGGAGCAGAGATTCCTCCGACAAAGAATTGCTGGACTTCCAGCCACCCTCTGTTTTTGGATTTCGAGGCACAGGAAGTGACTATGGGGACCCTTCGCTGTCTTCAAAATCTGTGTCTTCAGTGACAGCTTCAGGAGAATATAGAAGCTTCCTCTTACATGTCCTCTTCTGATGGACCTCCTCAGTGATATAATCTGGGGAACTATCAGAAAAGGTAGAAATAGCCAACTGGGTGTCCTGAGGTTTTGGTACTGGCTGTCCCTGAGGGAGGATTAGCCGACACTCTTGACGCAGAGCAGGGGAAGATAAGGGACCTGAGGATATAGGACCTGTCTGCATCATGGAAGCTGGCAGGACTCTCTAAAAAGTCTTAGAGGATGCCCTTCCAGGAGAGGGATAGGAACCCAGGTCTGATCCCTGGTCCTTCCTTGCTCTAAGGAAAGTCACACTGAGGCAGAAGTCAGAGCCGAAACAACCCTTGCTAAAACTCTGAGGTGTAGAGACAGCTCCGAAGCACTAAGAGTCAAATGAAACACCTTGGATCTGCTAAGGTAGAATCGAATTCGAGAGCTCTCCATATCTGCAAGCACTGAGGAGCTCAGAGCAAGCTTTGGATCTGAGTATACAGCGATCTTTGGATCCAAAGGAGATGGGCCAGGACAACTCAGATTCAAGGGCTCCAAACTCACAGAGGGAGTCAGAGGAAGAAGAGTTAGAGGTGGTATCTTGGATATATGGGCTTCCTGACCCGAAGGGGTAGGAGCCAAAGCAACAACTAGGAGGCTCTGTGCCGAAAGTATCTGTCTCACTACCCTCTCCACATCTTCTACAGTAAGGCTCCAAGAAAAGTGAGAGGACTGCCTAGAAGGAGAATCCAGTTTACAAAGAAAAGGAGAAGACATTCTAGACAGGACAAGGTCCACAGATGGAGAGTAACTTGTCCTAGAAAGTATGCCCAGTGGTCTAGAAGAAGCCAATGTCTTTGGAGCCAATTAATCTTTAGTATTTGGAGACTCCAGATCTGAAGAAACAGTCCGATCGTTAGACATACTTTTTAATTTTGTCTGATCTGCGGGGGTCAGATCCGATAATTTAATTTTATTTTTCTTGGATGGATCCGAGAAAACTGTTGGATCTAAACACGGCCTTTTGAAGTTTTCTCTGAGGTCATAGAGGAAACAGAAGAGGAGCTTGGAGATGAGTGAGACAACTTTCTGATGTCTATCCAGAGATGGCAACACCAAAGGAAGGTGGTAAAAGCTCCTTCAAGATTAATTTGTTCTTGCGTTCCAATAATGCTTGGGTGTTGAAGGCATGACATACTGCACAACTCTCTTGCAGATGGAGGGGCCAAGGAGTAGACACAAAGGCTGTGCGAGTCAGAGAAAAAAATCTTTTGTCCGCACTTCCCACACTTCTTAAAACCTGCAGGTATTTTTTTCTTTTTCAGCCACGTTAAGAACAACTATTTGTAGGAACTGCACAGAAGAAACTGCAACATCACCATAAAAGGAAAAAAAGCTATCAAGAATATTGGAATCCCCCCTTTTTTTAAACAAGAAAAGGGGGGAAGGAACTACCTACAAAGGTAGTAAGGCTACAATAAACATAGAAGGGTAAGGGAGAGAAAAACAGGGAGAAAGAGATGCTGATGATACTATCTAGAGTACACTAGTAAAATAAAGAGAAAAATTAAAGAAAGGTTATTGCAGAAGAAAATAATGCAAGCACTTATCTATCCTAAGTAGCTCGGGAGTCAAACAACAGTGTCTTTCATCTAACGGCAGCAAACGAGATTTGTGGTAATGGGGAGGATGCACTGTGGGTAAGGGAGAAGCTCGAGAGTTCTGGGCTGCCATGAGCTTTTACAGTAGGAGAGTCCAATCTGATGCCTCAGATCTGAACCCCATCAGTCGAGGACGGAATGAAATTTAACAACATTAGATAGAATGTGATGTTATTAACATAATGCTTACTGGCAGTCTAGAAGGGCATTAATGCCTGTGCGTGAATATTTGTATGTATAATGTGAGATCCATGTTGTCTTGATTTTCATCAGCTTCAAACACATGGGTTGTCGAATCCAACATGATCTGACCTCAGCACCGATCCTGAAGCTTATTGGTTCCACACTTCTGATGCCACCCCTACCCATAATTCCCTTAGGCTGCACCACTAATACTCGGACTGAGTTTGTCCATGTGTGTATCTATCTATATATCTACACACACACACACACACACACACACATATATATATATATATATATATATATATATAGATATATACATACACACACATAAAGATAAGATGCAGATACACACAATATATATATATATATATATATATATATATATATATATATATATATACATACACACACATAAAGATAAGATGCAGATACACACACAATATTACATATATTCATACACACTCATATCAGTCTAGTGAGACTATGCACAGACAGCGATCATCTAGAAGCATAGGTGACAACTGGGAAGGAGTTAAGGAGAGAGGGAGTTTGAAGCAGATGAAATCAGACAACATGGATCTAACATTATGGTAAGTGTATAACTTTTCTATCCAGTATTGTCTATTTTTCTGTTCAAACATGTGGGACAGAATCCCAAGCTGTTAAACTGGGTGGTATGAAGGAAGGACATTCTTGAGGATGGTGGAACCAAAACATGAACCTGACCTTGATTGTGTGTCCAGCTTATAGTAGGACACAAAGGTGTGTACCCTTGCTCATGTGGCCTCTGACAAAATGACAATCCTCTACTGAAGGCTGTAGAAGTAGCAAATGCTCTTTTTAAATGTGCTTTAGGTTTACTTGCTAAAAGCAAACTTTTTCTACAATATATGATGGAAATGCAATTTGAGAGCCATCTGGACAGGGTTACTTTAGAAACTGCTTTGCCTAGTTTTGGCTTAGAAAAGAAATGAATAATTGATCATCGTTTACATCCTTTGACTATAGAATTTGAGTTGTCTGTGAAGATCTAACAAATGTAGGAGGTATCCTCCCTTGTTTGATTATCTTGGAAAGAAAACAGGAAGATGTATAGATTGAGTTAAATTAGCAATGGATGCCACTTTAGGAAAAAATGATGCATTAGTTCCAAGAGAAACTCTGTCCTTGTGAAAAATCAGGTATGGGGGCTTAGATGAGACAGCCTGTAGTTTCGAGATTCATCTGGATGATGTCACTGTGACTAGAAAAATGGTTTTCCATGAAAGAAATTGTAAAGCTACTGTATTAGCAGGTTCAAAGAGAGGATGAGTCAAAGTCTGAAGTACAATAGTGATGTCCTATGGAGGTGCTGGGTCTCTTATGGGCACTCAGCAGAAAAAAGAAGTTATGTTCTTACCATAACGTTCCATGCTTGTTGTCCTTCATCTGGCCTTCCTTCTTGCTGTTTCAGATCGGAGCCAAACTCTGCTCTGACTTGGCCACATACTATAGCTCAAAATGTCTTTACTGGCTCGAGGCTAACCCCTACCCCAACATGCCTAGCAGTAGCTACCCAGATGTCGTTTGTGATAAATGACCACTAGACAAAGCAGGTAAAAAAAATCAATTTACTGAAAGTTACCATAGCAGATAATCCCCTTGTAACAGGAAGGAGGCATAATAAGGGAGGGGACAAAGACTATATCTAAACAGCTGGAGTGACAGCAAAAACTCAACCAGTGTAGCCAAATAAATGAAATCCTCTCAATAATCCAAGAAGGGGGAAGGAGGGAGGGACGTAAGAAGGAAGGAAGGCGAGATGAAGGACAATAAACATGGAATGTTAGGGTAAGAACATAACTTCTTTATGTTATGTTGTCCCTATCTCGCCTTCCTTCTTGCTGTTTGGGACAGAGTCCCCAGCAGCTAAATCCTGGGTGGCTCACTGGAAAAAACTCTTCAGGACCGTGGAAGCAAAGGATGCCCTGTTCCGGGAGGTAACTCTGTAATGAGTAATAAAGGCATGGGGGTTAGCCCATGTTTCTGCCTCACAGAGAGAATCTAAAGGTAGTCTAGCTTGAAAAGCGATAGAGGTAGCCAAAAAC
This sequence comes from Protopterus annectens, assembly GCF_019279795.1. Lineage (NCBI taxonomy): Eukaryota > Metazoa > Chordata > Ceratodontiformes > Protopteridae > Protopterus > Protopterus annectens. The sequence goes on along the minus strand of NC_056737.1, from coordinate 591,993,918 downwards.
CTAGTTGAGTGTCCTCTAATCTTTCCTGGGATTTTCATGTTTCATGACTCATAAACATATGTGATGGTGTTCGAAAGCCACTTTAACAAGGTTACTTTTGACACCTGAGAACCTTGCTTCTTCTCTGAAAAGGATATAAATAATTGGTCCGATTTTCTAATGTCCTTGGTTCTATGTAAATAAAAGCGAAGTTGCCTATGAACATCCACTTGATGGAGCTTATACTATGCCTTGATGCCATAATTGGATAAGAAAACAGGAAGTTCAATGGACTGATTCAAATTGTACTCTGAACATCCTTTTGGCAAAAAGGAAGGATTAGTTCTGAGAGAGACTCTTTCTTTGTTGAAAATTAAATAAGGAGGGCGGATGGATAGTGCCTGTAACTCTGAAACCCGCCTGGCTGATGTAATAGCAATCAAGAAATGGGTTTTCCATGACAAAAACTTTAGAGTCACCAAAAGACAATGTTCCTGCACATAGAGCAACTGCACGGCACTGAAGTGAAATGTGTAGCAAGAAACAAGTAGAGCCAGCAGACGTTGATCTGGAAATCCAATTTTATTGTGAAAGGTTAAAAAACCTACACATTTATGTACAGACCGGTTTCGGTAGAAAAAACACAACCTTCTTCAGTGTATTCAAACATACCATAAATGTGATCAGCTTATATAGAAACATCTACCAGCCTATTGGTGGGTCATAAATTCTCATTGAGACCAGGTGGGAATAATCCCCCCAGTTTAATTATCCATTTTTTCTCCTTGGTATTAAGAATTGAGTGCCATCCTGTTTTGTTGATCCTGTTCCCTGATATAATATCAATAATAATAAAAGTAAATTTGGCAGTGTGGTGTTCCAAAAAAATGTTTATACAATGCACTGCTGTTTTTCTTGTTACAAATGTTGCTGAAATGCTCTGATATTCTGATTCTGAGTGGTCGTGAAGTTTGTCCTATGTAAAAAGCACCACAGTGACAGCTAGCCATGTAAATAATCCAATCACTGCTACAATTAGCAAAAAAATTGATATCATATACCTGTGAGCAATTTCTGCTGGAAAACTGTTTGGATTTATTGATTTTGTCACAGTTGGTGCAGTGTCCACATGGAAAACAACCTATTAAGGTCTCCCCAGATAATGTGGTTTGTTTGAATTGTGTACTAATAGGCTTGTTACCATGTTTAAAGTGATTGAAAAAACTCCCTAAGTTTTTGCCTTTTCTGTATGAAAATTGACATTGAGTTGGAATAAAATTAGAAATATCTGGATCATATGCTAAAATGTTCCAATGTCTGTTGATACTGTCAATCAATTGGTTTGTGTTCCGAGCATATGTAGTAGTAAATCTGAGAGTAGTACATTCCTTGCGAGTGTGTTCTTTATATTGTAAAAAATTAACTGTGTGTGGAATTTGTTATGTTGCTGGCAGTAATAACATCACCCATACCATAGCCTCTCGACCTGAAACGTTCTGTAAGGTCCTTCCTGTGATGTTGGAAAGCGGAATCTGTGGAGCAAATCCATTTAATGCGTATGAACTGTGATTTCGGATGTTTTGTATTACATGGGGTGGATGGAAACTAGAGCCATGTAACATTGTATTAAATTCAGGATGTTTCCTAAATACCTCTGTAGAGAGTGTATTATCAAACTGTTTAGTGATCGAAACATCCAAAAATGTGATATTGTTGTAATCATAATGGACTGTAAACTCCATACCCCATTTGTTGTGATTCAAATATGATACAAAATCCATCAAGCCTGGTATGTCCCCTCTCCAAATCATCCAACAATCGTCAAGATAACGTCGCCAGATATCAATGTTTTCTAAAAAGGTGTTATTATTGCAATCATATATAAGGTGATGTTCAACAAAAGCCATGAAAAGATCTGCATATATGGGAGCAAAAGATGCTCCCATGGCTGTACCCTTTACCTGCCAATAACATTTATCTTTGTAATAGAAAACATTGCTTGTTAAGACAAATTTGGCTAGTTCTACCAAAAAGGAATTAAATAACGGTTCATATAAACCAGCTTTGTCTAGCCAAAAGGAAAGGGCCTCCAAACCAGACTTATGAGGGATGTTAGTATATAATGAACACACATCAAGAGTACACATAACCCAATCATCCTCCAGCTGATTGTCTGATACAATATTCAGGAACATAGTGGTATCATGTATGCGTGACCTTACCAAACTGAGTAAAGGTTTCAAATGTAGGGTCAGGAACAATGAAAGGGGTTCCGTGATGTACCCTTTGCCAGAAACAATCGGTCTCCCCGGAGGGTTCACCAAATTTTTGTGTGTCTTGGGCAAAAAATATATATATTGTATAGCAGGGTCATGTACAATAAGTTGTTGTGCAGTTTCATTTGTGATAATGGACTCATCCCTGGCCCAAAGTACAAAATCTTCAATCTGCTTTTTGAACCTAAAAGTAGGATTGATGGTCATTGGTGAATAATATTTTGGATCAGAAAGCTGTCTCGTAGCCTCCCTATCATAATCCAACCAATTCAAAATCACCACAGCACCCCCTTTGTCCGCTGAAATGATTACAATGTCTTCATTATTTTGTAACTCAAAAATGGCCTGTTTTTCTGCTGAAGAGATGTTATTTGATTTAAATCGGACGTCTTGCCCAAAGAAGTGAAGATCTTTGAGAATGTTTCTCTGAAATTGAAGAACTAGAGGGTGCATGGGTGGATTGAATGTGGATTTGTGGTAAATTAATTTATCACTTCTAGAGAAGCTAGTATCACCAAAAAACAATTTTAAATTTAATAACCTACAAAATGAAAAAACATCCTGAGCCATATTATCTTCTGAAATGATAAAGCCAGGTACAAAAGACAACCCTTTATTCAAGACAGACAGTTGTATGGGTGAGGGTACATAATCAGATAAGTTCAAAACATTATTGTCGATAGACACATTTATTTCTCCATTACCATTTGTAATAAACCCTGAATATTGGTAATGTCTTCTGTGTTTCCTCCCTCCCCTATGCTGCTTTGGCCTAAAGGGATGTGACATGTGTTCCTTTTGGGGGCCGGTGAACCAGTTGCTGACTGTGGCTTACTATCAGTACATGAGGAAACATCCTCAGTAGAGGAAGCAGAGGTTCTGCTTGATCTTTTAAGGATAGACCTGGGTCGTTTTTTTCCTAGATGATCTATTAAACGTAGGGGTGAACCTAACTTGTTTTATGTTATATGCAAAAGGGTTGGAGGTTTGATAATCCCCTTGATCCCTTTGGAACTTCTTAAGTTTCCTAGTCCGCAATTGTTCTTCTAGTGTCTTAAGGTCCCCTGCTATTTTATTCAAATGAGTTTGGAAGGATGGTTCGCCTTCATAAGGTTTAATATCATCCACTAGCCTAGTGACCACCTGGATTTCAGAGTCTATAGTCCTGTCATAAAATTTCGACAAAGATTCCACAAAAGAGATGGTTGCCTGTTGCTGAATGGATGACCACTGTTCAAAAAGTTCCTCATCAGCATTGGAAACTAGTGGCTGAATGCGCACTCGAAGGCCCCTGGGTGTAATGCCTTTGGCCAAATAGGCCTTGAAAAGTTTTGAGTGCCAAATGTTCGATCTAAGGGTTTTGAGGTGTAAAAACAGATCAGGAAAACATGAAGCACATTTAGAAGCAGAGTCAGATGTACCCAAAATATTGGTGTTATCACCAATGTTGCAACTCAGCCCAAAGGCTCTGAGGTCCTCTCTATCCGAAGATAGACCTGTGATGAAACTGGTAAAATCCATGAGGAAAAAAGAACTGACAATATAGTCTGAAAACTAAGTCAGCAAATATTAATATTAATTCAAGGACAATAACAGCCCAATACAATCGGCTGTGTCCTTATTAAATCTGCATTGACAACAGAATACTTATAATGATGGAAAACCCCAACAGTGGTCAATAATACAACAACAGGCAACCAATCCTGGAAGATAAATATCTGGTCTTGACAGAGCTATAGACAATGGTGAATATAAAAATAACAATATATCTGTTATAAAAATAATGGCTTCCCAATTATTCCAAACTCATATTGAAAAATGTGAACAAATATGTTCTAAAGGGTAACAGTGAGCCACAACCCAATCAAATGAAATCCTGGAAAGACCATATGGTAATTCCAAATAATTGGATTGTTATGATTGAAAAAAATATATCTAATCCTTTGATATATAAGGGATCATGAGAATGTTCAATAAGTCCAATTCTAAAGTGAAAAAACAATCAGACTCAGGTTGAAAGACAGACAAGCAAGCCACAATAAAAAAATTTTTATAACATAGTGATATCCCAAATGATAATTGTACCAAAAAGTCTGGTATCTAATAGCAAAATACTGACTGTTAACAAATCAGAAAAAGTCAGACAATAATGAATTCCTAGGCAATATTGAGAAACCATATATAAAAACTGACTATTGTAATATGCTGTATAAGGCAATGGTTAACCAAGGCACTCCTAAACCAAAAACATGTCAAGTTGGTCTCTCTTCACAGGAAGGGACAAATATAGACCATATTGTTCCCAAGGAATTGTAGGCAACCTGACATTGAGGTAAATAACAGTACTGCAGATGTTGTACTAAAAAACTGTGAATAGAAATATGTCCTATGAAGTATAATATTACTAAAGAAGGCACATTTGAACGGTACAAGCCTATAGTAAAAGGCTATAGTAAAAGGACTAATACAAATGTCCAAAATATAGCAAAGAACAATGACAATGCCTAATCACCAAACCTGTTGAAATAGTCCAAAAAATGTAATTATGGAAAGCACTTGTCCTCAGTTTGTAAAGACGAATTACTCACAAAAAATGAGTCGTATTGAGTTAATTAGGAGTCCATTAATAGTTCTGGTCGCCAACCCAAAAATTATATGATGAAAAAAGTATCCAACTAGCGAAGTGAATACAAATGTAAGTCACAAATCATAACCTTGATGGAATAATGCAGAAAACGCTATATACGCAGCCATGGACCTTGATTATAAAACATAATCTCCCAAGTCAAATTGTGCAGCAAACAGGCAAACAGGCACTAAGAAAAATAAAATGACACCAACGCAAAAAATGCGTGATCTTGTTCAATAACAGTACCTGAAAATTCCCATCTGTAGTACGATGATTAATCCTTTACGAAATACGAAGTTGATCCAACCTGGTCCAACTTACAAAAAGGTCGACCCCGTAGTGTAGTAAGACATACTCTTCCAAATAAAGAGCTTCAAAGGCACATTGAACAAGATCGTAAGCCTTAGTTTAACAACAGAATTACTTCTTGTTATGTATGCAGCTGCCAAATTCAAACTCACAGAAATTGGTCAATTGGATTTCCAGATCAACGTCTGCTGGCTCTACTTGTTTCTTGCTACACAGTTCACTTCAGTGCCGTGCAGTTGCTCTACGTGCAGGAAACATATCTTTTGGTGACGCTCCTTTTCATTTCCTGCTGGGGGCTGTTGATCCTGGGCTGACTGTCTTGGTTCACAGTCGGATATCCACGATTTCTACTTTTTGGATCTACCATTTGGGTCTTTTTGATTTTCATCTATTGTTTTTCTCATTTTGGACACTAAACATCCTATGTTTGTTGACGGATGATTAGTTTGCTCTTTCCGGCATATTTGGCTTTTTTTACATGCAGATGCACGTGCTTGCTATACGCGGCGTTGTTTTTGACCAATTTCTGTGAGTTTGAATTTGGCAGCTGCATACATAACAAGTAATTCTGTTGTTAAACTAGGGCTTACGATCTTGTTCACTGTGCCTTTGAAGCTCTTTATTTGGAAGAGTATGTCTTGCTACCCTACGGGGTCGACCTACAGATGGGACTTTTCAGGTACTGTTATTGAACAAGATCACGCATTTTTTGCGTTGGTGTCATTTTATTTTTCTTAGTGCCTGTTTGCCTGTTTGCTGCACAATTTGACTTGGGAGATTATGTTTTATAATCAAGGTCCATGGCTGCGTATATAGCGTTTTCTGCATTATTCCATCAAGGTTATGATTTGTGTCTTACATTTGTATTCACTTCGCTAGTTGGATACTTTTTTCATCATATAATTTTTGGGTTGGCGACCAGAACTATTAATGGACTCCTATTTAACTCAATACGACTCATTTTTTGTGAGTAATTCGTCTTTACAAACTGAGGACAAGTGCTTTCCATAATTACATTTTTTGGACTATTTCAACAGATTTGGTGATTAGGCATTGTCATTGTTCTTTGCTATATTTTGGACTTTTGTATTAGTCCTTTTACTATAGCCTTTCACTATAGGCTTGTACCATTCAAATGTGCCTTCTTTAGTAATATTATGCTTTATAGGACATATTTCTATTCACAGTTTTTTAGTACAACATCTGCAGTACTGTTATTTACCTCTATGTCAGGTTGCCTACAATTCCTTGGGAACAATATGGTCTATATTTGTCCCTTCCTGTGAAGAGAGACCAACTTGACATGTTTTTGGTTTAGGAGTGCCTTGGTTAACCATTGCCTTATACAGCATATTACAATAGTCATTTTTTTATATATGGTTTCTCAACATTGCCTACGAATTCATTATTGTCTGACTTTCTGATTTGTTAACAGTCAGTATTTTGCTATTAGATACCAGACTTTTTTGGTACAATTATCATTTGGGATATCACTGTGTTATAAAAATTTTTTATTGTGGCTTGCTTATCTGTCTTTCAACCTGAGTCTGATTGTTTTTTCGCTTTAGAATTGGACTTATTGAACATTCTCATGATCCCTTATATATCAAAGGATTAGATATATTTTTTTCAATCATAACAATCCAATTATTTGGAATTACCATATGGTCTTTCCAGGATTTCATTTGATTGGGTTGTGGCTCTCTGTTACCCTCTAGAACATATTTGTTCACATTTTTCAATATGAGCTTGGAATATATGGGAAGCCATTATTTTTATAACAGATATATTGTTAGTTTTATATTCACCATTGTCTATAACTCTGTCAAGACCAGATATTTATCTTCCAGGATTGGTTGCCTGTTGTTGTATTATTGACCACTGTTGGGGTTTTCCGTCATTATAAGTATTCTGTTGTCAATGCAGATTTAATAAGGACACAGCCGATTGTATTGGGCTGTTATTGTCCTTGAATTAATATTAATATTTGCTGACTTAGTTTTCAGACTATATTGTCACTTCTTTTTTCCTCATGGATTTTGCCAGTTTCATCACAGGTCTATCTTCGGATAGAGAGGACCTCAGAGCCTTTGGGCTGAGTTGCAACATTGGTGATAACACCAATATTTTGGGTACATCTGACTCAGCTTCTAAATGTGCTTCATGTTTTCCTGATCTGTTTTTACACCTCAAAACCCTTAGATCGAACATTTGGCACTCAAAACTTTTCAAGGCCTATTTGGCCAAAGGCATTACATCCAGGGGCCTTCGAGTGCGCATTCAGCCACTAGTTTCCAATGCTGATGAGGAACTTCTTGAACAGTGGTCATCCATTCAGCAACAGGCAACCATTTCTTTTGTGGAATCTTTGTCGAAATTTTATGACAGAACTATAGACTCTGAAATCCAGGTGGTCACTAGGCTAGTGGATGATATTAAACCTTATGAAGGCGAACCATCCTTCCAAACTCATTTGAATAAAATAGCAGGGGACCTTAAGACACTAGAAGAACAATTGCGGACTAGGAAACTTAAGAAGTTCCAAAGGGATCAAGGGGATTATCAAACCTCCAACCCTTTTGCATATAACATAAAACAAGTTAGGTTCACCCCTACGTTTAATAGATCATCTAGGAAAAAACGACCCAGGTCTATCCTTAAAAGATCAAGCAGAACCTCTGCTTCCTCTACTGAGGATGTTTCCTCATGTACTGATAGTGAGCCACAGTCAGCAACTGGTTCACCGGCCCCCAAAATGAACACATGTCACATCACCTTTAGGCCAAAGCAGCATAGGGGAGGGAGGAAACACAGAAGACATTACCAATATTCAGGGTCTATTACAAACGGTAATGGAGAAATAAATGTGTCTATCGACAATAATGTTTTGAACTTATCTGATTATGTACCCTCACCCATACAACTGTCTGTCTTGAATAAAGGGTTGTCTTTTGTACCTGGCTTTATCATTTCAGAAGATAATATGGCTCAGGATGTTTTTTCATTTTGTAGGTTATTAAATTTAAAATTGTTTTTTGGTGATACTAGCTTCTCTAGAAGTGATAAATTAATTTACCACAAATCCACATTCAATCCACCCATGCACCCTCTAGTTCTTCAATTTCAGAGAAACATTCTCAAAGATCTTCACTTCTTTGGGCAAGACGTCCGATTTAAATCAAATAACATCTCTTCAGCAGAAAAACAGGCCATTTTTGAGTTACAAAATAATGAAGACATTGTAATCATTTCAGCGGACAAAGGGGGTGCTGTGGTGATTTTGAATTGGTTGGATTATGATAGGGAGGCTACGAGACAGCTTTCTGATCCAAAATATTATTCACCAATGACCATCAATCCTACTTTTAGGTTCAAAAAGCAGATTGAAGATTTTGTACTTTGGGCCAGGGATGAGTCCATTATCACAAATGAAACTGCACAACAACTTATGGTACACGACCCTGCTATACAATATATATATTTTTTGCCCAAGACACACAAAAATTTGGTGAACCCTCCGGGGAGACCGATTGTTTCTGGCAAAGGGTACATCACGGAACCCCTTTCATTGTTCCTGACCCTACATTTGAAACCTTTACTCAGTTTGGTAAGGTCACGCATACATGATACCACTATGTTCCTGAATATAGTATCAGACAGTCAGCTGGAGGATGATTGGGCTATGTGTACTCTTGATGTGTGTTCATTATATACTAACATCCCTCATAAGTCTGGTTTGGAGGCCCTTTCCTTTTGGCTAGACAAAGCTGGTTTATATGAACCGTTATTTAATTCCTTTTTGGTAGAACTAGCCAAATTTGTCTTAACAAGCAATGTTTTCTATTACAAAGATAAATGTTATTGGCAAATAAAGGGTACAGCCATGGGAGCATCTTTTGCTCCCATATATGCAGATCTTTTTTAATGGCTTTTGTTGAACATCACCTTATATATGATTGCAATAACAACACCTTTTTAGAAAACATTGATATCTGGCGACGTTATCTTGACGATTGTTGGATGATTTGGAGAGGGGACATACCAGGCTTGACGGATTTTGTATCATATTTGAATCACAACAAATGGGGTATGGAGTTTACAGTCCATCATGATTACAACAATATCACATTTTTGGATGTTTCGATCACTAAACAGTTTGATAATACACTCTCTACAGAGGTATTTAGGAAACATCCTGAATTTAATACAATGTTACATGGCTCTAGTTTCCATCCACCCCATGTAATACGAAACATCCCGAAATCACAGTTCATACGCATTAAACAGATTTGCTCCACAGATTCCGCTTTTCAACATCACAGGAAGGACCTTACAGAACGTTTCAGGTCGAGAGGCTATGGTATGGGTGATGTTATTACTACCAGCAACATAACAAATTCCACACATAGAGTTAATTTTTTTACAATATCAAGAACACACTCGCAAGGAATGTACTACTCTCAGATTTACTACTACATATGCTCGGAACACAAACCAATTGATTGACAGTATCAACAGACATTGGAACATTTTAGCATATGATCCAGATATTTCTAATTTTATTCCAACTCAATGTCAATTTTCATACAGAAAAGGCAAAAACTTAGGGAGTTTTTTCAATCACTTTAAACATGGTAACAAGCCTATTAGTACACAATTCAAACAAACCACATTATCTGGGGAGACCTTAATAGGTTGTTTTCCATGTGGACACTGCACCAACTGTGACAAAATCAATAAATCCAAACAGTTTTCCAGCAGAAATTGCTCACAGGTATATGATATCAAATTTTTTGCTAATTGTAGCAGTGATTGGATTATTTACATGGCTAGCTGTCACTGTGGTGCTTTTTACATAGGACAAACTTCACGACCACTCAGAATCAGAATATCAGAGCATTTCAGCAACATTCGTAACAAGAAAAACAGCAGTGCACTGTATAAACATTTTTTGGAACACCACACTGCCAAATTTACTTTTATTATTATTGATATTATATCAGGGAACAGGATCAACAAAACAGGATGGCACTCCATTCTTAATACCAAGGAGAAAAAATGGATAATTAAACTGGGGGGATTATTCCCACCTGGTCTCAATGAGAATTTATGACCCACCAATAGGCTGGTAGATGTTTCTATATAAGCTGATCACATTTATGGTATGTTTGAATACACGGAAGAAGGTTGTGTTTTTTCTACCGAAACCGGTCTGTACATAAATGTGTAGATTTTTTAACCTTTCACAATAAAATTGGATTTCCAGATCAACGTCTGCTGGCAAAAACTTTAGAGGACAAGAAGAAGCTGGCTCAAAGGGAAGGAGAATTAGAGCTGCTAAAACTAAGTTTAAATCCCACGGTGGGGGAGGTTTCTCTTACTGGGGGTCTTAAAAGGGCAGTACCTCATAAGAAGGCCTTGCAAAGTTTATGTGACATGACATTAGAACCTACGTGTCCTGCGTGAAAATTGGAAATGGCAGCCAGTTGTACCCGAATCGTAGCTGCAGCTGCGCCTCGTTCAAAGGTTTCAGCCAAAAAATCAAGAATCTTTGAAATAGGTGCAGTAAAGGGATCAATCTCATTTTTTTTGCCCAATAAGAGAATCTCTTCCATTTACTAGTATAAAGTTTCCTGGTAATGGGTTTGTGAGAAGAAACCAAAATGTGTTGAACTGCAGGGGAGATTTCTGGAAGCCTGGCTAGGATTAGAAGTGGAGAAACCAAGCTGTCAGCTTGAGAGTTTGAATGGAGGGATGGGGAGCACCTGACTGATGTGTCAGGAGGTCTGGAACTGGGTCCAAAATCCAAGGCTCCTCTTGCAGGTGATGCCAAAGGAAAGGAAACCATATCTGACGAGGCCAGTAAAGGGGCAATAAGGATCAATTTGCAACCCAACAATTTTGCTTTCTGAAGAACTTTGGGAATTGGGGGGGAAGGCATAAAGCAGTCCCGGGGGCCAATCGTGAACAAGTGCATCCCTGGGTGACTGTCCCGGTGGTGGGACTAGGGAGAAGTAACTGCTGCATTTGTTGTTTAGGGGAGTGGCAAAGATAGAAGCATTGCTGGCCCCATCTGCTAAAAATCAGATCCGCAATTTCCTGTTTCAGGGACCACTCGTGAGGCATAAGTATTGCCCTGCTGAGCTTGTCCACTATCACGCTGGATTTTCCCGGGATGTGCGTTGTGATCAGAAAACGTTGGGAAGACATTGCCCATTGCCATACTCGTAGGACCTCCCGACACAACGGGTAAGACCTGGTTCTGCCCTGTTTGTTGATATACCACACAACTGATATCTTGTCTGTCTGTACTGCTATAGTCCCTGAAGGAAGACAGTCTTGAAGTGCTTGCAATGCCAAGAGCACCACACTCATCTCCAGGACACTGATGTGCAAATGGTACTTGTGTGTTTGCCAAGTCCCTTAAACAGTCTGTCCCAGATAATGCCCCCTACTCCATCTGGGAAGCATCCGTGGTCACTTTGGCTACTGGCTGGGGGGTCAGGAACAGTCTGCCTAGGGTGACCTGGGGGGAGAAGAGCCACCACTGCAGATCTTTCCTGCAGGACTATGTTACTGAAATCAGGTGTGACATTGGTAGATCCTGGAATGACCACTGAGTGAAAAGGGGCCACTGCAGAATTCTCATATGGAAGGGCACCATAGGGACCAGAGTAATTGCTGCTGCCATAGAACCCAAGACCTTCAGTACATACTGTGCCTGAATTCTCTTTTTTGTCATGAGTACTGAGACTTGTTGACGAATAGTAGAGACCCTTTCTTGAGGAAGCCTCGTTATCATGTCTCTTGTATTTAATTCTGCCCCTATAAATGTAATACACTGACAAGGCAACAAGGCAGATTTTTCTTAATTTATGGTGATGCCTAGTTGCGCAGAAGTGTGAATTGTGCGGTCCCGCGCTTTTATCAGGTGATGCTCGGTGGTGGCAGTAAGGAGCCAGCCATCTAGATACGGAAACACCTGGAATCCTAAATGCCTCAGGTGAGCCTTAACTACTGCCATGCATTTGGTGAACACCCTGGGGGCTGTGGTGAAACCAAAGGGCAGAGCTCTGAACTGATAATAACTATCTCCCAGCTGGAAGTGTAGATTTCTCCTGGATCGCCTGCTCATTTTTATATGGTAGTATGCATCATAAAGATCGATAGAGCACATCCAATTGTCCTGACCCAAAAAGGGGAGAATGGACTGCAGTGTCACCATCCGTAAATAAAAGTTATGTACTTACCATAACGTTCCATGTGAGTTGTTTATCTCACCTTTATTCTCACTGATGGGTTCAGAGCCGATCCTCGGCTCCGACACGGCCGATAGCAAGCTCAAGGTTTGCCAGTAGCTGGAGACCAGCCCCTTATCCCACAATGCACTGCTGGAATTACCTCATATGTTGTTTGCTGCGAATAATAGACTATACATATACATAGGTTCATACCAGGCTATCTGCCCTAGGGCATTTATAAGCCTAGCCAGAGTGTGTTTAGCTTTCGCCACCCATTTTAAATTAATTTTGCTATGCCCTTTTTCGAGGTTAGTATACTGTGCCTCTGTCTAACAGTGACACAGAAGTGATACCTGGGGTAAACCTACGATCTCCCATCCACTCATCAAGATTCCTCTTGAAGAGAGTCAGTGAGGGACTCTACCTAACCTGGACTGGGATTTTATTCTAGAGTGAAGGGAGCCTCTGGGTTATGAATCTATCCCTCCAGCATGTCCTATTTATTTCAGTGCTGAGGTTCAAGTCTCTCGAGCGAGTAGCTCGATGGGATTCGGATTTTCTGAGGTGCAGCATGTCCATTAATTCCAGGTTGGACATGGCTTTATACGTCAGGCACAGATCGCCTCTGAGCAGGCGGTATGCCACTGAGTAGAGCTGGAGTTTCTTTAACTGGGCAGCATATGGCATCTGTTTGAGCCGTTTGATCCTCTTGGTGAGGTACTTTTGGGGTCTTTCCAGTTGCTGCAGGTGTCTGGTAAGGTACATCCCAAAAGGGGCATTGTACTCAATTATGGGCCTGATGAGGGATGGGTATAGAGGCACGATGACCTCCCCTGATCTAGATGTGAATCCCTTCCTGATTAGGTGGGCTATATAAAATGTTTTTCTAACCACTTTGGCCACGTGGTTGTCAAATGAGAGATTGCTATCAACTTGGGTCCCCAGGTCCCCAATTACTTCTTCCATACTTAATGGATTACCACCTATGTGGTAATTTGTGGGCACTTTGTTTTTGCTAAAGGGGATGACTATACACTTTCTGGCATTCAGCTTGAGGCCATGGCTCTGGCACCAGTTGTCAGTTTCTATGAGGCCTTTTTGGAGGATGCTTGTGTCAGCTGGAGAGTCGATTATGGCGCTCAGTTTGCAGTCATCTGCAAACTTGGTCAGCCACAGTCCTTCCGTGTTGGCCTGTACCTCCGAGAAATATATACCGAACAAGAGAGGTCCCAGGACTGAGTCTTGTGGGACGCCACTTGTAACTGGTTTGGAGTCTGACATGGCTCCAGCAATTCTAACCATGTGGGTTCTGTCCTTGAGCCAGTTTGCAACCCATCTAGTGACATAGGGGTTTATATTTAAGCAGGTGAGCTTATCTATAATGCCCGAGTGGGGTATTGTATCGAAGGCTTTTGCGAGGTCCAGGTAGTTTGTGTGGACAACCTTCCCCTCGTCAATGGCCTTGGTGACTGTTTCAAAGAAATCGACCAGGTTTATGAGGCAGGATCTGCCCTTAAAGCCGAACTGGATAGGATCCAGTGTCTGTAGGTCCCCAATATCTTTATTTATGAGGTCCATGATGACCCTTTCCATAGCTTTGCAGACCAAGCTAGTCAGGCTTATGGGGCGATAGTTTCCAGGATCCGTTGAGGCACCACCTTTGTGGAGAGGGACCACTGTTGCTGTACGCCACTCTTTGGGTACATATTCTGTAGTAAGGCTGAGATTGAACAGCAGTTTTATGTTTGGATTTAGCTCTTCTTGGAGTTCATGTAGGATGCAGCCCGGGACACTGTCTGGTCCCACTGATGCTGTGTTTTTTGCTTTGGAGAGGGCAGCTCTTACCTGAGCATCTGAGATGTCATGGGGGCAGCACTCTGCTGGGATAGATATTTGCCCTTTTGGTGGGGAGGGGGGGAGAAGTTTGCGCTGAACCTGTCAGCTAGGATGTTGGCAATGTCTGTGGGTTCGGTGTATTTTTTGTCATTTTGGACTAATTCTGAGCATATCTGGGAATTACCACCCAGGTTCCTAACATAACTAAAGAAAGCCTTGTGATTATCCTTAGTGACCTGTGCACATTTTTTCTCTAAGCTGGCCTTAGACGATTTTATGAGTGCCCGTAGTTTTTTGCTAATACTGATCAGAGATGCCTTCCCTTTTTGGGATTTTGCTCTATCATGTAGTAGCTTCCTCCTTCTATTGTATAGTTTGTTTATGGCTGGGGTCCACCAGACAGGATGTCTGCCTTTGGAGGATTGGGTTTTGGTATTATTTGGGATTGCATGATCCATGCATTCCTGAAGGTGTTCATAGAATGCATTTATAAATGATTCTGAAGTCTGGGCCGTATTTTCCACAGGCCCGGGGGCTTTGAAGGATTCCACCTCGGTTTTGAGGAGTGTGAAATTTGCTTTAGAGAAGTTTTTCACTGTGGTTTTCTGGGCAGGGGGTGGGGTCGGGATGTGAATATCCAGTGAGATTAGTTTATGATCTGATCTTACCAGTAAGGGATACACTTCTGGTCTGGAGCATAGAGTCCCCATGTTGGTGATGATCAGGTCCAGTATGTTTTCCCCTCTTGTGGGAGTGGTAACAAGTTGTTCCATAGTATTTGAGTTTATAAATTCTAGGAACCTTTGGGCTACGGTGTTGGAGCTAGAGTAATGCTCCCAGTCTATGTTTGGGTAGTAGAAGTCGCCCAATATAATGGTGTTTGGAGAGACCTTCATACTTTCCAGTGTTCTCAGGAAGGCCGAGTGGAATTCCTGGGTTTGGGACAGAAGTCTGTAGCAGGCTATAAACTGGAAGGCAGTTTTACCCACTGTTAGTTGCACATGGATAGTCTCTGATGCTTCGTGCTGAGCCACCAATCTGGAGGTGTGGGTATCTTTGACGAATATTGATACTCCCCCTCCTTTTGTGGTTCGGTCCAAGTTTTGGGGCCGAAAAGCATGGTATGAGGTATACCCTGGTAGTGCTGGGGTGCTCTCGGGAGCCTTGAACCAGGTTTCTGTTACTGCACGGATATCGATGTTCCCCATGCTATGGAGAGTTTCGAGTGCGTGCATCTTGAGGTTTAGACTTCTGGCATTGAGTAGCATTACTCTTAGTTTCTTATCCCTTGTGATACCTATGGAGGTGGGTTTGTCTTTTGAGCCTTGCCTAAAAAAGGCACTATGGGGGTAGCAAGAGCCTTTGCCAATATCCGAAAGCCCAGGGGTGACAGGTGCAAGCCGTCCCTAGCGAAGCATCGTGGCTTGTCGAGCATGTCATCCCAGGCTGACAGGCATTGGATCCCCTTTGAATGACACCAATACTTAAGCCAATTGTTGAAATTGATCATCTTGTCTTCATATTGTGGCATCATTCTTGGTGAGGGTAAGATGCTACTCAAGGTCAGGGTCATACCGGCCTGGGCTACATGCTCAGAGAGCTCCTCTATGTCTCTTTTCATGTAGTCCAGGGAGGTACGTCTCAGGTCATTCACACCAGCATGGACAATGACTGAGTCATATTTGTACTTGCCTTGGAGTGACCTGAGTGCTTGTGTTATGTGGCGGATCCTAGTGCCCGACAGGCAGCTCACCGTGACCTTCTTCTTGTTCAGCCTGGTGAGCGGGACGTCAGTGTGCCTGACGATAGAGTCACCTATTACAAGTGTATCAGGTGTGTTGTTTAGCCTTACGGGCTGTGACTGTTCGGCACACTGGCTTTGTGAGCTATGTGTTGCACGTGTTTTGTTTTGGGGTAGCGGTTGCTTGGGTGTCTGCTTTGGAGGTCTCTGCTGCTTAGGCAGATTTTTATTTAGAGCCTCCGAGTATGTTTTTGTGTGTTTATGTGTTTGGTTTGCTGTCGTGGTAGGTCTATGTGAGACTGGAATTGTAGTGAGTGTGGTTTCCTTCTCCTCCTGACTGGTTACGGCAGTACTGAGTTGAGATAGCTTAGCCTCCAGTTTGGCTATATGGTTGCATCTCTCACATGTGTTGGAATTTTTTGGTAGGAGGAGAGGGTTGTCTGTGTACATGAGGCAGTTGTAACATTGCCTCAAGATTCACAGATTCACCAGCTGGACCGGAGAGGAGATTGACAACTGACCTTTGGACATGCTAGAATAGTATTGGAATTCCTTTATAATTGAAAAAAAGGGCCAGTGGGGAACAAGGTACTCAAGGTGAGTTTGTGAGGGTGTAGTGCTTTTAATTTTTTAGTGCTGACTTATATAATTGCTTTAGTGAGCAAGTGCCAGGTAACTTAAATGCAATGTGTTACAGGTAACTTAAATGCAAAAACGACAAACAGTAACTTTCTTTCAAGTGAAACAAGGAAATAAGTACAGTAAGCAATGCATATATCACTAGGGATCCACAGAAGCGCTGAAAAGCCATATTTTAGGTGGAATTAGCGTTTCAGGGAAATAACAAGCAAACAACAAGCATTCAAACAAAGCTAGATTCAGCAGGCCTGGATCTAGTCTATGCTACAGCAAACAAGGTGTACCAGTTTCAGTAAGAGACAGTTCAAATATTCAGGCACTATAAACCTTTAACCAGAAATTCCCGGCTCAGAAGGGCAGAGTCCAGCCTCTTCTCCCACAAGAGTGCAGACTACGAACCTTCTTAATGTAAAATAACTGGCCTGAAGCCCAAATGCTTAAACCAGAACTAACACACTTTTAGAATAACAGACACTGAGCCCTCAATCAGCAGTTCCCAACTTAGAAGGATGTAAGCTACCTGTCCTGCCACCACAGTGCAGGCCACAAACCTTCCTAATATAAAACAACTGGTCTGAAGCCCAAGTGCTTAATCCAAAAGACTTAGAATGATAGCTACACTTTAATCAAGTTACTACCAAGCAGTAATAAATACATATATACAATCCATATATACTCTCTCATATATATCTACAAAGAACAGTTCCCAAGGGCAAAGAAGAAATACTGAATAAGCAGGATGGCACTAGCTTCTAAGTCAACAGTCAGCCAGGAGGGGGAAGGAGGGAGGGACGTGAGAATAAAGGCGAGATAAACAACTCACATGGAATATTATGGTAAGTACATAACTTCTATATGTGAAGTTGTTAAATCTCGCTGTTTATTCTCACTGATGGGTAGCATCCCTAGCACCCTTAACCCTGGGTGGCTCATGGGAGTACGTTCTTCAGTACCATAGAACCAAAGGAAGACCTTCCCTAGAAGCCTTATCTACTTTGTAATGTGTGATAAAGGTATGAGGTTTAGACCAAGTAGATGCAGCGCAAATATCATCAAGGGGCAATTTAGCTTGAAAAGCAGAAGAGGTAGAGACAGCTCTGGTAGAATGAGCTTTTGGTTTGTGCGTTAAAGGCATGTTCACATTTTCATACACACAGGATATACAATCGGATAACCATTTAGATAAGGTTGTTTTTAGCCACTGGATTGCCTTTTCTTACTTCTGAAAAGGATACAAAAAGTTGATCTGATTTCCTAATATCCTTAGTTCTGTCAAGATAAAATCTGAGCTGTATGTGAACATCAAGTTTGTGCAGTATGTATTCCAATTTGTTAGAGTAGTTGGGGAAGAACACTGGTAGTTCAATGACCTGATTGATATTTGACTCAGAACAGACTTTAGGTAAAAATGAGGGGTTTGCTCTGAGAGATACTCTATCAGCATGGAAGATCATGTAGGGTGGTCTGATGGATAATGCTTGAAGTTCTGACACTCTGCGGGCAGACGTAATGGCCACAAGACAAATTGTTTTCCAAGATAAGAATTTTAAAGCACAAGAAAAGGCTGGTTCAAAGGGAGGAAGAGTAAGTTGAGACAGCATAAGTTTTAAATTCCAGGGAGAAAAGGGAATTTTGATCAGAGGTCTCATATGAAGAATGCCTTTAAAGAAGGTTATGGATAATTTATGGCTCATAATATTTGAGCCATCAAGACCAAGGTGAAAATTTGAGATAGCAGCTAACTGAACTCGAACTATAGCAGCTGCTGCCACTTCCTTAAAAATTTTTGTCAAAAATTCCAAAATGGTAGATAGCGGAGCTCGAAAAGGGTCAATGTTATGCGCGTTGGCCCAAACTGAGAACCTTTTCCATTTACTGCCATATAGTTTCCTGGCAGATGGCTTGTGAGAAGACAAGAGAATCTGTCTTGCATCTTCTGAAATTGAATGAAGCCTGGCAATTAGGGGAAGTGGATTAGCCAAGCAGTCAGTTTCAGGGACTGCAGAGAAGGATGAAGGTCCCCTGACGGGTGCGTTAGGTCTGCAACTGGGTCCAGGATCTATGGATCCTCCAACAGATGATGGTGGAAAAACGGAAACCAAATCTGTTGAGGTCAGTAGGGGGCTAACCTTCCTTCCCAGCGATTTTGCTTTCTGTAAAAATCTGGGTATTAATGGGAAGGGTGGAAATCCATAAAGGAGACCCGGGGGCCAATCGTGTATCAGTGCATCTCTCGGGGGATGACCCGGAGGTGGTATCAGGGCAAAGTAACTTCTGCATTTTGAATTGAAGTGGCTGGCAAAAAGGTCGCAGCAAGGCTGGCCCCATTTGCGGAAAATCAACTCCGCAACCTGTTGTTTGAGAGACCACTCGTGAGGGAGTAATATTGCCTTGCTTAGCTTGTCCGCTATGACGTGGGATTTCCCTGGGATGTGCGTTGCTAACAGAAAACGCTGGGATGACACAGCCCATGGCCAAACCCTGAGGGCTTCTCGACAAAGGGGGTAAGACTTGGTTCCGCCTTGCTTGTTCAAGTACCAGACTACTGACATGTTGTCGGTCTGAATTGCAATAGTCCCTAGAGGGAGAGAGTCCTGAAAGTACTGCAACGCTAGAAGTACCGCTCTCAGCTCTAGAACACTGATGTGCAGATGTGATTCCTGATCTGTCCATGTGCCTTGGGCAGTCCTTCCCTGAAAATGCCCCCCTCCACCCTATCAGGGAAGTGTCCGTGGTCACAGTGGCTACTGGGGGGGGGGGGAGACGACAAAGGGTCTTCCTACTGTAACATGAAGAGACGTCAACCACCACCGAAGGTCTCTCCTGCAAGAATCCGTGATAAGAATCATGTGGTGCATTGGTAGCTTCTGGTAAGACCATGAGTGAAGAGGAGCCATTGAAGGATTCGCATATGAATCCTTGCGAGTGGTATAGTCAGGATTGTTGCCGCCATCAAACCTAGTACTTTCAATACCTCCGCTACTGTAGCTTTGTTTTTTGACGCCAGTGAGCTGACGTTTTGGCGGAGATGAGAGACTCTTTCGAAAGGGAGATGTAGAGTGGTGGTTGAGGTATCTAACTCTGCTCCTATAAAAACGGTATGCTAATATGGTGATAAGGCAGACTTTTCAAAGTTGATCGTAATGCCTAATTGATGGCAGAGTGTCAGAGTATATTTTGTTGCCTGACTCGATTGATGCCTGGTGGTAGCGGTGAGCAGCCAATCGTCTAAGTATGGAAACACCTGGAATCCTAGATGCCTCAGGTGAGCCGTGACCACTGCCATACATTTGGTGAACACTCTGGGGGCTGAAGTGAGACCAAAGGGCAGGGCTCGAAACTGATAATGATTGGCTCCCAGCCGGATGCGCAGATGATCTCTGGAGCGTCTGTCCATCTTTATGTGATAGTACACTTCCTTGAGATCTATGGAGCACATCCAATCACCTTTCCCTAAAAAGGGGAGAATGGACTGAAGCATGACCATTCGGAACTTCTCTTTCTTTAGGAAGTTGTTGAGTCTGTTGAGGTCCAAGATAGGTCTCCAGTCCCCTGTTTTCTTTGGTACCAAAAAGAATCTTGACTAAGTTCCGAATCCGACTTGGTCTGCTGGGACTGGTTGGATGACACTTTTTTTCTAGCAATCTGTGGACCTCTACGATCGTTTGTTCCCTGAGATTGGGTGGAACATCTGGGATTTTTTTGATAGGAATGAACTGTATGAAATATCCTCTGGAAATTATGCTTTGTACCCAATTATCCGATGTTATGTTTAGCCAGGCTTCTGGGTACAAAGACAAGCGACCCCCGACTGCCTCCAGAGCTGAACAGTCAGGCCCCCTTTCAGGGGCACTGGTAGGACTGACCGGAGAACTGACCCCTGTTCACCCTGTTCCTGTGGACCCTCTCTGCCACGGGGGTGGAGTCTTCCGTTATAACCCCTCCTCTGCCTCTAGAGGGGGTTTCACCACGTGTGTCCTGAAAGGCTGCCTGAGTTTTCGGAAACACCCCCCCCACCCCGGGCCCTTGGGGTAGGGCCAAGTAGGAGTGGAAAAACGGACCCCAATGGCAGATAAAGTCTTGCCTTCCTGCTCACACCTGGTTAAAGTTTCCTTTACTTTGGGCCCAAACAGTGATGAGCCATCGAAAGGGGTATTAATGAAGGAAGACTTGAAGGGTTCTGCAAAGGAACAGAGACGCATCCAGGCTTGTCTGAAAAGAGAAATGCCCGAACTAGCGGCTCTACTCGAACCATCAGCTGCATAGGATATGAGACGCATGGACGAGTTCAATACTGAGTTTAGGGTAGTAAGCTGGGCGTTGACTTTGTCGGCAACTCCTGTAGCTACTGCACCCTAGAGAGTATCTCCTAGCTCTTTCAGGAGATCT